>NC_133451.1:153231506-153839006 GCF_048565385.1 Saimiri boliviensis
AATGATTTTTTTTTTTTTTTTTTCTGAGACGCTGTCACCCAGGCTGGAGTACAGTGTCACTATTTCAGCTCACTGCAACATCCACTTCCTGGGTTCAAGCTAGTTTCCTGCCTCAGCCTACCAAGTAGCTGGGATTACAGGCGGCTGCCACCACATCCTGCTATTTTTTTTGTATTTTTAGTAGAGACGGGGTTTCACCATGTTGACCAGGCTGGTCTTGAACTCCTGACTTCGTGATTCACCTGCCTTCGCTTCCCAAAGTGATGGGATTACAGGCATGAACCACCTCACCTGGCCCAAATTGATGACTTTTAAAAATCTTCACAATTTTGCAAAATGAATGTGGACCAATTATAAGATGATTAATAAAAGCAACATTCTCTCCAGTACCCCCCACCCCACAAACCCAAACACAAAACCGTAGAGTTTGCATTATTTTTTTTTTAATTTTAAGGATTAAAAAAAGGTCTTTATGTCTAAAATATGACTGTAATCACTTTCTCATTTGTCATATTGAGAAAGCAACTATTGTTTATAGGGTTGAAACGTATATATGTTTTATATTAAATATATACAAATTGGTATACAAAATATATACTAAATGGTGTATTATATATATATATATATATATATATATAATTTCATTTCAGTGTCTCTTCTATTAAATTTCAGTAAAATTGTATTTAGTATTTCCTATGTCTCTATTAATCAGTCTATCTATCCATCCATCCATCCATCCATCCATCCATCCATCCATCTACTTATCTATCTATCTGTCACAGATCTCCCCAACTGAGGAATAATCAGGTATATGATGAATATTATTTTTATGAGCAGGTAAAAATTTTCTACTTATTTGCTACTTATACTTGTCACTATTATTGTTCTAATAAGTTCAAAATGTATCATTTCTTTAAATACAAGTCATTATGTTTTTGTGGAGCATACCTTATTGGACAAAATCAAAGATTTACTCACAGGAAAGAAAATATATGTAAGAGGTTTTAGTAATCCCAAAGGAAGGTGCCAAGCACAAAAATTGAAGAAGCTGTTTTTTTAAAGCAACAAAATAATCACAACAAAAGTAAAAATAATAATGTAATACAGAAATAGCACAATACATGAATTGAAACATTAAAAAAATCAATAACTAAAATAAATTCTGGAACTATTTTTAGAACCATTTCTAAAAACAAGTCCATCTAAAATTTCTAAAAATATTAAAATTTCTTAAGCAGATTATAAAACAGTGATCTGTTGGAAAAACAAATGTATGAAAATTTAAGTTATTAATGGTCTACTTTCTCTTTAATACTCAATAATTCAGTGATCCTTCTAATTCAAGGATAGAGTTTTTAATATCTCAAAGTATAAGTGAAACTTATAATCATGTTTTAACATCAAATCATAAGAGAAAGAATTTCTTTTTTAAGTTTGCATATCTATTTCCAAAATTTTTAGAGACATAGAAATAAGACAGAAAGACAAATCATGTTAGGGAAATGTTCTAAATATTTCCAACCTATTAAAATCATATTGACCATATGTTCTTTTATAATAGTTCAAGACTACTTATTTGATAGGTTACTAGCTCAGAGTTTACTAGACCAGAGACTAATAGCAGGCATGATAGTATATATACTATTTTATACCATAATATAACCATTTCAAGAGCTAGCTATTCTTTGTGATCATCATATTTGCCCCTCTACAAAGTCATCTACTTGTTGGCATTAGTGATGGTAAAACATGTTTACAGAAATTTCATCTTGTTGAATTCTCAATTGAACGTATATAGAGACAAGTTTCATATGGAAGTTCTATTTTCAGTTTTCTGAGGAACTCCAAATTGTTCTCTTTAGTGATTGTACTGATTTATATTTCCCCCAACAGTGTACAAGAATTCCTTTTTCTCCACATCCTTGCCAGCATTTGTTATTGCTTTTTTTGTGTGTGAAAACCATTTTAAATGGTGTAAAATCTCATTATAATTTTGATTTGCACTTCTCTGATTGTCAATGATGCTGAGCACCTTTATATATACCTGTTTTTTTTTTTCTATTGAGTTGTTGGAGCTGCCTACATATTCTTGTCATTAATCCTTTGACAGATGAATAGTTTGCAAATACTTTCTCCCATTATGAGAATTGTCTATTCACTTTGATAGGTGTTTCTTTTGCTGTGGAGAAGCTTTTTAATGTGATGTAATTCCATATGTCCATTTTTGCTTCGGTTGTTTATGCTTGTCAGGTGTTACTGAAGAAATATTTGCCAATTCAATGTCCTGTAGAGATTTGTCAAAGTTTTCCTATAGACATTTCATAGTTTGAGTTCTTAAATTTAAGACTTTAATCTATTTTTGAATTTTGTATAAGAGAAAATATAGGAGTCTAGTTTCATTCTTCTGCTTCTGGGTATCCAGTTATCCCAGTGTCATTTATTGAAGAGACTGTCCTTCTTCCATTTATGTTCTTGACAGTTTTGTCAAAAATGAGCTCAGTGTAGATCTATGGATTTATTTCCTAATTGTCCATTCTGATTCATTGTCTATGTGTTTTATGCCAGTACCATGCTCTTCGGACTAATATAGCTCTGCAGCATAATTTGAATTCAAGCAACATGATTCTTCCTGCTTGTCCTTTTGGTTCAGTATACTTTTGGTTATTCTGAGTCTTTTCTGGTTCCTTACAAATTTTATAATTATTTTTTCTAGTTCTGAGAAGAATGCCACTAGTATTTTGATAGAGATTGAAATATATTTGATAAATATATTGATTGCTTTGGGTAGTATGGACATTTTAACGATATTGATTCCCTGTCCATGAACATGAAATATTTTTACATTTTTTCCTCTAATATTTAGCATCAGGATTTCCTAGTATTCATTGCAGAGACCTTTCACTTCTTTGATTAAGTTTACTTCTGTCATTTAATTAACAGTTCAAAAGTTTTTTGGTAAAGTTTTTAAGTTTTAGCAAACATAAGATTATACCATCTGCAAAGAAGGATAATTTAACATCTTTCATTTTCAATTTGGATGTCATTTATTTTTCTCTCCTCTGATTACTCTATATAGGACTTCCAATAATATGTTGGATAACAGTGGTGATCATGGGTCTCCTTTCGTTGTTCTAGATCTTAGAGGCAAGGCTTTCAGTTTTTCACCATTCAGTGTGGTACTAGCTGTGTATCTGTCATGTATTGCTCTTATTGTGTTGAGGGATGTTCCTTCTATACCAGTTTATCAATGGTTCCTATCATTAAGGGATATTGAATTTTTTTAAATGCTTTTTCAGCATCAATTAAAATAATAATGGGTTTGTCTTTCATTCTGTTGATATGATGTATCATATTCACCTTCACTGATTAGCATATGTTGAACCATCATTGCATCTCTAAGATAAATCCCATCTGGTCATAGTAAATGATTTTTAAATGTATTTTTGAATCTAGTTTGCTAGTACTTTGTTGACATTTTTTGCTTAACATTCATTAGAAATATTGGCCATTTAGTGTGTGTGTGTGTGTATGTGTGTTTATGTGTGTGTGTGTGTGTGTGTGTGTGTGAGTTTGTTTCTTGATTTTTCTTAGCCTGGCTCTGTTATCGGGTTAATACTGGCCTCATAGAATAAGTTTGGAAGTATTCCCTACTTCTCTACTTTTTGGAATAATTTTAATAGGATTGGTATTAGTTCTTCTGTAAATATTTGGCAATATTTAGCAGTAAAGCATTGAGTCCTGGGCTTTTCTTGCTGGGAGACTTTCTATTATGGCTTTAATCATGCTATGTGTTATTTTCTGTGAAGGTTTTGAATTTCTTCATGATTTAATATTGATAAGTTGTATGTGTTTCTGAGTTTATCAATTTTTTTCTGTTTTCCAATTAATTTGGCACATATTTGGTTATAGTAGCCTGTAATGATGCTTTGAATTTCTGCCGTATTGATTGTAATGTCTCCTTTTTCATCTCTGATTTTATTTACTTGGGTTTTCTCTCTATTTTTCTTAGTCCAGGTAATAGTTTGTTGGTTTTGTTTATTTCTTGAAAAAACTAGTTTTTATTGATATGTGTATTGTTTTCTTCCTTTCAGTTTCATTTATTTCCGTGCTGATCATTATTATTTATTTTCTTGAACTAATTTTTGGTTTGGTTTGCTCTTGTTTTTTTTAATTCTTTAAGAGTCATTGTTAGGTTTTTTTATTTGATGTTTTTCTACTTCAATGACCTTTGTGGTCTTGGTAAGATCCAGAAGATTCCCTGGATTATCAGGCAGAGAGTCTTGGTCTCTTTCCTTAATTTCTCCTAAACAAATAGAGTTTCCATCTTTCTGTTTTTCTGGTCTCTTCTTTCTCTCTCTCTGTTGAGTTGCCTGGAGTTGCGGGAGTGGTGATACAAGCACCTCTGAGGCCACCACCACATGGACTGTGCTGGGTGTGAGCCTAAACCAGCATAAGACTGGGTCTCACCAACGGCCCACAGTGATCACTCTGGGTCTCATCGAAGGACACTCCTGGCTACTGCCTATGGTCACTCAAGGACCTAGGGCTCTACAATCAATGACTGACAAATCTAGCCAGGCTTTGATTCTCCCCTTCCAGGCAATGAGTTTTTCCTGGTCCTGGGTTAGTCCAAAGATACCATCCAGGAACAATAACCTGGAGTTTGGAAGCTTTGGAATCAAACTCCTGCTCTATTGTACCATGGCTGAGCCGACACCCAAGCCACCAGACTAAGACCTTCCTGATCTTTTCTCTCCTTTCCTCAAGCAGAGAAGCTTATCCCTGTGGCCACCACCACACCAGTCCTCTTTCTTTGCATTTACATTGTAGCCATGGCGTGATTTAAACATCGCAGACATTTTAGTTTATTGCTATCCGTATTAGTGCACAAATGAGAATTTTCTGAATAGAAAAATTTAAACCAAAACAGTAGGTGCATTTTAATAGCTGAAAATCACAATTACTGGCCTGAGAAAAAATAGTATCACCTACCAGATATATTCATGATAAGACAAAGAAAAGTACTTGCTTTATGCAAGTACTGCTTAGGAAGCTCCAATGTTTACTAAGATCTGAAGTCTCTTCATACAGCCTATGGTGAATGGCAACATTCCTGATTCTTTCCCATCAGGGCAGTTGACTTCTGTCTGGCCAAGGGCAGGTCCAGCAACGCTATCCAAGAACCAAGGCCTGGAATTGAGGACCCCAGGATTCCCCTGGTGCTTTACCCTACTACAGCCAACATACTGTCCCAGTTAATTTTGGTTCTGATGAAGGTGATTGTTTTGTGTGCAGAGTTGCTCAATGAGTTATTCCTATAAAGGGCATGATTGCTGTAGGCTTCTTTTGAGCCATCTTGCCCTGCCTGCTTCCTAGCTGTATTTTTAAAAGATAGTATACCAAAATTTCCACACACGCCAAGAAGAGAAATACCTAAGAAGTTAACCCTTTCACAGAAATTCCTATTCATAATTTGGCCCTTTTAAACTAAATTGTGCATCCTTTTTAAGAGATTGTCTTCTTTCAAACTTCACTACTCGTAATCACAGCATTTACTCTAGGTAAAAAATTATTGCTTCTCAGTATCTATCCTCCTATTTTGACTCTCCATTATTCAGTATAGGGTACAGGTTCAAGAAGCTCAAATGAATATCTTTGGTACTTCAGTTTCTACATAATAGGCCAGGGTGAGGTTATTCCTTATCCTTTCAATATCTATTCATGCTTGATACCCAGAGGAAGAAAGGTTAAAGGTGAGGCCTACGATATTCTCTCCCCAGCCAAGGAAATTTGGAAAACTCATCACCTTAGTGAGGCACACTGACACACATGGTAGCAGTATTTACAAAAAGGGGTGGCCATATCTGTAAAATGTTTCTGTCAGGTATTATAATGATATGTCTAGATTATTTATGTAAAATAAACCTGAAATGTATGAATTTATGGAACATGTATATGGGTGGTAGTCACACAGGCTGTGTTTAATAAGAATATTCCAAAATCATAGTAGTTTCATTTTACACTAGTATATCAAAATATATAACATAAAAAGTTGCCTTTTTTTTTTTTTTTTTTTTTTTTTTAGACGGAGTTTCACTCTTGTTACCCAGGCTGGAGTGCAATGGCGCAATCTCGGCTCACTGCAACCTTCGCCTCCTGGGTTCAGGCAATTCTCCTGCCTCAGCCTCCTGAGTAGCTGGGACTACAGGCATGCGCCACCATGCCCAGCTAATTTTTTGTATCCCTAGTAGAGACGGGGTTTCACCATGTTGACCAGGATGGTCTTGATCTCTTGACCTCGTGATCCACCCGCCTTGGCCTCCCAAAGTGCTGGGATTACAGGCTTGAGCCACCGCGCCCGGCCCTAAAATTTGCCTTTTTAAAATAAAGTCAAAAAAGGAGAAGAGAAAGCTTTCTGAGTGATCTACATCACATTGTTTAGGGGCTTCTCCAGGAAGAGAATTGCCTCTGTGGCTGGAAAAATGTTACAGCATAAGATCTACAGTTGTCCTGAGATCTCCTTCACAATTCAACCTTTTGTTAACACAGAGATGCACTTCCCATTGTCTATATTTTCATGAGTTATTCAGGCATGCATTTACAAACATCCTTAAGATAAACACAGAGCCTCAGTGATACTTTAAATCTTTAAGGACAAGATGAAAGAATAATGTCTTCTTTAAGAGGTACATGAATAGATGCACATGCACAGTTACCCACTTGCCTGGGAAATCAAAGCAATCAATTACGGTAGACAGTAATAGGAATAGCAGTAGTAGGTGTGGTAGTAGCAATAAATGCAAAACTGTTGAATTACTAAAGACAAATTACAAACTTCATAAATTTGTCTAGAGGCAGGCCTGGAAACATCATTAGGCTATCATTACGTGTGGTACCTCACTTGATGGTTGCTGGTAGACTAAATTAACCCCTTTCTTTGCATTTGCATTGTAGCCATGGAGTGATTTAAATAGCACAGACATTCTAGTTTTTGCTATCCTTATTAGTGTACAAATGACAATTTTTTGAAGAGAAAAGTTTAAACCAAAACACTAAGTGCATTTTAACAGTTGAATATCAGAATTACTTGCCTGAGAAAAAATAGTATCACCTACTAGACATATTCATGATAAGACAATTTTCAGAATCCGAGTATAGCAGGCACACATAGTATGATGAATAACAGTAAGCATCTATAAAAATTCTGAACATACTATTAAGCACTATTTATATTTTTCCACTTATTCTGCTGATTTGTGTGTTTTTCTTTGTGTAAAACTTTCTGTAAACATTTTCATCGGCTGTGCAACATTTACGGAAATAACAAAATCAATTCAGACACCTTGAGAGTTTACAGCGGTGGAAAACATATTCATTTGTATCCAGGTTCCTGAAATTTTTTAATAGATGAAGATAGCATTTTTTAAAATTAATAAGAAAAACAAACATGTTTTAAACAGGCTATTGTTTTTTAAGTGTATCATTATTCTTACTGAATATATAGTTTTACAAAAGATATCATTTTGAATTGTATCAGTAAGTATAAAAACATAACCCCAGTTATTATGCTATATCAGCAGATATCACATTAACAATTTATATGCCATTCAAGAGGTAATTTAATAGAATTTCAGATATTTCCCCATTTAAATAATTATGTTCTATTAACATAGTTAACAGATATTTTAAATTTCTCCCACTTAGAGGAAATTTTAAGTATTTACTTACTAAGAATTTGGGGTATTTCTTACTTAAAACTGTAGCAATTTGTACTGTTGTTGTATTCCCCAGTGATCCATCATTCATCCAGCCACAGATCTAGAGATAACTTCCAAGGAAGTTCATTTTTTTCTGATAAATGAAATATAGTTCTTTAAGGGGTATGATGGACATTACTAATGCAGACATCTGCCAAATTAATCACATTTTTTATACTTAAAAATTCCAGAAGTTTAAGAAAGATGCAGAATTTTAAACTATTATCATTGTACTACAATTTTATATCACATAAAATAAAAGTATTTTAAATCTCCTGGGGATATATATCACAACTCATCAACTCTTGAAGTCTGAACTCAAGATTTGTATTCCCACTGACAGGTTAAAATATCAATGTGTTTGTTAGAAAGTTTATATTTTAACACTCTTCAACTTTTCAGTTTTTCTTTATTAGCTTTCCCATGAAATAATTCTTTAATTATATTATATGCAAATAAGTTATTTAAGCATCGATTATTCCATTTATGAAATAATGCTGTGTAGAGCCACATATAATTAACTGCGATTATCAGTCACTGTCAATATTTTTGTTTTAGGGAAGATATCATCCACGTAAGCAGTGTAGCTTAGAATCTGGCATATCGAGGATAATCAAAGAAGCCCGATTGCCTCTTTAAATTTATAATCAAGCCAGTTATACATGCTGATAGTCTACATTGTAGGCCCTGGAAACAATCTCAACCTCAACACACATAGCACTACTTATTAAAAGGTTTGGAGAAAAGGTTACATTTCTGTAATTAACATTATATTGTAATGATTTTGACTTTTTTTTTGTTTGTTTGTTTTTGTTTTTGTTTTTGAGACAGAGTTTCGCTCTTGTTACCCAGGCTGGAGTGCAATGGCGCGATCTCAGCTCACCGCAACCTCCGCCTCCTGGGTTCAGGCAATTCTCCTGCCTCAGCCTCCCAAGTAGCTGGGATTACAGGCACGTGCCACCATGCCCAGCTAATTTTTTGTATCTTTAGTAGAGATGGGGTTTCACTATGTTGACCGGGATGGTCTCGATCTCTCGACCTCGTGATCCACCCGCCTCGGCCTCCCAAAGTGCTGGGATTACAGGCTTGAGCCACCGCGCCCGGCCGATTTTGACTTTTGAAAGAGAATAAGTGAGTCAACAAAAATTATTTTTAGAAAACATTATTAAATATTTTTAGAAAATTTGCAAAGCGGATACTTTTAACATATCTTAAAAAATAGATAAATATGGCAAAGTGTCTTATTTCTGTAATTCCAGCACTTTGGGAGGCTGAGGCAGGTGGATCACTTTAGACCAAGAGTAACCCCATCTCTACTAAAAAAAAAAAAACAAAAAATATTGGGATACGGTGATGGGACCTTCAGTCCCAGCTACTCGAGAAGTTGAGGGGAGTGGATCAACTGAACCCAGGAGGTCAGGGCTGCTGTGAGTCGTGATCTCTCTACTGCTCTCCAGCCTGACAGGAGTGACACCATTGATAAATAAACTCTCCAGCTCTACTTATCGATTTATATACTTACCTGATTAACTCAAACCTGTTTATAATGAGTATTAGAAATGGCTAATAATTCTTGTTAAATGCCAGCTACTCTAAATAGTGTTTTATAATCTAAACTTCAATTTTTACTTTAACCCAATGAGGTATTTACTCATAGGATCCTTATTTTATACAAAAGAAAATTTTAGCAGAGAGAGAGTAAGTACCTTCTTTAAAATCACGTGTAAAGAATCAATACGTTAAAAAAAAAATCAGATCTAGCAGTACTCCTCCTCAAGTCTAGAGTTGTGACTGCTATACAGTACCGCTTCTATGTGAAATCTGCTTATGGTATTCCTTTTTTCAATGAGAGCACCATCCTGTGTGTGTTAGTCTGTTTTCACTCTGCTGATAAAGACCTACTAGAGACTGGGTAATTTATAAAGAAAAAGAAGTTTAATGAACTCACAGTTCCACCTGGCTGGGAAGGCCTTACCATCATGGCAGAAGGTGAAAGGCAAATCTTACATGGTGGCAGACAAGAAAGAATGAAAACAAAGCGAAAGGGGAAATCCTTTATAAAATCATCAGATCTTGTGAGACTCAGTCTCTACCGTGAGAACAGCAGCGGGGAAATCACTCCTGTGATTCAATTATTTCCCACTGAGTCCCTCCCATAACATGTGGGAATTATGAGACTTATAATATAAGATGATATTTGGGTGGGGACACAGCCAAATCACATCACTGTGCAAGCATCTATTACTGGTTACTTTTTGCTCATGATAGCACCTTCTTCCAAACCTAGCTGCCAGCAATTCATCTAAGTCCCATTTTAAAAAATTTCTTCTGATCTTACATAATTAGAGAAAATTGCTACTCAAATAAACTGAACTTTGTTAGAAAATGTTCTCCTTGTAATTACACTGTTCTCCATTTCCTGTAGTGACTAACGTATGTTATTTCAAGCAATACATCAACCTTGAGTCAGATAACCTAACATCTCTTTAAAACATGACACATGTCCTCCTTTCCAATTTGGATACCCTTTATTTCTTTTTCTTGCCTGATTGCTCTGGCTAGAACTTCCAGTACTATATTGAATAGGAGTGGTGAGAGAGGGCATCCTTGTCTAGTGCCAGATTTCAAAGGGAATGCTTCCAGTTTTTGCCCATTCAGTATGATATTGGCTGTTGGTTTGTCGTAAATAGCTTTTACTGTTTTGAGATACGTTCCATCAATACCTAGTTTATTGAGGGTTTTTAGCATAAAGGGTTGTTGAATTTTGTCTTCTCTGCATCAATCGAGATAATCATGTGGTTTTTGTCTTTGGTTCTGTTTATGTGGTGAATTACGTTTATGGACTTGCGTATGTTGAACCAGCCTTGCATCCCCGGGATGAATCCTACTTGATCATGGTGGATGAGCTTTTTGATATGCTGTTGCAATCGGTTTGCCAGTATTTTATTGAAGATTTTTGCATCTATGTTCATCATGGATATTGGCCTGAAATTTTCTTTTCTTGTTGAGTCTCTGCCGGGTTTTGGTATCAGGATGATGTTTGTCTCGTAAAATGATTTGGGAAGGATTCCCTCTTTTTGGATTGTCTGGAATAGTTTCAGAAGGAATGGTATCAGCTCCTCCTTGTATGTCTGGTAGAATTCAGCTGTGAACCCATCTGGACCTGGGCTTTTTTTGGGTGGTAGGCTCTTTATTGCTGCCTCGACTTCAGACCATGTTATTGGTCTATTCAGGGTTTCGGCTTCTTCCAGGTTTAGGCTTGGGAGGTTGCAGGTGTCCAGGAATTTATCCATTTCTTCCAGGTTTACTAGTTTATGTGCATAGAGTTGTTTGTAATAATCTCTGATGATCTTTTGGATTTCTGTGGAATCTGTGGTGATATCCCCTTTATCGTTTTTTATTGCATCAATTTGGTTATTCTCTCTTTTCTTTTTTATTAATCTGGCTAGTGGTCTGTCTATTTTGTTGATCTTTTCAAAAAACCAGCTCCTGGATTTATTGATTTTTTGAAGAGTTTTTTGTGACTCTATTTCCTTCAGTTCTGCTCTGATCTTAGTTCTATTTGCAGATGACATGATTGTATATCTGGAAGACCCCATCATCTCAGCCCAAAATCTCCTGAAACTGATAAACAACTTCAGCAAAGTCTCAGGATACAAAATCAACGTGCAAAAATCACAAGCATTCCTATACACCAGTAATAGACTTCAAGAGAGCCAAATCAAGAACGAACTGCCATTCACAATTGCTACAAAGAGAATAAAGTACCTAGAAATACAACTAACAAGGAACGTAAAGGACCTCTTCAAGGAGAACTACAAGCCATTGCTCAACGAAATAAGAGAGGATACAAACAGATGGAGAAACATTCCATGTTCATGGTTAGGAAGAATCAACATTGTGAAAATGGCCATACTGCCCAAAGTAATTTACAGATTCAACGCTATTCCCATCAAGCTACCAATGACCTTCTTCACAGAACTGGAAAAAAACACCTTAAACTTCATATGGAACCAAAAGAGAGCCCGCATAGCCAAGTCAATTCTAAGCAAAAAGAACAAAGCGGGAGGCATCACACTACCGGACTTCAAACAATACTACAAGGCTACAGTAATCAAAACAGCATGGTACTGGTACCAAAACAGAGATATAGACCAATGGAACAGAACAGAGGCCTCACAGGAAATACAACATACCCACAACCATCTGATCTTCGACAAACCTGACAAAAACAAGCAATGGGGAAAGGACTCCCTGTTTAATAAATGGTGTTGGGAAAACTGGCTAGCCATGTGCAGAAAGCAGAAACAGGACCCCTTCCTGACACCTTACACCAAAATTAACTCCAGATGGATTAAAGACTTAAACATCAGACCTAATACCATAAAAACCTTAGCAGAAAATCTAGGCAAAACCATTCAGGACATAGGTGTAGGCAAGGACTTCATGACCAAAACGCCAAAAGCAATGGCAACAAAAGCCAAAATAGACAAATGGGACCTAATCAAACTCCACAGCTTCTGCACGGCAAAAGAAACACTCAGTAGAGTGAATCGGCAACCAACAGAATGGGAAAAAATTTTTGCAGTCTACCCATCAGACAAGGGGCTGATATCCAGAATTTATAAAGAACTAAAGCAGATCTACAAGAAAAAAACAAACAAGCCCATTCAAAAATGGGCAAAGGATATGAACAGATACTTTACAAAAGAAGACATACAGGAGGCCAACAAACATATGAAAAAATGCTCATCATCACTGGTCATCAGAGAAATGCAAATCAAAACCACATTGAGATACCATCTCACACCAGTTAGAATGGCGATCATTAAAAAATCTGGAAACAACAGATGCTGGAGAGGATGTGGAGAAATAGGAACACTTTTACACTGTTGGTGGGAATGTAAATTAATTCAACTATTGTGGAAGACAGTGTGGCGATTCCTCAAGGACCTAAAAATAGAAATCCCATTTGACCCAGCAATCCCATTACTGGGTATATATCCAAAGGATTATAAATCATTCTACTACAAGGACACGTGCACACGAATGTTCATTGCAGCACTGTTTACAATAGCAAAGACCTGGAACCAACCCAAATGCCCAACGATGATAGACTGGATAGGGAAAATGTGGTACATATACACCATGGAATATTATGCAGCCATCAAAAACGATGAGTTCACGTCCTTTATAGGGACATGGATGAACCTGGAAACCATCATTCTCAGCAAACTGACACAAGAGCAGAAAATCAAACACCGTATATTCTCGCTCATAGGCGGGTGTTGAACAATGAGAACACATGGACACAGGGAGGGGAGCACTACACACTGGGGTCTGTTGGGGGGAAATGGGGGAGGGGCAGGGGGTGGGGAGGTGGGAAGAGATAGCATGGGGAGAAATGACAGATACAGGTGAGGGGACGGAAGGCAGCAAAGCACACTGCCATGTGTGTACCTATGCAACAATCTTGCATGTTCATCACATGTACCCCAAAACCTAAAATACAATAAAAAAAAAAAAAACCCCAAAAAAAAAAAAAAAAAAAAAACATGACACATGTCTCCAAAACATACCATTAACTGGTTATGAAAGTTATATGTTCATACCTCCTGGGATGGACACAGGATGATTGGCCATGCTTATTCATTGACAAGTAAAGAACAATAAAATTTATTTAATACTATTGCAGTAAAGTATAATTCAGGAAACTTTAGTAGAAAGTATAGGTCTTTTCTCCTGAGCAGACAAATCAAATATAATTATAGAAATGTCCTTGTCTATGAATATTATACACCACATGTGGTTATTTTGATAATAAATTAAAAGATTATAAAATGCATAGAATCCAGTAGTAATTAACATTTGATAAATGTTCTATACAATGATAATGGTGATGACAGACATATAAAATTTGGACTGTTTATTGTCATGTGCCTAAGTTGCTTCAAGTAATACATCACTAAATCTGTAAAGAAATTTTGGGAAGGACCATGAAATTTGTGGTAGGCCCTAACTGCTTTCTCCCATGTTGAAAGTCACATCTTGTCCTGACACAATCTTTTATAGCTGGGTTTCATAAGTAGTTAACATAAACATAATAACCTTTTTTAAATCTAATATACTTGCCAACCTCAGACAGCTGAACAAATGCATTTATACGATGGGCTGCTAGCCAGAAACAAATTCCAAAATCCATCATCTACTAAGTGTACATAATTGCTTTAAATGTATTATGCTAAAATTTCAATCACAGTATCTCCGTTATTTCAGAATTCATGTCAAACTAGAAAAGAAGTCAGGAAAATTTATCACAGTTCTTGAATGCAGGTGTGTGCCAGCTGACAGTTATACGTTGATATATTTGCAAGTTTTCTTTCTTAACAATTTTATATTAAGGCTACTTATATTTAAACATTGAAATTACTTAAGTGGTATCTGGTACTTATACTTCCTTATTGAAAATTAGACTTTCCAATCAGGCTTTATGAGTTGTGAGAAAGAGACTAAGTCTGCTTTGTTTACTTTCTCAGAAACTTTTATAGTGTCTTTTACATGTAAGGAGTCTAAAATGTTTACATATTGAATGAATAAATGAAACCCATATAGTTAAATGCGATTTAAGTGTAAATTCATGCTCTTTCTGATAATCACCTGAAATCAGAAATTTATGTACTTGAGATAAAACCAAATTGAAAAACATGCAATGAAAATACATTGTTTCTGCTGTTCTGATCAGTGGAATATTAAGTTGGTATTGTTTCTTCCATCAATTCTCTGTGCCCCTACAAAATTCAAGCTGCCAGTTTAAAACCTAATATGACTATCTCAAAAGTTTACTTACTGTCAACCTCTTTATTTGGTGCCATAAGTTAGATACCAGGAAAACAAACTTTGCTATCCTAAGTGTGTTGATATAAAGGTTAATCATAATATTATGTAAGGAAAACTATGATGAAAGATGTAGGAAGCAATGTTGAACAGAGGGAGAAGTTGAATTGTGGTGGACATGCAATGGAAAGCTTGTCCAAAAGAAGACCTGGACCAGCTGTAATCTAAATTATGAAAAAACACCGGGTCTTTAAACCTGCCATCAACTACTGGCTGTGGCTGCCATCAGGGAGGGGCACATAATCTTCTAAGTGGTAACTGGTTATCTTTGGCCAAGTATAGTTCCTGACATAGCTGAAAATAAGATCTGTGTGTCATACCACAGCTTCCACTACCCAGAGGTTTTTAGTGTATTGATAAATAACAAAAGAAGTTTATTACACTACTAAGTTCAATGGAAATCTTTGTAAAGTCTTAGGGTATGAACAGATGTCACTATTTCTGCATAGTTACTGTCAGTAATGATACTGCTGAAGAAAATGTCTTACCATCCCATTACAGGAAATAGAATTTGTATAGTTTCATAGGATAAGATTATGTGTATGATTATCTTTCAAGACAGTGCTTAAAAGTTCGCAGTAAAAGTTAACTTCTAGAGCTGACAAAAGAAACATCCTCCTTGTAGTGGAAGCTGAGTGGTCTGTTGGGTGAGGCCTTTAGACTTAACTCCAGAAAACTGCCATTTGTATTTTTACTTTTGCTACAAGGTTCCTTAATTCTATCTCTATGGAAGCTAGAAATTAAAATTTTCTAATTATTTTTGTTGTAACTTCTTTCAATTATATCCCCCAACACACACACACAAACACACACACAGACACACACACACACACACACACACACACACACACACCCAGTAACACATTGTATTTTAATAATTATAATAAGTAAAACATTTAACTCTTATTACATAACCAGAAATTTTCTAAGAGCCTTCGTATGTTAAACTATGTTAATTGGGGCAAAGCTAAACTGCTGTAACAAAGGATCCAAAATTGTAGTGGTACAAAGACAATGAGTTCACTGTTCTTTCATTTAACAGTTACCATATTAATGTTCTCATTTCAGGAACAATTCTTCTCTTCATGGGTATCTGGGGCATTTAGCTTCCTTCTAAACCATTGCTCTATCATATTTGAGAGATCAAGTTATCTTCCACATGTTTGAAGCTCCACTATATTCTAACAATAGAAAGAGAAGGTGGAGGTGGAGGTGGAGGATTTATTTCTGATGTCATTATTCTCAGACCAGAAATGGCACACTCCACTTCTGTGCAAATTCCATTGGCAGATACTTAGTTACTGGTTTATAAGTAACTGCAAAGAAAGCTGGTACAAAGTATCTGACTGAGCCAGAATGTGTCTGGCTATAATTACACTATAATGAATGAAAGAAAAAATCTTAGTGGAAAGCTAGCAGCTCCACTGGTTAATTAACAAGTGGCTTTCTTTCTTTTTCTGCTTTCATCATCTGCCTTTTCCTCAGGTTCAAAATAAATATTTTCTGGTATTTGAGGGAAATACTCCTCAAATGATAATTGTAGGAAAGCAGATCCCACATTACCTGTGTGTACCCTGAGTTCCATGGCAACAAAAGATTGAGAAAAAGACAGATTAAAAGTGAAAGTGGGACCAGGGGCCATCACTTATTACTGGAGGCAGTGAAGGCTCTGAGCTCTGGTCTCTCACACTATTGGTTACAATCCCTTTGATGTATAGGGTAGGGGTGGAGTGATGGTAGGGAGAGAGTGACGTGATGGAGTGAATCAGTGAGCCGGAACTGGTGAGTCATCCTAAGAATTGGTAACAGTGGCAATTTGGTAGTTTCACAAAACAAGAACATGTAGTCATCTTTAGCCTATTATCTATGTGCAGCTGGTGGAATGAGGGCCTCACAAGGAGCCTACAAGTCTGGTTACGTCTTAGTGCTATGAAGGGGTTTTACGTCTTTGAGCACAATGTTTATGTTAACTAAGCCTAGGTCACTCTGCACTGGTATATGAAGCATGGAGAGGCTTTCCTCCCGAGAGGCCTCCTGCAGCCTTCCGCAGTTTTTTGTACCTGATTTCTTTTGCACATATAACCAGTTTATTATAAGCACATGGTAAACCCTTCCTCTATTGCTGCTTCTCCCAACCAGAATGATCATAAATATTGTTCTAACCATGGTATTCCTTTTAAAGTATTTGAAACCAAAATCAGACGCCATTTTTTAATGCTGCATTCCTTGTCAATTCTTTTATTTTTGAATGAGTAGCCAAGTTTCTTTAATGTGATTGGTAGTGGTAAGGAGAGGAAGAGCTAGAATTAAGACGAAGGACAAAAATTGTCAGTATTTCAAAAATATTGGCCTGCTATAGAAGCCTATGTATTTCAGAGACTAAAGATGTCATCCAATTGATCAATGCTTTTAGCAAATCATGTGAAAAGACAAGAAAAGGGCAGGAAAAAGGATCCCACCAGAAATCCTTGAACTGTTTGTCTGCAACTCAAGCAAACCAAATATATTTATCAGTCCTCCTTCTTGTCCTTTTATTAACTTACCTTTGGTTTAATTATAATTACATATATGGAATTTTCTTTAATATAACATTATATTCATAAGTCATAAAAAGTGTTTAACTGCATAAGTCTGTGTTTGATGACTAGAAATATATTAATTTCGGCATTCTTCTCACTCTGTAAGTGCTTGTTCCGTGATTAAAAGTATTTGAGTTAACTTTAAATACTAGGCAAGATCTTGTAGATCATTCAGCTAAGTTTCTTCGTTTTAAAGATTAGGAAGCTATTGGACAAAGTTGTTAAATAGTTTGCACAGTATCATGTAGTTTATGTATTTCAGGTCGAGGCTGCAAACTCGGTTTACTGACCCATTCTAATATCCATTCCAGTGCACCTCACTGCCTTTGCATTCTCTTCCTCTCTTTTTTCTCAGCTTAATTGTCCTTGTCGTCCACTTTGTAAACATCTGACATCTTAATTAACTTTTCTAACATCAGAATCTGGAAGCTGAGAAGAATTCCCCTTTTTTTTTTTTTCTATAATTCAGTCTGCCTTTAAAGTGATATTTGTTAAACGCTCATTTTTCAGAAACGTTCTATACCAAATAAATTGAGGAAATTACATTGAGAAAGGTGCATTATGAATTTTCTGATATGTGTAATATATAATAGCATATTAAATGCCTTATGCAATAATTTATCCTAAATCGAAAAGTGTTTGAATTTGAATAAACCTCCATGTTTTTGAAAATTATATTCAATGTATTTTTTCTCTTTGCACCTATAACATTAGACTGTTCCGTGTGTTCCTTAAAAAAGCTACCTCAGACTTATGATACACTATGCTTAGGAAGTCTCTGAAACTGAACAAATGATCAATCTGGAAATAGCATTTGATATATTTAGGTTTACCAATAAAACCCATTATCAGTATTTAAGATGTCTGCCCAAGACACCAATCATTAATTCAATAAACATGTTTAAAGACTCATTGTGATTTATATTAATAAAATTTCATGTCACATACTGCCTTTGTGTGCACTGATGATTCTAGCTTCTTTTGGTTCAAAGGGAAACTTTGGAGTAATGTGTCGCTTATATGTTTGTAAACACACCACACACACACACACACACACACACACACACACGCCAATTTACAGAGGATTCGAAGAAATGGGAGGTGCGGGTGTAATAAAGAATAAGAAATGGAGTCATCCACGCGCACCCACCGGAGCCTGTTCACGTTGACTCCCCAGTCTGCGAATCCTCCGGCCTCCTCCAAGCCCGGTTTTGTCTCCTGTGAAAACACTAAAAGTAATGTCACCGCATCAGTTTTTACTAGAGCCAATCGGCTGTCGTGCCTGGAACAGGGATGGTGCCCAGGTTGCCCTCGGTCCCCATAACCGCGCGGTGCACACCTGCACGGAGGACGGAGCCAGCGGTGACAGCTCGCGGACGCAGGAGCGCAGCGGACGCACCCCAGCTGTTGACTGGGCTCCCAGGGCGCTTGCGGAGCAGACTGCCATGGCCACGTCTGCAGTCAGGAAGGTGGTGCCTGGAAGCCAACCCTGGTGATCCTGAGAATTAATCGCACAGCTGCTGTTGTGAGCTGATCCCCTCTAGAGAACAAATTTGCTGTGGGAAACGGAGCACGACTCATTTCTGTCTGTTTCTTCGAGTCTGAAAATGACTAGTGGGTGAGCAAGCACATTAAAAAGCCGATTCGCTCTACAGTCCTCTGCTTGGATTGTCATCGCAACAACGTTACGCCGGTAGCAGGATCATGCGGCTTCAAATGCAGAGTGTTTTCTGCCTACATTAAAGAAGTGGATGGAAAGCCAGCCAGCACGCCCTGGGGCAGCAAGATGCCTATTGGGCAGTTCGTGTCAGAGTTTGGTGGCAGTGGCACTGGTGGCTGGGTCCATGGGGTCAGCTTTTCTGCCAGTGGGAGCCGCCTGGCCCAGGTCAGGCACGACAGCGCATTTCTGTTGCTGATGCCTCAAAAAGCGTGCAGGTCTTAACTCTGAAGACAGAGTTCCTGCCACTCCTGAGTGTGTCATTTTTTTCGGAGATCAGCGTCGTGGCTGCTGGCCATGACTGCTGCCCAGTGTTCTTTAACTACGATGACCTCACCTGCCTGACCTTCATCTCCAAGTTAGACATTCCAAAACAGGACATCCAATGCAATGTGTCTGCCATGGAAGGCTTCCACACCATGGACAAGAGGGCTACAGCTGAGGACTGCCACACGGCCTTGGAGACGCTGCACCAGAATAGCATCACTCAAGCAAGACTGCTGCAAAGTTGGCACTACTGCTATAGATAGAGACATGACAATTTGGGATTTCAAGATCCTTGAGTCTTTCATCCAGGGCCTCCAGATAAAGTGAAGCTGAGTGAGCCTCCGCCATCCAGCATGACAAACTGTGGCAGACAGCAGCTGTGCCGAGGCATGATGGCGTGGAAGCCAGCCCCAAGGAAATACTGACAACACATAGCATGCTAATACCGCGTGGTTTTGCTTGAATATAAAATTGGTGAAAGTGCTTTTTAAAAAAACAGTAGTTTCTTGTTTGTTTTTGTTTTCGCTTTGCGATTTAAATCCACTTTTGACCAAAGCTTCTCTTTAAGTAGCTTATTACGTAAAACTGTCGCACTAACTTAAAAGACAGGGTGAAGAAGATATGTAAATTGTCCACTAAAAAAATAAAGAAAGAAACAATGTGGAAATAAAAGAGAAATGTAATATATGCAATAAACTTAATAAAGTAATATATGTAATGAAAAAATGTTTGAATTGTGTCAATATGCTGCTAAATTTAAAGATTAATACAAAAACATCTGAGAAATAATACCACACAGAAATAAATACATTTTGTTTTGTTTTGCTTTGTTTTTGTGAGACAGAGTCTCACTCTTTCACTCAGGCTGGAGTACAGTAACACAGTCTTGGCTCACTGAAAACTACACCTCTCGGGTTCAAGGGATCCACCCAGCTTAGTCTCCAGAGTAGCTGGGACTACAGGTGTGTGTCACTACACCCAGTTAATTTTTGCATTTTTAGTAGAGACAAGTTTTCACCATGTTAACCAGACTGGTCTCTAACTCCCGATCTCAAGTGATCCGCCTGCTTTGACCTCCCAAAGTGCTGGGATTACAGATGTGAACCATTGCCCCTGGCCCAGAAAGAAATATTTGACTCAGAGAAACACACACACACACACACACACACACACACACACACACCCCACACACATGCACTCACACACAACCTGTTGCCTGACATTTGCCTCATAATACACAATTTTTATCCTTATTTGTATCTCTATCTACTCAAAGTATTATTTCTAGAATAAGAACAATTAAAATACATATTTAGCTAATATTTGATAGTACATTATATTATGAAGAACTTTGTATTGGTTGGCAACATAAAAATAAAGAATATTGTAAAGTCTGAAATATTTAATTATTAAAGTCAACTTGTGATTCAATTTTATTTAGAATTTATTAATTTGAATTTTTATTGTATTTAATTTTTCTATGGACTATGTTGGAAGTGACATTAATTTTATAATATGTTCTTTTACCAGGTTTCTTAAAATGCCTAAGAGTTTTAAATAGTATGCTAAATATAAAATTTCTAAGAACTTTGCAATAGCAACAACAATGGGTAATAATTAAAACTATTAACATTCACTAGTTTAAGACCAATTTAATTTTTACATGTAAAAGTTATATTTTTGTAATTTGGTTTTTGAATTCAAGTACTGATATGACTTTTTAATAAGTCCAAGTCACTTAGAAAGAACAACCACTTTAAGCCTTTTTCAGTTTTTAAAGAATGTTTAATACACATAAACCATGAATGCTTGCAAAACAACATATGAAAAAGGTAAACTTCTTACATTCAGTGTAGTGAGGAAGAAAAGGAGCAGCTGGAACTCTGTATAAGTTTTCTAGTGTCATAATATGATTAAAGGAGAGCAAAGAGTTTTGGGACTTTATTTCTAAAAATTTAATTTAATTCTATCTAGCAGCATTTTTGTTACAGTCCTGCTGAATTTTGTTGGTAAAATAAATTGGCTGATTAGAAGATAAAATATTATCCACTGCTATGATTTCAACATCTTTTATACTTTAGAATCACCCAGATTGCTTTTAAAAATTCTTTGTTTTTCTTCCCTGTAAGAAGTACTAAATCAGAATATCTGGGCTTAAACCTAGTAATACATATTTTTAAGTATCATGGTTAATTTTTGCTAAAATTCCTAAGGCATGATACTTGGCAATATATAATTTGTGATACTTTATCATCTTAAATGAGAGTTATGTGAATGATTACAGGACATACACATTTGAATACAGTATGTCTTTAATAACTAGGGACAGTCTTCTGAAGGAAATGAAGAAATGTAGGGGTTGAGGTCAGACGTAATGGATTCTAATTCAGTTGCTACAATGAACAAAAAAGCTAGGGCATTTGTGTTGTAATTCCTCTCTGTGCACTTGATTGGATTTCCTGGCCAATATTTATAACACCTGGAAAAATGTTCAGAGAAAATAAATAATATAATAAATTTATGTAAGAAAATAGTAGGCAGTCATTTTTATATAAAGTTGGGAAATTTTCCTTACCCTCAAATCCTAATCTTAAGCATGTTGGACCTAAAAAGAAATTTAAGGATTTTATTTATCCTTAGTGTACATAAAAAAGAACCCCAATACTCCAATTGGAATCCCTTAAAATACCAATCATTCTTAGTTATATAATCATTGTTGGCTACCAAAATAAATAGGGACCTTTCTTGCTTTCATTGAAATGCATTTTTCACTCTACATTGTTTTTTCATCATTCATAGCAGAACGAAATTCTGTTTACTCATTTGAGTACTGAGGAACCCCAATATCTTTTTCCTTTCCATTTTTTTTATTTGCACAGAAGAAAATCACTTCTGGTCTCCTTAGCTTTTGTTCAAAGCAAGTCATATGCTCACATATTTTTTTATTTATACACCTGTTTTCAAATATATACACAGGTGTTATTCTGCAAAAAAGGATCACAATGAAATATGTCACTCCAGTAGCTTTTCTTTCCCTGATCTGAAAATATCACCTACTTCTATGATTTATAAATCTTTTATATTTTAGAATCACCCACAATGCTTTAAAAAATTCTTAATTTTTCTCCGCTCTAAGAAGTATTAAATCATTATACTGGGCTTATACCTAGTAATATATTTTTCAAGTCCCACAGACAATTTTGACTAAAATTCCTAAGGCATGATACACAGTAATAAAAATTTTTCCATATTTTAATTACAAAAAAATTTACCAATAAATGATGAAGCATAATAACTAATTATAATAATTTTAATAATTATTCCAACATCATTCCAAATGAGTAATCACATATTAACAAATCAGATCCTTTGCTTATAGTGGATAAGAAAGATATTTGGTCAACATGTTTCTTATATGGCCAAACATAATATTTTCTTTTAATTTCATCATTGAACTTCTGCAAAAATAGGAAAAATAGCTTGCACATGGAAGGTACACACATCTAGGCTACTAAGTTAATTGCATGATTCTGATGTTAATCAATTTTTGTATGTCTATGTGTGTGTATACACATACATATATTTTCACTGTTTAAAGACATTAAAAATTAAAATATTTAACTTTAATTTATTGAGCATGGTTTAATGTGTTGTTAAACTATAAGAATATAATCAAAGATAAAATAATCAGTATATCTTGAGCAAATACAGTAAGACTTTATAAAGTTACACAGTTAAGTCAACCAAGAAAACTAAAAAGCTTCACTAAGTGATACGGGTCAATATTTCCAGTCAGGACAGGTTATTAAACAAGTCTCAAATCTCAGTGGCCTGAACATTTCATCTCCAAGAATTGAATTCTCCACCAGATCTTTTTTTTTATTTCACACAACAATAAGCTAAACACTGTACCTCATTTACTATTTTTGCATTTCTATTCAATATCTGATCTATAAGGTGTGGTGGTGTACACACATATTTTCTTTGCCATGTGTTTTAAACAGAGAGTGATTAAAATTTTGAAAGAAATCTTAGAAAATAGAAACCTTAAAAATATTTAAAATTCATTTACTACTAGCCAATCCCCCTAATCTCAGCCTTTGAAATATCTTTCTTCATTGAACTTTCTCTCTTCCATTTCATTTTAATACGTTATTTCTAAAGTGCAGACATGATTTCCCTGATTTATATTTGCTATGTTTGACGACTAAACCTGTTTAAATTGGTCTTCCACAATCTGAGGAATATTCTCCACACCTAGCTTCCTTTTCTGCCCCACTCTTCATAAATTTCAGTGCTTCAAAATGACAATGAAGTAAATCATATATTTGATGACTTACCACATATCTACATAAGCAAGTATATTTTAGTGATAAGCCAACAAATAAAAGTAAAATAACTTGCATGTAAATATAATCTTCAAATTTATTTTATTAAATATGCATCGATCAATAACAGTGCTGAAAATTTCATGGTGACATTTGAATAAATCAGGCTTTGGGGGTTCAGTTTTTATGTCTTAAAATTGGAAATATTATAATGTAATTTTAGATTTTCCTCTAGGCATCTTCTGTTGGTTTATCTGTTCATGTTAAAAAGCGCATTTGAAATAAGAACGTTTGAAATGCCGCAGCATATGCTCAGGAAGATTTCAACCACATATATTCTTATCTTCCCCTACAGCCTCTATCAGATAAATAATATAAGAGATAAAACTAAATAAGGAATTGAATAAAAAGATAAACATTGAGATTTTGCTGTTTGTATTTTGAAATTCTGTTTATACTATATGGATCAAATAGAATTAATACTTTTCAGCTTTCAAATCTAATTATGGCTGGTAAACTGTATAGCCAGTGATTGCTTTCTTCTGTGTATTTCCAGATAAATGTTTTTTAAGGAGTATACTTGAATATTTACCATATAGTTCAAGGAATATGTTAATGTTAACTTATTCTAAAACATGTTCAATGTCTCACAACTTAGATGTTTTTAAAGAACAAGGTTAATGAAAAATATTTCATTTATTCAAATGTCACTTCAGAGTGCATACACAATCTAAAATTATAAAAAAGGGTTTTCTAAGAATCTTTAGCTGGGGATGCTTTAAAATTAAAGAAGCATGATCAGACAGAAACTTCAGGCACAAACGTTAAATTGCCTGAGCAGCTTCTGTGCACCACAGTTTTCAATTCATAAGGGGGAAAAAAGCTGTCATTGTTGAAATATAACCCGATCATCAAATTTTCTCTTCTCTTATAATGACCTCAGGAGTAAAATCAAATATCACTTGCAAAGTTAGAAAAGATTAAAAAATGTATTTATCATACAAAAAAATCATCAATTTTTTATCGACTGTTTATGAATAAAATCTTAATTATAATCTATTTTTTCCTATTGTATTTCAAATTGAAAGTGAGTTTTGGCTTAATATCATTCCCCTGATGTTTTCTCAATCCATTATCTAAACACCTTTATAAAAAGTATGTGATCTAGTTCATTTTCATCTCCCCAGTATACTTGTCAGTTTCATCCCATCTTCGATTTCCTTTCCTCTTGATTCCTACAATACATTAGCTATATTTCTACTAATTACATTCAACTTTTAAAACTTTCCTAATGTTCTATGTTTTCACTCTTACTACGTCCAATCATCAGAGTGAATTTTAAAGATAGTGATTTTGTCTACAATTCCTTCCACAATCCTAATGCTACCAAGTAGAACTAAATAAATGGCAAGCAGTTAGCATGATCATTGCAAGAGTAACTTAATAATTAATTCAGTGATTCAGACTGTGTCTGAGAAAAAGCTATTGACACAATAAACCTACTATTTTGTATATGTGTTACACTGCTCATTTATTCATTCTTTTTCTTATAACTCGTCCTATTTATCTTTATCTTGCCTATGACTTATCCATGAAACTTGGATTAATATATATTCATTTGTTTGTTTAATAGCATTTAAGACTGAGGAGTTTGCTGAAAAATGTGATTAATCTACTTTAAATCAGGTAAATATATCAATGGAATATATTTTTACTATCTATTTTAACTGCAAATATTAAGAAGTGATACAAAATAGCCATTGGAATTAGTTATTTCCAACTATTCCTTTTGACTTTTGCTCTTTTTTCAAAAAAGACTTCATTATTTTAAATATTAAATATTATTTTAAATATTATGTATACTAGAGTGGATTTGTTAAGCAATAGGTAAACATCTTTTTCTTATTATAGTATTATTACTACTCTGAGCCAGTGCAAATTGAAAACACTGCAAAATAATTTGACATTTTAGTTAGCATCAATTTGACTAAATATATGGTGTCTACTGAGTTCAATAAAATAGAGCATGTTGTTCATAGACCTTTTATTTTTGGAAATTTCTCGAGATTGTATGTCCACAGAATTGGGAATCACCATGTAATCCACATAGGAGTTTCAATTTCCTTTGGTTTTGTTTTAACACATCTGTGATTTAATTTACGTGCATTTGACAACTACTTTTGGTAAATATAAGTATACATTTACAGTCTTCATTTCTTCTCAAATACATAAAATATTTGTGTATTTGCAACTTGCAGGATTGGGGAGTGGTGGGGTAAAACGATTCAAATGAGTGGATGCAAATGAAATTGGTTTCTGTTTCCCAGGAGTTTTATCAATAATGGACTTAGCCCTATGTAAGGAACCAGATGCTTCTGAGAATGAGGGCTACTTTTTGGAAATAAATGCTCAGGGATGTATATTTTAGGTCACTAGAGTACTTTTAGTGTGCTATCATAACACTGAATGAGTGCACTCTGTTAAGAGGGTGGATGTGCCTTCTTAAACATTTAACCTTCTATGATATCAGTAATAGGTACACAGGCTGGCATTGTTTCCTGCTGTGATTTGAATGTTTTAAATGAACATATAATTGTATTTGCCTATTTTTTTAATCAAGGTAAAAGTGCCTTAAATCTCTAAAGATATGTTTCTTATCTGACTTTATAACAAATAACACATTAAAAATGCATGACTAGGTGTAAACAGTGTCTCAAATGGGCGTAAGAGAATATCTTACTACCAGAGGGAGCAGAGAAGGTAGCAGTGAGAAAGAGTATGAGAGGTCTGAATGCATGAAGGACAGAATATAAGAGACCTATGGAAAGAAGAAGGTAATTTTAAAAGAGTTAAATTCCCTAAAGATATATTATGGCAAGTTTTAATATTACCTTGGTTGAGAAAATAATTTAATTTAGAGAAATAATAATCTTAAAATATTTCAGTAAATTTATTAAGTTCATAATTTTTTTTTATTATTGTAGTTGTCTTTTTATGTACTTACTATTTGCCAAATACTATGCTTTATGCTTTGAATAAATTATGGAATTAAATTCTTATGTCAGCCCTAGCTACTAGGTCATGTTACTACTTTACTATGTATAAAAACATATTGGTTCTTAGAGTTGTCAAAAATTTAATTAATTATTATTTAGTAAATTGCTTAACAAGAATGTAAATCAGGCATGACTAATGTGACAGTTTATACATACTCTTAACTACTACAAAACTGGGCACATTTAAGAGTAGTTTTTATAGGAAATTTAGAGATAGAATTTGAAGGAAAAGATTTGTAAGGTGAGAAGGTAAAGCCTCCACATTAGGGGTTTCAACCCCTGAGCCACACAGTAGGAGGTCAGTGGCAGACAAACAAGTGAAACTTCATCTGTATTTACAGCAGCTCCTCATTGCTCACACAACTGCCTACGCTCTACATCCTGTCAAAGCAGTGGTAGCATTAGATTTTAACAGGAATGCACACACTATTGTAAACTGCACATGCGAGGGATTTAGGTTGCACACTCCTTATGAGAAACTGAAGACTGATAATCTGTCACCCCGCCATACGCCACCCCCAGATGGAACAGTCTAGTTGCAGGAATGCTAGTCCAGGGCTCCCACTGATTCTACTCATGGTGAGTTCTATAACTATTTCATTATATATTACAATGTAATAATAATAGAGAGAAAGTGAACAATAAATGTAATGCATTTGAATTATCCCCTCTTCATTCTGTGGAAAAATTGTCTTCCACAAAATGGATCCTTGGTACCATAAACGTTGGGGACCATTGATCCACATAACTCTCATTGAAGAGAAAAAGTGGAGACAATGGCCACTAAATTTCCAGAAACAGGGAGTATTGAGAGAAGAGGAAGGAAGGAACTGGTTAGGCAGGCAGTTAGGGTTGATCCTTGGTAAAACTCCTTCAAAGCAAAAACAGCCTGAAAACTAAGCTGCAGGCCCCAGATAAGAAAAAGCCTGCATCCCAAAATGAAAACATTTGTTCTATTAACCCAGATGTATACATTCCATTCTTTTGGAGCATGCTTCTCTCTCCCTTTGGCATGCCCTTTGCCCCATTTCATGTGCTTTGTCCTGATTGGCCCTTACTTTTCCCTCTCCTGATCAGTTATTTGTACTTCTCTGCGTTAGCATGTCTCTCTGAGTGGTACATTTTGGTTCATTGTTCAGTCCAAGCCTTCCCCATCTTCAAGACCTTAAAAACACCTGTGTTCAGCCTCATTGGTGGCAACCCTTTTTCAGGTCCCCTCTTGCTGCTGAGACGCTTTCTGTCACTTAAGAAATCCTCCTCTGCATTACTCTCCAGTGTCCTTATTTTTCTTGGTCTTGGGACAAGAAACTGAACTCACCAAACTGCAAGAGCTAAAGAGCTGTAATGATCTCACTTGCCAAGCTGTGGATTGTGGGAGTAAAAGAGCTGTAACACTCCTTCCTACTCGCCAAACTACAGGAGAGAAGAAGCCACTGTGTGCCACTCTCTCCCACTCGCTGAGCAGCAGGAGTAAGAAAGCTGCAACAGTATCATCAGTGTATTTAGGTTTTAATAAATACCAAATTAATGTATTGTCTTTCAGAAGCCAAGTATTTGAAGTGTCTTGTTGGTTCCCTGGAAATGAAGGTCTTCTTAAATCCTCTCATTCTTCTTAACTGAAGGGACAAGTACTGCTTTCCTGACAGAAAACACATGTCCAGTTATAAGAAATCAGGCCTTTCAGTAAGTCATAACAAAAAATGTAGTTTCTTAACTGAAGAAAATGTAAATAAAAATGTTTTTAAAAAATATATTGCTTTGCTATCAAGTGATTGTCAGAACAAATTTGGAGTCCTAAAATAATTTCCTAATGTAGGAGCCAGTAAACTACAATTCATTCCAAGTTTGCTTAAGAGCAGTCTTCAGAAAATGCTTTGATGTCCCATTCCAGATCCTAACTGTCTCCCTCAAAACAGAGCTATGATTTCAGTGAAATGGTTCAGTAAAAGAGCATGCTGAACAGAGGAATAGAACTTGGATTTGTCTTTGGACATTCTCCTGTCCAGGACAAGTCTTACTTATTCAATCACCTTCTGAACTTTGGGTTGCCTGGGAAATAAACTTTGTAACTGAAATTTTAAGTTCTGGGTCCTTCTTGTAGAGGAATTTAGGGACCAACACTTGAAAGAAACTAAGGAAAGGAGAACTGTGTAGAAGGAGAAGTTGAATGCCCCTTCAAAACTGATACATGAGAGGTGAGCCTTGGAAATGCTGAATGAACCAATCGTTTGATGCAAGTATCATAGAAGAGGGGGAGGAAATGGTAATCTTGAACAAGTTAGCTTCTTTTCCACTGATGATATTCTTATGGAGAATAGTCAGATGTGAACTATCAGCAGTCCACAACCTGCTCCTGGAGAAATGTGTTCTGAAAGGGGATCTGGGTGATCCACCTAAGCATCCAAAACAAAGAAGTACCAGATGTGTCTCCATTTGTATATTTGGGAGGCAGTTACGGAAACATCTAATACTATCAATTAATTCTATTATACAAAAACACTCAGACAAACACTTTGTGTTTTCATATTCAAGGTGATTTAGCCTGAGAAATTTACACACTTATAAATTATTAACAATACGTATGGCTACCCAAGAAACACCAAAAAGTCAAACTTCTGAGTTTGCACCAATATAGCTCAGAATTGCCAAACAATGGTGGCTTGCAGATTATTTGTAGTCATAGGTTCCTTGACTATATCTGCCATTGTAATTTTCCTAAGTTGAATTTTTCCAAATCCTGCTAAAGCTCAGGCTGTGCAAGGTGTGTAAGCTACCTGAGGCAAAGGGTGAAATAGGTGAAATGAATATTAAAATGTCCAGAGTAGTCAGTTTCACTGCTTATCAGTCTCTCCTACATGGGGTAGAAAACAGCAGTTGCTGAGGCTCAGCAGTTAAACTGAGGAATCAACCTTATTCTGTTGTAGAGTAAATGACATTCTGGGATTTAAATAGATTAGCTAATTAATGAATGCCTTAACTACCTACATTGCTTTCCTGCCCAAGGCTTTTCACATCTCCAGTTTACCATCTTGATAATGTCTCTGAAATCATTTTTTTTTTCCAAATGTCAAAACATTGTATCTATCATTGACTCAGACCGTGGGAAGGTTTCTTTTTAATATTTTAGTGTCTTATCCATATTGTACACATCAGCTCAAAGAGACAGACAATCATATATACACTCATCATTTTTTCAGGAATGATTACTTTTCATCCTTTCACATTGCAATCACATAGACCCACAAAACTCTGTAAATATATTCTTAGTATAAATGAAGTCACAATACCCAAAATTGTTCATTTTAATTCTCATTTCTGCATTTTGGAATATTCCATCCATGAAAGGGTAGCAAATTTATGTGCTGTACTTCTTTAGAGTGTCATATATAATTTTATACTGAAGTGCATCTGTAATATCCATATCAACAGCAGTAAGTACATCTTGAACAGACTCATAACAAAAAGGAAGCAGTAACATTGGATTAAAATTTTCAAGACAAAATAGGATAGACCATCTGATAAGTTTAATGTACAATATCAAACCAACTTTTCCCATCTAATAAATTAAGAAAGATGCTTAACTGTACTAATTTTTACTGTAGAATAGTTAAACATTTTACAACTTAGAAGTGTTTTAAATGTTGGATGGATACTTACTAAAGATAATTTTGCCTTCTATGTATATTTCCATCACTTAAAACTTTGGAAGTTACAGAAGCCTCATTGAATCCTCAAACTAAGGATTTGTTAGACCCCACAGTAGCATTCACTGCTACTATTCTGCATTGAATTCTTTTGAAGGAAGTGTTTGTGATACCTTAGGGGCTTCCTAGCAGGTAAATCAATTCCAAAGGTTGGCATTACAGTGAGATGGAAACAACAATAACTTCAGAGAAATGTGATCATAGTCAATGGCATCTTAAAATTGTAAATCATAGCCGGGCGCGGTGGCTCACGCCTGTAATCCCAGCACTTTGGGAGGCCGAGGCGGGTGGATCATGAGGTCAAGAGATCGAGACCATCCTGGTCAACATGGTGAAACCCCGTCTCTACTAAAAATACAAAAAATTAGCTGGGCGTGGTGGCGCGTGCCTCTAATCCCAGCTACTCCGGAGGCTGAGGCAGGAGAATTGCCTGAACCCAGGAGGCGGAGGTTGCGGTGAGCCGAGATCGCGCCATTGCACTCCAGCCTGGGTAACAAGAGCGAAACTCTGTCTCAAAAAAAAAAAAAAAAAAAAAATTGTAAATCATGCAAATGCATCATCAAGAATACACAAATATACAGGGGAGGCAAGAAGACAGAGACGTACGAAGCAAAGACTACTGATGCCAATTCTAATGGCCAAAAGAATCACAACATAGGGAACAAAAAGTCAGAAGGTGACATTGTTAGCATATACATTTGCATTTTCCATTTGTTAGTTAAAATAATATGTTAATATTATGCAACATATGAATATATATTTGGAAAATATCTTGTAACTGATTGCCTCAGCAGTAAAACTCAAACTAAAGTATCATATAATAAAATAGATTCTACATTCAACTAAAATGAAAAACTCAAATAAATGGACCACACATAAGCCAACACAGAATAAAAATACGAAGCATATCATATAATGATAATATCACAGTATTATTCTTAATGTGGTCAATATAATATTTGGCTGACTTTAATAAAGAATATCTTTGTTATTTAAAAAAATAAATCAGTTTCCTCCAGGATGTGTTAAAATGACTTTAAAAATTTTCACATTCCTTTCAGAGACATGGGTCCTTTGGCATATTTTTTACCTTGAGGATAAGTATCAAATATTCAAGTATATTCCCATCTTTTAAAGTATTGGTTGTAGTATCAATATCCATATTCTATAGATTTAGATTTTGTTACACATCCCGGATCCCAAGTTCTTGGACTATTATGTGAGATGAAATTAACATGACAATTAGAGGTTTTTCTCAGGCAAGGCATAATGGACTTGAGGGTGGAGCACACAAAGGAATAGTGGACATGAGTGGGATCCAAGTACCAGCTCTCAGAGGGGCACTGCTCTGGTCATTTTAGGGAAGTTGAGGTGGGAAAGGGAATGGCAGCTGCATGTTTAGTCAGGGTCTTTTCTGCATCACATGACAAAAAAACATGCAGATAATCCCCACTTCCCTTGGTGGAAGAGTTTAGTATTACAATGAGACTATGATGACGAAAACATCAATGAAAGGTCAATGCTGAAGTTCACTTTGTCTTTAGGCAGCCGGATCTGGTCAAATTCTTATTAGGAATGCTAGAATCTTCTTTCAGTGACCTCAGAAAGCATCATTCAAAAAGATAAACACATTTCTCATTTATGATTAGAAACAGCCTGGTCACCTAAGTTAGCCCCGCTTCAAGCTACATGACTTGGGTCAGCTTGTTAAGGCAGGCAAAAAGGTTGAGGAATGAATATGCCCGCACATGTAAGACCCAGCAGGACTCTGGTTTTCATGCCACCTGGACTTGGCTAGGACTGAGTCTCTTCCCTATACTTTCTCTCGTTAGATTATTTGTATGGTGCCAAGTAGTCAAGAAAAATAAATAAATTTGTTTTCCATATATTTGAAAATATTACCCAATGTCATACAGATAATCACCTTGACAATTTCTGAATTTTTACATAGACATATTTTTGATGCAGACACTGTATTAATGTATTATTTTAATACTTCAAAGAAGCTATAGCTTGAAAGAAAATATATGTGTATATACTTTGCTGATTTGACTTCCCAAATTATTAATTTTCACAGAAAAAATGTATTTTATAATATTTAAGCTTTTTCTAAAGCATGAATATCAGGTACACATAAGATTCTAAAAAAGCAAAAGAGGATTTGGAAAGACACATATGTACATTATTCAACTAATTATGCCATTTCAAAAGCTTATCACATTGGTCTTACTATTATCTTGTAGAGAAAAGTAACATTTGTCATACTCTGGGGTGGGCTACTGGCAAAGCTTCAATCATGCAGAAAGCAGTTTTCAAATTTCCATTAAAAAAAAAAAAGCAGGTTCCATTTCCTTGATACATTACTCCTAGACAAGAATCCTTGCTGACTACCCAAGTGCTTGATTCTGTTATCACTGATTTGTCCTTCAGTCTTCAACAAAATGAAAATGAAGGACTTGCAACTAATTGCACCAGGAAACACAGCTAATTTCCTCATACTGCCAAAAAAAAAAAAAAAAAGATTGTATGCCATTAAATTTGAGAAGGAATCATATCATGTGCAATAATAAAGTGTTATTCGTGTCTTTACTGTCCTACAGTGTCTTGATTGTTATTCTTAAGTAAATTTGCTCCTAAAATATTACACAGATTTTCCTCAAGAATATGGAAAAAAATAGATTTCAGTTAATAAAGAAGCCGAACACCTTCTGAAGAAACTTTTAAATTTCTCATTTTAATTGATAAATCAGAAGCATTTCTGAGTGGGATAAATATAGTAGAGTAACATAAATTTTAACCCTTTACTTGAAGATATGTATTTAAACTTTTAACTAAGAATCACTCCCTCCAATATTCCACTGATTAGTGATCAGTGAAATAAAAATTAAAACACAATGCAAAACCATTTTATATACATCAGATTAGTAAAGACTTAAAATGTGTTGGACATTATGTAGGACACTGGGGTTTCTCATCCACTGCTAGTAGGGACAACCATTTCGGAAACTGCTTTTGTATTAGCCAGTGGAACTGAATATGTCCTAATTGAAATGATCCTTCTAAGAAGATCCTCTGAAATTAAATCTCTTGAACATGTACAGATACGAAATTTCAAACAGAGTAGTAACTGTTTATTTTTTAAATTAAACTGTTACTACCGTTTCTTGTTTCTGCCAAGATGATTTTCGTGTATCTTAATGTGTTTATAATACAATTAATGACAAATATTTATTTTCCCTTGCAACTTTTCGCTTTTCATGTTGTTAGAAATATGACTTATTAAAACTTCTCCAGTAAGAACAAATGTAATTGGCTACCTGAAATGCTCTCAGCTATACCAATATACTTGATTAGGTAGTAAAATACACAAGACTGTATCATCCATATTTTAAAGTGGATAAGGATAACCATTTTTATTTATATAATAACCATTTATATATATAATAATATGTGCTCCAAATATTGATTATATTTGAGCCATTCATTACTTATGCAAGCATATGTACAATTGTTATGTTATATTAGTTTATTTGAAATTTCATTAACACAATAAAAGGGAAGTTTGCACAAGGAAGATTGCCCATTGGCCATTTTTACATTATAGTTTAAATATCTATGACACACATCGCAACTTTCCTTCATGAATGTTTGCCTAGAGGTTAAGGTAAAATCACACAGTTCCTTACTTGCTTATAGGTATAAATTTAATTTATTTATTGAATCTTTTAATCTAGGTTAATGTTTCTAAAGTAGTCTCCTTATTTAGGAAGAAACAGACTCAAAGCTCTCTCATTAAGTTGTGTTCTTATTTCTGGATTCCTTTATATTTACCTACTGCAAACTATAGATACAACCTACTCAGCTCTGTCCTTCCAAATGGCAAAAATAATTGAGTGACATTTTTTTCCTATATAGTGACAGGGTTTAGGACACACAACTCTAAAATACAGCACCTTGGAATTCTAGAAAATGGCAGAAGCAGGAAGGTCACTTTGACCTTTCATTTCCCCCTTCCCTTTTCTCCCCTGAAATAGATCACAACACCCCAATTCCAGATGTACCACTCTTTCTCTCTGTCTGGAGGAAAGAGATACCTTATCTCTAACAGCACAGAGACATGGAGAAGAATCTGAACAAACAGACCTTGCTAAAATACCTTCAGTTTATGACCATTATGTCATGCTCCCTTTTCCCTGACAACGGTTCACTCTCTATCAAACGTTAAGTGTAAAAACACACAGGTTTCTCTGTTTCTTTGAGTCCGCATTCTTGAAGGTTCCCATGTCACATGAAATTCACATTAAGTACGTTTGCATGGTTTTCTTTTGTTACAGGGTTCTCAGCCATGAACACTGGAAAGCATCTGTGAGGAAAAGATGCTGGTTTTGCTTCCCTTCAATTGATAATTCACTCCACCTTAATGCTATCTCCATTTGTCATCAGTGGAGGTTGTCCTGTAGTACACATATTCACACTGTGGTGACAGCCTGTGTTCCCAAGAAGTCTGGGCATTGCCAAATCTCCTGGTCTCTGATCAGCTTCAGTCAGGGGGAAAGCTGCCTCACTAGAATATTGCTCCCTTGTTTATAAAATACATATAACGCACAAGAGAGATCTTTACCCTCCTATCCTCACTGAATATTATATATCTGATAGGCAAAATTACATTTTTTTATTATTTGTGCATTTTTAGCATTAATGTGTTCCATTTTATAAATTCATTAACTTTGTGTGCATGTGTGTGTGTGAATTCCTTTGTATATTTTTAAAACACTTTACTGAAGTATAATCGACGCAAAAAGTTGTGCATATTTAATAGCACACAACTTAATGAGCTTGCAGTTAAGTAAATGAAACCATTGCTGCAATTTGTGCCATCAACATAACCGGTACCTCCAAAACTTTTCTCCTACAGTCTGTGTTTCTTATTGTTCTCTGATAAGAACATAGCATAAACTTCACCATCTTAGCAAATTTTTAAGTATGCAAAATTTAAGTATACAATATAGTATTCTGTAGGCACTATACTGCATGGTAGAACTCCAGGACTTATTCATTTGGGTATCCGAAACTTTGTAACTTGACATTGCCTTTCCCCTAACCACTGACAACAATCATGCCACTGTTTCTTTGAGTTTGGCTATTTTAGATTCCTCATATAAATGGTATTATGTAACACTTGTCCTTCTGTGTCTTATTTCAAATAAGAAAATATTCTTCAAGTTTATTCGTGTTGTTTTAAGTGGCATGATTTTTTTTTCTTAAAGTTGAATAATATTTCATTGTATGTATATACCATATATTATTTATCCACTCATCTGTTGATGCGCTCCTGTGTGTGTGTGTTTTTTTTATATTCTATTCTTTATTCCTTTTTAAACTTTAATTCTTTACCATTTTGTATCAGATTGCTTTCATTCTTTTCATGTTTTTTTCATGCTTGTCAGTTTATTGTAAATTTGTTATATTAACACTTGGACTTACATAGCTGAAAATATTTTTCTTGCATTATTTATTTATTTATTTTGAGACGCCGTCTGGCTCTGTCACCCAGGCTAGCGTGCAGTGATGTGATCTCGGCTCACCACATCCTCTGACTCCCAGGTTCAAGTGATTCTCCTGCCTCAGCCTCCCAAGTAGCTGAGACTACAGGGATCCGCCACTGTGACGGAATTGCAGATGGTGGGTTCAGGCTGTTGCTCTGTGTTCTTCCAGAGCCTTGGTCCCTCACTCATCCAAGAACAGGGGAGAGGACCCCGCAGGGCGTGGTGAACTTGGTCAAGTAAATATAGGACCCCAAAGAGTTTTGCAGAAAATGATTTATTTATGCAGAGAGAGTGAAAAGGGAGGAAGAAACAGAGGGAGAGAGTCCCACACTGTAGTCATGGGAGGGGATCCAGAAACAGAGTCCAAACCGTTGAAGAAGGAAAGAGGATTTTAACCTGGGAGTTATTCCCACCCCATTTAATTTCATTTCATAGGACTCCATTTTTTATCCTATGAAAGGAGTTGTTTTAAATTTCGGCTGGAGTGACTGTCCTTTAATTTCTGGGCAGTCTGTTTTCCTGCACTTGAAAGTTAAACAAAGACCTTTAACCTCCCTGATGGAGACGTGGAAAAAGGCAGGTCAGACATGCCGCTGGGAAGCTTCTGCCCTTGAAACCACACCCCCTTGTGGCCCCAAGGAGAGAATACATTCCCTCAGCACCATGCTTGGCTGTTTTTTTTTTTTTTTTTTTTTTTTTTTTTTTTTTTTTTTTAATTTATTGATTTTTAAAAGATTTTTAGTTGAGATAGAGTTTCACTGTGTTAGCCAGGATGGTCTTGATTTCCTGACCTCATGATCCATCCGCCTCAGCCTCCCGAAGTGCTAGGATTACAGGCATGAGTCACAGAGCCCAGCCTCTTGCTTTTTATAAGATTTTATCTTTACTTACATTGCTTATGTTGCCTTTTGTCCAAATAATTAAAAGTTAAAAATCTATTTAAATATTTTAATTATTACAACTTCCTTCATTGTTTCCCTTGCTTGAGAATATCATCAGTTTTAACCTTAATTTTGGATTCTCTCTGAATTTTCTGTCAGTATAATTTCAAAATGGTGAACCAGAAACATAACTTGGAATTCATCAAACTTAACTCACATTATGTTTTCCTCATTCCACGATCTCTTTCTTTTCATTTCTCTTTGCTGTTGGTCTGTTAAGGCGAACATGGATATTTTGTTCATCGCATTGGGCAGCACTTGCAGCAAACCTAAGACTTAGTTATAATAAATATATTGAGTTTTCAGAAAATTGGAGTGCTTTACTTTAAAGAGTAAAATTAACATATAAACATTTATCGTATTTATTACTTAAGAACAATGTTGAATGAGTGCTTCCTAACTGGTGATTTATGAAAACCCCAGGGTTTGTAATGATTTGAGAACATGCCACAGGCCATTTACTGCACATGCTCTCATGGCACTCACAGAGCTACGGTAAATACAAGTTACTGTCATTTCTTTCCAGTAAGTGAAGTTCTGATCAATTCTAGTAGCATTATACTCTGCAAAATAGCCTCTGTTATTATTATATGCATATAGATGAATAATTGAAAAGCAATTTGTTTTGTAGTCTGATATTTTAAATAAATCTAGAGAAAAAGTTACAGCCAAACTAGACACAAAAATATTTCAATATTTTATTAGATATTTGGGGTCTGCAAAACTGTGTTTTCTTTTTGAATAAAATGAATATGAGGTAAAAATCTTTAGCATTTTGATCACTGATGACCAATGTATATCAGATATTTTTGTTAGTTTTCCTGTAATGAAACATTGCTATGATCTGTGTTCCCCAAAATTTATGTGTTGAAACTTAACGGCTAATGTGATACTATTTAGTGATGAGGCCTTTAAAGATGATTAAGTCATGAGAACAGAACACTCATGGATGGGATTAGAACTCTTGTAAATGGGCTTAGGGACTGGGTTTACCCACTTTTTGCCTTTCCTCTTGTGAGGATGCAGCAAGATGGCCCTCACCATATATGAAATGCTGGTGCCTTCATTTTTTTATGTCTGTCTCCAAAACTGTAAGAATTACATGTATATTCTTATAAATTAGTCTCAGGAATTTTGTTATAGCGGCAATAATGAACTAAGATAAACACTAACAATTTTTTCCTCCATTGTTAAGCTCAATTTCTAATTCTACATGCTCAAGAATAACTATAAAGAAATAGAGAGTAGGCTTTGCATTATTTGGCTCTGTTGTACATTTTACTATGTAACAAAACATCATCTATCAATGTAGTCATCAGTTATCCTGAAGCAGGGCTCTCAATTTTACTCCCTCCATGATTTTCCCCTCAGATCCCAACCTATTGCCAAGAGTTAAGATTTAAATCAGCTGTAGAACCTGCAAACTAAGGAACCTCTATATGATTCTCACGTTATTTTCATTAATAACTTTATAAAACTTCTGAGTACTCTAAGCAAAAATATCTAAATATGTGACTCTAGACTTTTTTTTTTTTGTCTGCGACCTATACGATATTACAAAAATGTGGTCATGAACACCCATATATAAATCTTTGAGTCTGTATTTTCATTTATCTTGAACATGTATATTTATATATATTTACATACCTAGAAGGAGAATTGCTGTTACTGCAAGGGCATGGTAAATCTATGTTTAATAATGTTTTTATGAAGACATTGTCAATAGATACCCACAAACAATGAATACGTATTTTAGGTTCTGCAAATAGTTGCCTACACTTGTTACTGTCAAATGTTTTAACTATAGCCATTCTAATAAGTGTCAGATGTTATCTCATTAGGGTAGCATCCAAATTTTTCTAATTGCTACTGATTTTAATGTCTTTTCATGTATTCTTTGGCCATTTGTATGTCACTGTTAGTGAAATAATTATTTATATTCTTTTTAACTTTTAATGAGGCTATTTGTTATCTTGTTGAGTTCTTTCTATATATATTTTGGATATAAATCTTTTATACTATAATTATAAATATTTTCTGCTAGCTTTACCTTGAATGTTCACTTTCTTGATTGTATCTTTCAAAAATCCAAAGCTTTTAATTTTGATTAAGACCAATTTATCAACTTTTCTGTTATCCCTCGCCATTTTCATGTTATATCTGAAAAAAATATTTACCTATGCCAAATTTAAGAAGATTTAATCTTAATCTAGGAGACATAGAATTGCTTAGAGTTTCTCATCTTAGCACTTACAGTTAGGTATATTACTTATTGCAAGCTAATTTTTCTGTATAGTGTGAGGTAAGGATCCAAATTTATCTTTTTGTATTGGATATACTATTCTCTTAAGATAATAGGCTTAAAGGAGTATCCTTTTCTCATGGAATACTTTTAGCAACTTGTTGAAAATCAATCCATCATGAGTGCAATAATTTATTTAGAATTTTTTTATATTTATTTTTAAGAAACTTCACTACACACACACACACACACACATATAATACTTTAAGTTCTGAAGTACATGTGTGAAATGTGCAGGTTTGTTACATGGGTATACATGTGCCATGTTGGTTTGTTGCACCCTTCAACTCAGACTCTGCATTAGGTATTTCTCCTAATTCTATCCCTCCCCCAGCCTCCCACCCCAACAGGCCCCAGTGTATGATGTTCCCCTCCCAGTGTCCATGTGTTCTTATTGTTCAACTCCCACTTAGGAGTGAGAACATGCAGTATTTGGTTTTCTGTTCTTGTACTAGTTTGCTGAGAATGATCATTTCCAGCTTCATCCACATCCCTGCAAAAGACATGAATTCATCCTTTGTTAGGGCTACATAGTATTTCATGGTATGTATTTTGATGCTGTTTTGCAAATCCATATATCTTTCCTTATTTCACAACCATACTGTCTGGATCACTGTAGCTTTGTGTAGATGCTCTTCTACTTATTATGGGTTACATCCCAATAAATTCATTGTATGTTTTAAGTTGAACTATTGTTAAGTCAGGGAGTGTCTGTACTAAAATTTGAAAGTAAAATTATGTGTTTTTTTTAAACTGTTTTGATTATGGGGTCCTTTTGATTTCTATATGATTTTAGCCCAGGTTGCCCACTTCTGTAGAAGTTTCAGGAAGGATCACTTTGTAATCTGTATATTAATTTAGGAATTATTATTGTCCTAAGAATACCTGTAAAGTTTATTCTCTGAAGGTTTATCGCTGAGTTAAAAACAAGGAAACTGAGGCCAGCACAAGAAAATTAGATGCCAATTTATTCAGCTTCCAGGTGAGGTTCTGTGGTCCCAGGGAGAGGGGCCAGGGAAGTCACACCTGATTCCTCTCAGGAGTGGGGTTTTATAGGGAGTGAAGGCATTCGATTGGATTTAGAGAAACAGGATGTGACAGGGTGTGCTGCTATTGGTAGGTAGATGGGATTTCCAGTGAGCAGACTAAGTGCTGAGTGCAGAGGGGATTTCCAAGGGTGGGGTTAGGTGCCTAGTGCAGAGGGATTTCCAAGACAGAGCTAGATGATGGGCATATTCTGATCATGTAATTTTCAAGCGGGAGGGGGAGGGAGATGGGTGTGTTGAAACTCCTGGCAAGGCAACCAGCCTTGCAATACCAAGTCTTTTTATCCTTTAATATTGAAGTTTTACAGTTTATTTGTATTTGCTCTTGCTCCAACTTCTTTGAGCACTATTTGTAGTTTCCAAAATACAATGCTTGCATAATTTTGGTTGAATTCCTAAATATTTTATTTTAATGCTACTATAAATGGAATTTTCTTAGCTTAATTTAAAATTGATATTTGATCTTTTGACCAAGACTGGTGGAGTTCATAGTTTTTGAGCATGTGTGTGAGCATGTGTGTAAATGTGTGCATTAGTTTCTACGTACAAGATCATATTTTCCACAAGTAAAGACAATTTGCCTTTTTCTTTCTAATCTGTCCTGATTTTATTTCTCATTTTTTTCCTTTTCTTCCCTAATTGTGCTGGCTAACATTTCCAGTAGAATGTTGAACAAATGTGCTGAGAAGGGAAAATCTTTTCTTGTTCTAGGCAAAGTATTCAGTCTTTCAACATCAAGTATGATTGTCAGCTATAAGGTATTATTTTACATTTATTATCAAATCAAGGTGTTTCCCCTTTATTTCTAGTAGGAAAAAATGTTCTTTAATTAAAAATAGATTTTGCAATTTGTCAAATGAATTTTACAGTAAATTTCAATTGTTGAGAAATTATATGTCTACCTACAGTCATGAATGATATTGGTCTGTAGTTTTTGTTTTGTTTTGGGATGACTGTTTCCCACTTTAGTTGTATCTGGGCAACACTGGGCTTGATACAGAATGAGCTAAGTAGTATCCTCCCATTGTGTTTTTTGACATAGTTTACACAGTATGGTATTACTTATTCCGTAAATATTTGGTGGAATTTACCACTTAAAGCACTTAAAGTTTGGATATTTTCTTGGGTAGGGGAATGATTTTTAATTAATAAGTTAATCTCTTTATTTTGTATTGGCCCTTTTATAGTATTCATTTATTCTGGGGTCTATTCAGGTAATTTGTGTTTCTAGGAGGTTGTCCACTTCATCTAAGTTGCCTAATTCGTGGCATAAATTTTTCATAGTATTTCTTTAACTTCTTTAACATCTGTTAGGTCAGTAGTGCTGTTCCCTCTTCCATTCATTATATTGTTAATTTGGGTCTTCTTTTTATTATTCTTGGTTAATCTCATTAAATGTGGGTAAGTTATTTGTTAAATTTGACAAAGATCCAATTTCTGGTTTCATGCTTTTTATATTTTCTAATTTATTGGTTTCTGTTTCAATCTTTATTAGTTCTTTTTGGGGGTTATTTTCCTTGGTTTGGATTCAGTTTTCTAGCTTTTCACAATAAATACTTTGATTTGAGATTTTTATTCTTATTTCATATTATTATTGATGAAGTTTGATTTACATCTTCCACTTAGATATTAGTTTTCTATGCTATGGGTGAGTCTTGGCTTTTTGTTTCCCTGGTCTTCTGTTATTGCTTTTTTTTTTTTTTTTTTTTTTTTTTTTGAGATGGAGTTTCCCCCTTGTTACCCAGGCTGGAGTGCAATGGCGCGGTCTCGGCTCACTGCAACCTCCGCCTCCTGGGTTCAGGCAATTCTCCTGACTCAACCTCCTGAGTAGCCAGGATTACAGGCACATGCCACCATGCCCAGCTAATGTTTTGTATTTTTAGTAGAGATGGGGTTTCACCATGTTGACCAGGATGGTCTCAATCTCTTGACCTTGTGATCCACCCACCTTGGCCTCCCAAAGTGCTGGGATTACAGGCTTGAGCCACCGCGCCCGACCTGTTACTGCCTTTTTTAACAGTTTGCATGTCAAGTTACAACATCTTGATACATATTTGATGTTTTCTTAGCAGTTTTCCTAGAGACGACAATACACCTCTTGTCTGAATCTACTTCAGATTTATGCTAACCTGGCTTTAGTAAAATATAGAAACTTTGCACAGCTACAGTAACATTTTCTCTCCCTTTCCTTGTGCTGAATCATCTGTATTACATCGATGTATGTTCTAAACCCAACATTAGAATTTTAAATTAAAGCTTTATATAATCCTGTGTCTTTTAAAGATTCTATAATCACAAATAAAATATAAAATATATTTACATAATCTTGCATATTAATCTACTTATTTTATTGTTTTTTAGATTTTTTTATTTCTTGCATTGGAGAAGGTTGATTTACAATCTGGAGTCATTTCCTCTCTCTAGTAGAGCATTATTATCTTATTCTTAGATTGCCCTGTTGTCATGTATATACATCTTTAAAAGTTTAAGAGATAAAATTTCTAATTCTTATACTTTTTAAAAGTTACTTAAGCAAATAATGGATAAATATGAAATTACATAATTATCCACCGTATTTCTTTACAAATGTTCTTTATTTCTTTATATGGATTTGAATTACTTTCATTCTCACTTCTTTCAATCTATTCAAATATGTATGTTTCTGTATAGATATACACACACACAACTCTGTGTGTGTGTGTGTGTGTGTGTGTGTGTGTGTATTTCTTAAAAGCTAGTCCAGATAGCAGTAAAATATCTCAGTCATCTTTGTTTGTGACTGTCTTTAATTGATCTCCATTTTCGAAGAATAGTTTTTCTAGATACAATCTGGATATTTTTGTTTTTACTTTTCTTTATGTTTATTGTTTTCTTTGCAGCACTGTGACTGTGTCATCCACTGCCTTCTATCCTTCCATATTGTTAATATAATATCAGTTGTTAATCTTTAAGTGATTCACTTGTATGTAATGAATCATTTTTCTTTTGTTGCTTTGAAGATTTTCTTTCTGTCATTGTATTTCAATTGTTTGACTACGGGTGTCCAGGAGTGAATATCTTTGTTCAAAAACTTGGAGTTTTTTGAACTTTTTATATCTGTACATTTATGTGTTAAATATAATTTGTAAGTTTTTGGCCATTTTTGTTCAAACATATTTTTCCCTTCTTTTTCCTTCTGCTACCCTCTTATATTTATCTTGGTAAGCTTAGTGGTGTCCCATATATCTCTAACTCTATATTTCTTTGTTCATTTTTTTTTCTGTTCTTCAGATTAGATACTTTCTATTGATATATCATCAAATCTTTATGTTTTGTCACATGAAATCTACTTAATCCCCTTTACGTATTGTTCTACTTATTACATTTTTAAACTCTAGAGTTTCTTTGCTTACATTTTATCATTTGTTTTTATAGATTCTCTATTTAATGAGTAACTGTCATATTCTCCTGTGATTCTTTTAAAATATGTTTTTTTTAAAATTTTGTACTTTGAGCATATTTAAAAGAGCTTCTTTGAATTCTTTATCCTTTTATGCATCATTTGGACCTGGCTTCCTCAGAACTGACCAAAGTAGGCCCAATTTTATAATCAGCCAGTGATTGGTCAGAGGTTGTACTTGAACTTTAAGCCATATGACTTTGACCTGTGGTTAGGTTTGTGTATATCTTTAGGAATATTTTCAATTTGGGGGAAGTTAAAAGTAGTCACAGTACTCAGCCAGTGACAAGTGCTCACAATTTCCCTTTCTGTGTCCCGTGAACAGACATAGCTCTGCACTTGTACATTGCCTTCAGAACCACAAAAGATGGAGTTCTATCTTAAGAGAGCCCTCTTTGGCTGTATCCAGTCCTGGGCTTCCCTGACAAATTTCTAGCCAGTTTTCTATTCTGCTGTCCTACCTATTTTTTTTGCAACTGGAATTTCTGAAAATTGTTTCAAAAAATGGATTTTTCCATGTTTTGCTCTGTATGATGCCAAACACCTTAGACCAATCCATGTGTAGAATTTCCTCAACATAGTGTCATTAGTAGAAACAGCCTCTTCCCAAAATGGAATCTCTGTGAAATAGAACAAGAACCGGGTGCAGGAGGAAGTAGAAAGGAAGCAGCCATTTCTCATAGCCTCTTCTTCTTGCCTAAACTATCTACACCACAGAGTCAAAGTTATGGTAAAATGATAGAAACTTATAACATTTTCTTGAATAAATTATTTTTTAACTTGTATTCTCTGTAGTCAATTTTCAGAGACTTAAAATGGTTGATTTTACTATAATGACCATTTTTTTTGTTTGCTACATTATTCTAGAAAGAAGTTTTCAAGCTCTTTATACTGGCATTTCAGAAGTCTACCTATAAATTACTTTTTTTAAGAATAAAAGTGTTGTTTTAGGAAAATATAAACATCAGTATAAAACAAGCTATCTAGAAAGCACTTATTTAAGACTAAACTGGTAGCAGAAGATGGAATAAATGCAAAGGTATGTTTATTACAAAAGCTTTTCCTTTAAGAGGGTTATACTCTTCAATTTATCATTAAATTTTAAAGCAACAAGACAGATATTTTTCAATAAGCAGGAACTGAAAACGTTTTCTATAAAATAATGCTTACATATACATTTTGAAAAGATGAATTAAAATAATGAATTCATGGCTATCTATATGTGAATGGGTAGATAACTAAGACATAAAGGTAGTAATATAGATTACTGTTTTTCTTGAAGATTTACATATGGTCATCACAAATTTTATCCTAGGTCTTCTGAGATATCCAGTATTTTTCTCTGAAATTTTCCACCCATTTTGTTTGCATATATGTTGCAACTAAATGCTTGATGTCATCCATGCAACCTCTTCTTATTTTTCTACAATGAGTTCTAATTTAGGGAATAATCAAATTACATAGGCTTATCATGTCAAGTGAAGGTTGGAGGTGGAGGATTGTTTGTTCAAGAAGTTACACTGCAGCACAGTAGAGAAGGTAAAAATCAAGGAAAGGAAGTATTAGACATTTTCACTTTCAAAATCATTCAGCTATCTTCAACAAACGTAAATATACATTAAGAAAAATCTCTAAAGTTATATGAAAATTCATAAATGTAACCAAAACAGAAATGGCCAAGGGAAACAACACTAAAGAAGTCGAAAGCAGCAATCGTTAAGCAACATAACTCATTTAAATAAATATGGTTACAATAAAATAAATGGAGAAATTAATTATAAGTATTTTGTGTTTATAATGGAATATCCAAATATAAAAATCAAAAATATTCAGAAATGAAAATAGAGATAGAGCAATAACCTACATGGGAAACTTTAATAACCTATTTTGATATATGTAGCATGCAGAAAATAAACGCATTGTGGATGGTTTCTAATAATTTACTAATAGTATAAAATTTCTTTATTCTCAGTATGCTAAGCCAGTGTAAATCTTAATAGAACATGAATTATTATCAAATACTTAAGAATACATGCATGATATGCATGTATTTTTAGGTATATTATTTTATGTTATCCATGTAGATTTGTGATGTATTATGGGATATGTATATTAAACTGTTTTATTAAGTTGTGGAAAACAATAATTTTCTTTATTTTTAGAATATTTTGTTTGCTTATTTTTTTTTATCTATACCACAGAGCAAAAGTCAAGGAGCTACTAAGATTGTGCTATGACTATGCCAGTAATTTGATCTCTTGTGAAAAGCCTTCTCCAAGGCTAGGAGCTCCCAGCTGTTCACTCATTTGGCTCTTATTTAAAAGCAAATATGAAATTATACTTTAACATTGCCAAAATATTTCCCCCTGTCAGTAGTGTACAGCCAACGATGCTGAGAAAACATAAGGTGATGTTTGAAGTATCTAATTTATCATATGGTCTTTCTACTTTTTGGTGTCTATATTGATATTTTACATAAGAAGGAAAAGCACAAGAGTGAGGAAAATGCAAGAATTGTAGTTTTCATACGGAGTTTAATTTTTGAAACCTTTAAAAAGTGCATTATATTTAGCAGATTCCCAGAGAAAGACTACTAAACCCTAATGAATAAATATAAACTATAGTTCTTGGAGGTTTTAAAACATAGTAAATTTAGGAATGATAAGATTAATCTAAATAACATATAATGAAGACATCTCACTTAGAGAAAAATAAGGTCTCAGGAATGTCATGAACTCAAAGCACTTTAAAAACAATCTGGCTATCAGTGCATGACTTAAGCTAACTTAAGCCTCAAAATTTAATGAAGGTCATATACATAATAAAGCTCATTTAGTGAGAAACACTGTTTTTATTTAAACTGAGAAGAATGTTTGCTTAAATTTCTTTAAGTAAATACAATGTTCACACCTTAAATTTAAGTGTCGAGGAAGTGATCATTTCAAAAGTTGTGCAAAGCCCCCTAATAAATGAGGAAGGGTTCGTTTAACCTGAATAGCACCACAGAAACTTGACTGAAGTGAGTCTTAGCAAAGCTTCCACATGTGGAGAAATGATAGTCCTAGGATACTTCTATGATCAGCCTATAGTGTATGCTGTAACTCTGCTGAGAAGGAGCTAAGAATATTGGTATGAGAAACAAGGTCAGAATAGCTGTTCATGAGTTACTTGTTATTCTCCATGCTCACTCCATGCCACCAACAAGGAACTCACCACTATTGCTCAAATATGCCAGCTGTACTCTAACTTCATGGAATCAATTTGGCTGTTCCCTCTCCTGGAATGCTTCTCCCCCATATATCTGTTGGTTGCATTTTACTCCTTTAAGACTTAGCTCATAACTTACCTTCACAATACTGCAAACTGCCTCACTAACCATGCCACCAGGCTTTCTGGTCACTTTGTCAGATTCATTTTGTTTTATATCTATACTATGTGTTTCTTGTTACATAATTGCACTATTTTAACAAATAATTTTACTCATTAAGACTATTTTTTATTGCCTGTTTTTGAAACAAGTGCAATTTTCCCATATAACTGATGCTTATGGTTTCTGAGTAAACAAAGAAATTGATCCTCCCAGTCTTAAAACTTGTGATAGTTACAATTGTCTTATTTGAGTTTGCTTCTCAGGAAACCAACCATCAGACTACTGAGATAGTATCAAGGAGCTGAAGCTCTAGATCACTGCATCTGGACCATGAGATACCAGACTGATCACCTGTCATGATTGCCCAACAAACCACCTGCTGCTTGATGATCAACTTCTCTGACGTACACCTGCCTAATTGCTGTTTTCTCATACATGGTTACATATTTTCCCTGCTATATAAACTACTAATTTAGTTGGTCAGGGTGATGAATTTGAGACTGAATTCCCATCTTCTTGGCTGTAACACCTTAATAAAACCTTTTTCTCTAACGGTAATTATTGTCTCAGTAATTGGCTTTCTGTGCCACAAGCGGCAAGACCTAGACCAAAATCCCTAGCATTCTGGTGATGTTTCTATCCTCTAGAATATATGCAACCAGAAGTTAAGTAACTTAGTTTTGTTAACTGAGGTATACTACATAAACAATGCCTGATGCATAATGGGCACTTGATTGGTAACTGTCCAGTGAATGACTAATGAATATACCTTACACAATGAACTCTAAACACCACAGCAGACCATCAATAGTACAATTGTTTAAGACAATATGCAGATGTAATTACAAGAGGGGTCTTTATTTACATTAGTTATTATTTTTACAATAACTGTTGAAAAGGATATTCAGAAATAATTTAGGTGTACCCCAATTTTATCCCAATTTCTCTCCTTTCTTAGTTTGCTACAGTTGTGTTACTTTTGGGCATTTTTTTTTGTATTCCTTAATCTGGTTATTCCCTTTATTCTTATCTCACATATTTACTTCAAATGTTTTCTACCTCTCATGTCAAAAACTGATTAAAATACCATTGAATGTAGATATCTTGAGTGGAGTTTTCATTAGGTGTTTATTTACATGAATTTTTGAATCTGCTCACATGTGTAAGTGCTAGAATAAAAAAAAAATTGACAAAAATGAGGCAGAAAAAATAAGATACATACTTACCTCCAAAAAAAAAAAAAATAGAGAGATGTGGCCTGGATTGTATTCATTTCTGAGGCTTTAAGTAGGACAAAAATAAAATGTGTTGATCAATAGCCTGGTAAATTTTATCTTGGATATTTTGAGTCTTCTTATAACACTTATATATTCCGTACAATGATTTTTCTTGAACCCCTTCAAGAATGGAGGTTGCATGGCAAACTGTCACCCTATTTGGAGAGATTAGGTAGTCACAAAAATGGAACAGCCAAGATATGCTTACCTGGAGTCAACACTGCTGTTGCTGATCATTACTCGCATTGAAGCTGGCTGATAAGCTCTTCCCAGAATATAAATAGTACTACATAATTTCATCAATTTAAAACATTCATCAATTCACGGGGTCAAAAAAGGAGCAGGAGAAACTAACATCAATTTTGCTATAGTTTACATTTTCTAAATAGTCTCCTGATCAGCAACATTTTAGCAATGGTGAAGATCATGATGTCATAAATTAACATCCTGTCATCTGACCTCATCTGTCTTTGGTCAGGAAAAAGGGAATGGATGTATGAAAATGCAGCCCCTGGCAGCCAGGAACTGACCTAATGCTGCTAGGAGCTGACCTGCCATTCATAGCTAGGTACTTAAAGCTAGTCTCTGTGTTCCATGGGAAATAAAACATTTCTCAAAATACAAATAACAGGTGAGACCACTCTTTGATCATGATGAATGAAGACAAAAACAAGGCCACTTCATAATTATGCCCAAACTCATCTAAAAATAAACTACAAAAATGATCAAATGTCTGCTTTTCCTGACTAATATAAAGAATCGGCCGGGCGCGGTGGCTCAAGCCTGTAATCCCAGCACTTTGGGAGGCCGAGGCTGGTGGATCACAAGGTCGAGAGATCGAGACCATCCTGGTCAACATGGTGAAATGCCGTCTCTACTAAAAATACAAAAAATTAGCTGGGCATGGTGGCACGTGCCTGTAATCCCAGCTACTCAGGAGGCTGAGGCAGGAGAATTGCCTGAACCCAGGAGGCGGAGGTTGCGGTGAGCCGAGATCGCACCATTGCACTGCAGCCTGGGTAACAAGAGTGAAACTCCGTCTCAAAAAAAAAAAAAAAAAAAAAAAAAGAATCACTGCTTCTTCAACAATTAGAGATCATTCTGGCAGTGTAGTTTTTCCTCACATAATTAACCACACTTCATTGCTAACGTTTTCTGTATAAGGTTTATCAGGCTGTTTAATTATAGAATTAGCATCACTTTCTGCTAGCATCCAATCCAAATCAAAGCACTATTTTTTTTAAACCTCTCCAAATCTCCTAACATTCTCCTACCAAAAGGCCCCACAGTTCTCCAGGGTCTGCATTCTCTCTTATTGTGGTGAGCCAACAAAATCAACTTATGTGTGTTCCTGGTGATCTTTAGCTAGACTAGGGAGGGCACTGATGCTTAGAACAAGAAAAAATTTACTCTGATATAAACAGCTATTATTTTATTGCCAGGAATTTATTTTTCAATTTGCATATATAATAAACGATTATTTTCATTTCAATATTTTTTCTTCCTTAATGCTACTGTAAGTCTTAAAATGGGGTTTAGTTTTCTCTCCTCATTTTTATCAGTTTTTCTCATTTTAACCTTGTTATCCTTTCCCTTTTACTTTAGATGATCTTTTAAGTTTGACTTGCCTCTTTTATTGGTCTTCAAACATCAAGTATATGCTTAAATCTCTAATAGTTATTTTAATTAAGCTTTATAAATTCAGATACATTTTAATATTTCCTGTTTACCTTGTTATTGTTCTAATTTGTTTCTTGTCTTGATATATCTTTCTTGTTTCCCTTAATATTTTCTTCTTTCTTTAAAATCTGCAAGTTGGAAACATTTTGTATTGATGGTTTGTTTTTTAATTCTTTTCTCATGTGACACTTACCTGATATATTTTTGTTGCTTCTTGTGTATCTCCTCTCCACCAACATATGAGCTCTTTTAAACACAGATCTTTGCTTGGTTCACTGCTAAATTTTCAGTAGAAATGGTATATTCTCAACATTAAAATCACTATGGTAGATAGTGTTTCCATCACATATTCATCCTCTCCTTGACACATCCTACATATGAGAATGTCTGCCCCATTCTGAAGGGGATTTAAGCTACTCACAGGCCAGTGATCAAGAAATTTGAATTTTGGGTTGTTTGATACGCAGCATTATCACACACAAAAAAAAACTGGAAAATATCTTAGTTCACACTTGAATAATGCTTAATCTGAGTCAGACATTGCTCACAGTATAGTACATATTTAACCACATTCATATGTGAGCATGTTCAATCTACCAATGAGATAGACACTATTACCAGCCAAATGTATAAGTGAGAGCACACCAAGGTACAGAACTTAAGTAATGTACTCAAGTTTACACAGACTATTGACTATAGAGCTAAGATCTGAAGCAGGCCTTCTGACTCCAAAATTAGGGTAGTCACACTTATCAAATGAAAATTATAGGATGTTAGTTAACTTGAAGTTCATATAAAAGATGAATAAGTTGGTACTTCTTGGAATAAGTTGTCCCAAGTACTGTAAAGGAATAAGTATTTTATCTGCAGTGCTATTCAGAGTCCATCATCACAACGCTGTAGTTTTTCTTTATAAATGTTTTAAAAATGAATTGAGTGGCCAAAATAATGAGATGTGACTCATGTTAGGATTATTTACTCTTAAAATTTTTGTGGCATGTATGTGTGGGTTGCTTCTATGTCAGCAAACCTTATCATGTTGTCAAACTTGTGATGATACTTGTAGATGGCATCTGTTGCTTACATCCACACAGAGTACTGAAAAAAACTTGTAGTTAGTGTCCATTAGATGTTTTCCCATAAGGAAAAGCATTTATTTTTTTAGGAGCAATACTAATTAATCAAGAATGTTTTGCCCTTGCATATTCAAGTAATTTAGCAATTCACAAGTAGGTATAATTTAAAAAGTAGCATAACAACCATTTTAGAGCCAAAAATGTTCAAAAAATAAAATGGGATTATGACAAACTAACATTATTCTTACCTTTTTTTCTGATGCTGGGTAACTACAAAAGCTTATTTGGAAATATAATTTTATGTACAGGTGCCTGTGTTTCACTTTGTTGTACTTCACCGATATTCTGTTTTTGTTTGTTGTTTGTTTTTGTTTTTAAATTGAAGATGTGTGGCAACCTTGCCTCAAGAAGACTGTTGGCACCATTTTCCAACACCATGTGTTCACTTGGTTTCTGTGTTTCACGTGTTGGTAATTCTTGCAATATTTCAAACATTTTCATTATTATTATATCTGCTATGATGATCTATTATAAGTGATCTTTTGTTGCTGTTGTGATTAGTTTGTGGTGCCAAAAAGTATGCTCATATAAAGTGGCAAACTTAATAAATGTGCATGTTCTGGCTGCTCAACCTGCTGACCATTTCCCAGTCTCTCTTTCTGCCCTCAGGCTTTCCTACTCCTTGAGACACGGCAATACTGAAATTAGGCCAGTTGATAGCCCCACAATGGCCTCTAAGTGTTCAAGTGAAAAGAAGGGTCACTGGTTTGTCTCTCACTTTAAATTAAAATGCAGAAATTGCTAAGCTTAGTGATAAAGGCAGGTCAAAACTCAGATCAAAACTTAGCTCTCTTGAGCTAAACAGCCCACTGTGAATCCAAAAAGAAAAAAAAAATCTTGAAGGAAAGTAAAAGTGTTAAATGAATGAAAAGTAAATGAAACAACTTTATTGTTGATATGAAAAAAGTTTTAGTGGTCTCTGCAGAAGATCAAACAAGACGCAAAATCCTCTTCACCCAAAGCCTAATCATGAGCAAGGCACTAACTCTCTTTAATTCTACGAAAGCTGAGAGATGAGAAAGCTGAAGAAGAAAAGTTGGAAGCTGGCAGAGTTTGGTTCAGAAATTTTTTAAAAATAAGCTATCTCCATAAAATAAACTTACAAGGTGAAGCAGTAAGCATTGCAGCAAGTTACTCAGAATATTTTCCTAGTTTATGAAAGGGAATATGCTAAACTAAAACTTTTCAGTGTAGTTCATGAAGCAGCCTTCTATTGAAAGTAGATGCCAGAAACAGACTGACTCTCTTGATAGGGGCTAATGCAGCTGGTAACTTGATGTTGAAGCCAATACTCATTGCCATTTTAAGGATTGCAAGCCTCTTATGAATTATTCTAAATGTATTCTGCCCATGATCTTTATAAACAGAACAATAAAGCCTGGATGACAGCATATCTGTTTACATCATGGTTTACTTAGTTTAATCCCACTGTTGAGAACTACTGCTCAGTGAAAACAAAGATTCCTTTCAAAATATTACTGCTCATTGAAAGTGCTCACCTTGTAGCTTTGACAGAAACATACGAAGAGATTAATGTTATTTTCAGGCCTGCTAAGACAACATCTGTTTTGCACTTGATCTTTTCCAGATCAAGGAATAATATTGATTTCAAAATTGTATTCTTTAAGAAATATATTTTATTAGGCTATAGCTGCCATAGACAATTATTCCTCTGTTGAGAAAAGTAAATTGAAAACTTCTGGAAAGGATTTACCATTCTAGATTCTATTAAGGTTTTAATGATTAATGGGACCAGGTAGTATCAGCATTAACAGCAATTTGAAAGAAGTTGATTTCAACACTTATGAAAAGTATTGTGGGTTTCAAGACTTCTACAAAGAAAAACTGCAGATGCTATGGAAATAGCAGGATACGTGGAGTCATACATGGAGAGTGAATATATAACTGATTTTCTGCTATTTTATGACAAAACTAATGGATAAGAAGTTGCCTCTACTGTATGAGCAAAGAAAGTGGTTTCTTGAGATGGAATCTATTTCTACTGAGGATGTTGTGAACATTGCTAGAGTAATAACAGAAGATTTAAAATATTACATAAACTTAATTGATCAAACAAGTGACAGGATATGGGAGGACTGACTCGAGTTTTGGAAGATATTCTACTTTGTATAACATACTCTTAAATACCAACAGAAACCCAGAGAAATATTTCATAAAATAAAGAGTCAATTAATGCAGCAACCTCCATTATTGTGTTGTTTTATAAATTTCCACAGCGACTTCAACCTTCAGTAATCCCACCCTGGTGAATTACCAGTCATCAATACTGAAGAAAAACTCCCAACCAAAAATATACTGCAATTTACTGAAGGCTCAGATGGTTGTTGATATGGTTTGGCTGTGCCCCCTCACAAATCATATCTTATATATATATTTTTTACTTTAAATTCTGAGATACATGTGCAGAACATACAGTTTTGTTACATAAGTATACATGTGCCATGATGGTTTGCTGCACCCATCAACCCATTATATAGGTTTTAAGCCCTGCATGGTATTTGTTCTAATGCTCTCTCTCCCCTTTCCTCCCAACCCCAAAAGGCTACTGTATGTGATCTCCTCCCTGTGTCCTTGTGTTCTCATTGTTCAACTCCCACTTAAGAGTGAGAACATGCAGTATTTGATTTCCTGTTCCTGTATTAGTTTGTTAAGAGTGATGGTTTCCAGCTTCATCCATGTTCCTGCAAAGGACATGAACTCATTTTTTTTTATGGCTGCATAGTAGTCTACGGTGTATATGTGCCACAGTTTACTTATCTAGTCTATCAGTGATGGGCGTCAAATCATATCTTGAACTGTAGTTCCCAAGACTCCCACATGCTAAGAAAGGGACGTGATGGGATATAGTTGAATCATGGGAGCTGTTATATCCATGTTCTTCTTGTGATAGTAAGTATGGAATCATAAGATGTGATGGTTTTATAAGGGGCTTCCCCCACACCCAGTTCTTCATTCTGTTCTTCTCCTTGCTTCTGCCATGTGAAGAAGGATGTGGTTGCTTCCTCTTAGCCATAATTCTAAGTTTCTTGAGACCTCCTGAGCCTTGCCTTCCCTCTTACACATTTTAATTGTGACTCGGTTAAACAGCTTTTCTTTATAAATTACCCAATCTTCAGTATGTCTTCATTAGCAGTGTGAAAAAGGACTAATACAATAAATTGGTACCATAGAGACAGGGTGCAGCTGTAAAGATACCAAAAAATGTGGAAGCAACCTTGGAACTGGGTAACAGGCAGAGGTTGTAGTGGTTTGGAGGGCTCACAAAAAGACAAAAAAAAAAAGAAAGAAAGAAAAGAAAGAAAAGAAAAAGAAAAAAAATGGGAACTTCCTAGAGACTTGGAGGGTTCAGAAGACAGGAAGATGTGGGAAAGTTTAAAATGTCCCAGAGACTTGTTGAATGGCTTTGACCAAAATGCTGATTTTGGTAAAATATGGAGGAGGTCTCAGATGGAGATGAGTAACTTGTTAGGAAATAGAGCAAAGGTGACTCTTGTTATACTTAAGCAATGAGACTGGCAACATTTTGTCTATGCCTTAAAGATATGTGGAAATTTAAACTTGAGTAGGATGGTTTAGGGTATCTGGTAGAAGAAATTTATAAGCAGCAAAGCATTCGAGAAGTGACAGAGCATCTTAGTTTGGAATATTTGAAGTCTGAAGATGTGGTAGAAAAGAAAAACTCATTTTCTGAGGAGAAATACAAGCCAGCTGCACAAATTTGCATAAGTAGCACGTATCCAAATGTGGATCACTGAAACAGTGAGGAAAATGTCTTTAGGCCATCTCAGAGACCTTCACAGCAGTCCCCCCAATAACATCCCAGAGACTTAGGAGGAAAACATAATTTCATGGGCTTGATTTAGGACCCCCCCTGCAGTGTACAGCCTGTGTACAGTGTACAGAACTTGGTGCCTTGTGTCCCAGATACTCCAGCCATGGCTAAAAGGGGCCAATGTACAGGTCAGGCCATGGCTTTAGAGGGTGCACGTCCCAAGTTCTGAATGTTTCCATGTGATGTTGGTCCTGCAGGTGCTCGGAAGACAAAAATGCAGATTTGGGAACCCGTGCCTAGATTTTACATGATGTATGGAAATGCCTGGATATCCATACATCCTCTGAAATCTAGGTATGCTACAGGGGTGGAACACTCACTGAGAGCCTCTGTTAAGGTGGTTCAGAAGGGAAATGAGGGTTTGGAGCCCCCACACAGAGTCTGCGCCAGGCACTGCCTAGTAAAGCTGTGAGAAGAGGGCCACCATCCTGCAGACCCTGGAGTGGCAGATCTGCTGACAACTTGCACTGTGCACCTGAAAAAGCAGCAGATGCTCAACACCAACAGTGAAAGCAGCCATGAAGGGGGCTGTACCTTGTAAAGTCACAGGGTCAGAGCTGCCCAAATTCATGGGAGCCCACCTCTTACATCAGCATGACCTAGCGGTGAGACATGGAGTCAAAGATCATATTGGAATTTTAACATTTAGTGACTACCCTATTGGATTTCAAACTTACATGGAGCCTGTAGTCCCTTTGTTTTGGCCAATTTCTCCCATTTAGAATAGACGTATTTACCTAATGCCTGTACACTCACTCTATCTAGGAACTAAGTAACTTGCTTTTGATTTTACAGGTTTACAGGTGGAAGGAACTTGCCTTGTTTCAGAGTATACTTCGGCATTGGATTTTTAATTTAAGACTGGAATTAGTTAGGACTTTGAGGAACTGTTGGAAGGGCATTATTGTGTTTTGAACTATGAGGATGTGAGATTTGGAGGGGGGCACAGGCAGAATGATATGGTTTGGCTGTGTCCCCACCCAAATTATATCTTGAACTGTGGTTCCCAGAATTCTCACTTCTTGTGGAGAGACTCAGCGTGAGGGAATTAAATCATGGGGATGGTTTCCCCCATGTTGTTCTCATGAGAGTGAGTGAGTTCTTACAAGACCTGATGGTTTTTATAATGGTCTTTTCCCACTACACTCTGCTCTTCTCCATGTTGCCACCACGTGAAGAAGGACATGTTTGCTTCCATTTGGACCATGATTGTAAGTTTCCTGAACCCTCCCTAGCCATGATGAACTGTGAGTCAATAAAGCCTCTTTCCTTTATAAATTATCAGTAATCTGTATGTCTTCATTAGCAGTACGAGAATGAATAGAGTTGTTAGCATTTTTTAGTAATCTAATTATAGTATGTACATTGTTTTTGAGACATAATGCTACTACACACTTAAGAGTCTACAATATAATGCAAACATAACTTTTATTACACCAGGAAACCAAAATATTAGTGTGACTTACTTTTTTTGCAATATTTGCTTTATTGTGGCTGCCTCTAATGAAACCTACAATATATGTGTAGTATGTTTGTACTGCATGAATAGAAATAAATCTTATGAGATAATTTATAACTTTATATACTCTAAATGACCAACTATAATCCAAATAAATAATGAACAGATATAATTAACTTTATTCATTTTTGTCATCCAAGAAATAATTTTTAAAGTGTTTTCCTTGGGCAAGGTATGAATTTTAGATACTAGAAATATAATTTTTTGCATTAAGAGAGTTTAAAAATAATGCACATGTCCCCTACCCTCAAAAATTTGACTTGAAAAGTTATGTACCTGCATATTTAATTATAATGAAATTTAACAATTAGTAGAAGCAATATTCTCAGATAAATTTGGAAAAAAGATACAGGACTAACAGGGACTTGGAGAAGATAAATTGATATTTAAATAATACCTTTAAGGAGTCACAGGTATAGCCAGGCAGAGGTAACAGGCTTTTGAAGGGGTATAGAGCAATACAGGATGCCATATTCAAGGTTTATTGAGAAGCTGTGTTAAAAACAAAGGTATACTTGCAATCGGGTCTTGAAAAATTATAGAAAATAAGATTAAGAAGCAATACTTTGCTTCAAGGGCAATATGGCCTACATAATACGTATGCATATACATATATTGAGAGCCATATAGCCCCTGAAACAAAGTATTCTTCAGAGTCTTTTAGCTAAACTAAATCTTTTTTGAGATAACGGGTGGCAACACAGATTCATAAACAGAAGTCTGTCATTCTTACATTAGGGCCTTGGAAGGAGAATGTCAGGTGCGTCGTGAAAAACTTGATGCTTCCTCTCTGGAAAAATGTGAATCCCAGAATGCAAGGCATACAAAAGTATGTCCCTGATTATATTAATTTAGTAGCTCCAAATAATATTTAATTTTGCATAAGGTATTTCCTCAGTTGATAACAGATTTTAATACTACAAAGACTGAAACATTCTGTGTGTGTATATCACTAATGAGAATAAAAGACTTTTATACAGAACTAAAGCATACTTATTTCTGTGGCTGAAGAAAAGCTGTATTTAGGGGGTTCTAATTTTACGCTTTTAGCATTATCTTTCTACTAGGATTTCTTGGACACTCTTGGCCTGACTTTTGGTTTATTGATGAGGGATATGGAATAGGAATAAAAAGTCATCACCCTCAAAATATTTGAAAAACTCTTGATTTTCTTGAATATTCAGTTGTATAGATTCAGTCAGAGGCAAAATAAATAGCACTGTAACTCCTAGTCATATCTTATGGAAACTTTAAAGGAATAATGACAAAACTTGTATTTATTTAGTACAAGTACTAAATAGGATTTCTTGGACACTCTTGGCCTGACTTTTGGTTTATTGATGAGGGATATGGAATAGGAATAAAAAGTCATCACCCTCAAAATATTTGAAAAACTCTTGATTTTCTTGAATATTCAGTTGTATAGATTCAGTCAGAGGCAAAATAAATAGCACTGTAACTCCTAGTCATATCTTATGGAAACTTTAAAGGAATAATGACAAAACTTGTATTTATTTAGTACAAGTACTGTTACACAGGTTAAATAATAAACTTGCTTAATGAATAAGTAATACATAAGTTTAAGGAACATTGCACAAATACATTTTAATTTAAAAGCTTAATAAGTTAAAAATTCAATGGCAGCTTTTGCAATAAATATATATTGAATTTTGAGCATCCCATATGCAAAAATTCAAAATTCAAAATGTTCTAAATTCTGAAACTTTCTGAGTACTGTCATGATTCTTAAGGAAAATGCTAATTGAGGCATTTCAGTTTTCAGATTTTTGGATTGGGGATGCTCATACAGTAAATAAATGCAACTATTCCAAAATTTGATAGAAGACAAAATCTGAAACACTTCTGGTCCCAATTATTTCAAATAAGATATCCTGAACCTATAAAATTATTTCTTATCAATTCTCTTCTCTGAAATAAAATGAAAACAATAATATCATGAAAAGATAAGAAATAAATCCAGCTTTATTAAAACTAAAATGTACCTCAAAATCTAAATTACAAACCCACAAGAATACTTGAACTATAATATATGTTAACTGCTAATTCTCTTCCAGACTCTTCTAACATCTGAGATGCATCCATGGGGAAAAAATTAAAAGCAGCTAAAGGTTGCTATCTTTCTAAAGCTTGCATTTTAGCATGGGATAGACAAACAATAAACAATAAATATCATAAATAAATTATGTAATATATAAGAAGATTCTGTATGATATGAAAGAGAAAAAATAAAGAAGAGGAAAACTGGATGGGCAATTTGTATTGGTGTCAAAGATAAATTGTACTAAGTGGAGTTACATCGTATAAATACTTAATTCAAGTCCTTGCCTATGCCTATGTCCTGAATGGTATTGCCTATGTTTTCTTCTAGGGTTTTTATGATATTAGGTCTAATGTTAAAATCTTTAATTCACCTGGAGTTAATTTTAGTGTAAGGAATGGATCCAGTTTCAGCTTTCTGGACATGGTTAGCTAGTTTTCCCAACACCAATTATTAAATAGGGAATCCTTTCCCTATTGCTTTTTTTTGTTTGGTTTGTCAAAGATCAGATGGTTGTAGATGTGTGGTGTTACTTCTGAAGCTTCCGTTCTATTCCATTGGTCTAATAGTATAGTTTGAAGTCAGGGAGTGTGATGCCTCCATCTTTGTTCTTTTTGCTTAGAATTGACTTGGCTATGTAGGCTCTTTTTTGGTTCCATATGATGTTTAAGGTGTTTTTATCCAGTTCTGTGAAGAAGATCAATGGTAACTTGATGGGGATAGCACTGAATCTATAAATTGCTTTAGGCAATATGGCCATTTTCACAATACTGATTCTTCCTAACCATGAGCATGGTAATCTGATATAAAAGAAAGATATATTTTCTGGGGAAAAATTCAAGTTGCAAAAATTTGCATAAGTAATGGGGAACAGAATGTTAATCACCATGACAATGGGGAAAATGTCTCCAGGGCATGTCAGAGACCTTCACAGCAGTTCCTCTCATCACAGACCTGGAGGCCTAGTAGGAAAAACAATGATTTCCTGGGCTGGATCTAGAGCCTCTCTGCTGTTTGCTGCTTAGGGAATGTATCTCAGTCACTTCTAGCCATGGCTAACAGGGGGCAAGGTACAGCTCAGGTCATTGCTTCTAAGGGTGCAAGCCACCAGCCTTGGCAGCTTCCATGTGGTGTTGGTTCTGCAGGTGCACGGAAGACAAGAATGGAGGTTTTGGAACCTCCACCTAGATTTCAAATTATGTATGATAATGTCTGGATGTCCAGGCAGAAGTCTCCTTCAGGTGTGGAGTCTTCATGAAGAACCTCTACTAGGGTACTATGGAAGGAAAATGTGGCATCAGAACTCCCACACAGAGTTCCTACTGGGGCACTGCCTGGTGGAGTTGTGAGAAGAGGCCCACCATCCTCCAGAAAGGTAGATCCACTGAAAGCTTGCACTGTGCACCTGGAAAAAAAACCAGTCATTCAACACCAGCCCTAAAAGCAGCTGTTGCAAGGGTTGTACCCTTCAAAGTCACAGGAGCAGAGCTGTCCAAATATGTGGGAGCTTAACTCTTGCATCAGTGTGGTCTATGTTTGAGACATCGTGTTAAAAGAGATCATTTTGGAACTTTAAGATGTAGTGCCTGCCCCATTGGATTTCAAACTTGCATGGGGGCTATAGTCCCTTTGTTTTGGCTAACTTCTCCCATCTGGAATTGGTATATTTACCCAATGCATGCACCCTTATTGTAGGTAGGAAGTAATTAACTTGCTTTTGATTTTACAGGCTCATAAGCAGAAGGGACTTGCCTTGTCTCAGATGTGACTTTGGAGTTAGACTTTTGAGTTAATGTTGAAATGAATTAAGACTTTGGGAGACTGTTGGAAAGGCATGATTGTGTTTTAAAATATGAGGACATGAGACTTGGAAGAAGCCAGTGGTGGAATGATATGGTTTGCTCTGTTTCCCCACCTAAATGTCATCTTGAATTATGACCCTAATTGTAATCCCCAAGTGTTGAGGATGGGATCTCATGGGAGGTGGTTTAATCACAGGAGTGGTTCCCCCATGTTATCCTTGTGACAGTGAATGGAGTTCTCACAAGATCTGATGGTTTTGTGGGGGCTTTTCCCTGCTTCTCTCTGCAATTCTATAATTCTTCTCCTTCATGCCACCATGTGATGAAAGACATATTTGCTTTCCCTTCCACTGTGATTGTAAGTCTTGTTAGGTCTCTCCAGTCCTTCAGAGCTGTGAGTCAATTAAGCCTCTTTCCTTCATGAATAACCCAGTCTCAGGTATTTCCCTACAGCAGCTTGAGAACTTATTAATACATTCCCTGAAGAGAGTACATGCAATCAACCTACATATATATGTCCATATTTCTTTTGATTAGCATAAATTCTTAATTCTCTCATAAAGTATAATATTGCTCCTTGGCTAAAGGGCTGATCAATAGGCATTGACTTGACTCATTAAATCAGTAAAGAAGACTTTCTCTCCAGAAAGGTCAGAACTTGTTATTTTATATTACACAAAATCTCAAGCATTCTTAAACAATAATAAAATAAGACAAATTTTATTTTTCAAAATGGATTAATACACGAAGAAATATGTATTTATTGGGCAATTATATAGTTTTACTGTCTAGCATTGTTCTATTTATAATTATATTTAAAATTACACATTGTGTCATTTGATTATTGTTTTCCAAAGATATTTACAATTTTAGCCACATCATAATTTATTGAATTAAAGACTGTCCCAATTTGATAAAACCTAAGTATGAAACAGATGATTGTGCTAACTTTTTAAGAACATGTTTTTCCAAAAGTCATAAAAACACATCACCTTGGCTGGCTACATCTATTTATGAAAGACAACTCTTTGTGAAGCATTAGGAAAACCACCACTAATTAATAAAAAGAAGTATTTTTGACTGGTGCATTTTGAAATTCTAGAACTGAATAGTACTAAAAATCACTTAGACTATGTCATATATTTAATCTTCGAGTCTGGACTCAAAGTAATCCAGAACTCAAGGAAATCATATATTTGCTAATTGTTTCCTTCAGATCACTTTACTAAATGTTACTCCAGTCACCTTAAAAAGTTGCATAAATATGTGTTCTTTTATTATTTGGCATAATACTTACCATACAGTAAGCATTCTGTAATTTCTCACTTAACAAGATAGTTAAACTACTGGTGGAGAATAACAGGCTCTGGTAAAGTTAAAAACAAAAACAAAAACAAAAAAACCTATGGGTCCTTTTACTCTTTCCAAGTTAGTTATTAGTGCCTAATAATAAGGTAGACATTTGGCAGCAGGACTGGCCTCCATTACATTGAAACTATCATGAATTCACAGATGTGCACATACATTTGTAACTATAAAATAGAAATATATATATATATATATAAAGGGGTGCTAATTTTACATAATATTGAATAGTGGAAGCAAAAAATGACAGCATAACTTTTTCTGGTGTAGACAAAGCAATTTCTTGTACAATGTCTGCATTGTCTTCAAATTAAAAATAAGAATATTCATACAAATTCCTAATTTTTATTTACTAAAAAATAATTCAAGAAGGATCAAGTTCACAACTGAATTGGATATTTGGCATTTAATCTGTGAAAAAACTAAGTACCTCTTGGTTAGAAAGTGTTTTCTTTTCTTTTCTTTTCTTTTTTTTTTAAAAAAACAAAATCCTACATTTTAAGTCTTACATCTACTTGGGTGCATTCTCATCTAATGAGATTTTGACTTCTACACTGTCACTTCCAGTTTTGGATTGTGTGCCACTTCCTTCCAGTTATATTACTACGTATTAAAAGTTTAATGTATGAAAAAATGCTCATCATCACTGGTCATTAGATAAATGCAAATCAAAACCACATTGAGATACCATCTCACACCAGTTAGAATGGAGATCATGAAAAAAATCTGGAGACAACAGATGTTGGAGAAGATGTGGAGAAATAGGAACACTTTTACACTGTTGGTGGGAGTGTAAATTAATTCAACCATTGTGGAAGATATTGTGGCAATTCCTCAATGACCTAAAAATAGAAATCCCATTTGACCCAGCAATCCCATTACTGGGTATATATCCAAAGGATTATAAATCATTCTCCTATAAGGACACATGCACACAAATGTTCATTGCAGCACTGTTTACAATAGCAAAGACCTGGAACCAACCCAAATGCCCATCAATGATAGACTGGATAGGGAAAATGTGGTACATATACACCATGGAATATTACACAGCCATCAAAAACGATGAGTTCGCGTCCTTTGTAGGGACATGGATGAAACTGGAAACCATCATTCTCAGCAAACTGACACAAGAGCAGAAAATCAAACACCTCGTATTCTCACTCATAGGTGAGTGTTGAACAATGAGAACACATGGACACAGGGAGGGGAGCACTACACACTGGGGTCCATTGGGGGGAAATGGGGGAGGGATGGGGGGTGGGGAGGTGGGAAGAGATAGCATAGGGAGAAATGACAGATACAGGTGAGGGGAAGGAAGGCAGCAAACCACACTGCCATGTGTGTACCTATGCAACAATCTTGCATGTTCTTCTCATGTACCCCACAACCTAAAATGCAATAAAAAAAAGAAAGAAAAAAGAAAAAAAAAGTTTAATGTATTCTGAGCATTTCTCAAATGCTATTTTTTAAGCTGTTGTGTAGGCCAAATAACAACTCATGAATTTCTGTGATATCACTGACTTTATGATCTTTGCCATTTATACAGCGTTCTGAATACTTCTTACCCACCACACTAATATAATGTTTTTTAACGTAATTTAGCTAACAGTGAACTTTTCAATGCTCCCAGCTGGAAATTTTCCTTATCCCCATAAAGCATGCTAAATCACTAAGGTAATTTTTGAACTATTCACTTTTTTAAACAAATGTGCATTGGGAACCTCTTTTATCTGCCGTACAATAAAGTAAGTATAATTCTGATAAAACGCCTCTTCAGTTCATCATATTATGGGACTACTAATTGAATCTATAGTGTTATCTCTTTGTTTTTACATCAATAACATCAATAAATCGAACTATCGCTAATGAACATCTCAGACTACTACACCAAAATAATTTAGACACCAAGAAAATTAAAATATCTTTAAAGTGAACTGTGAAATAAGAGGAAAACCCATCTTTGTGAAAAGAATATATTAAGGAGTTTCAAACTTCTAATATAATTGTTGACAAAAACTCTATTCTTGGCCAAAGTTTAGTGAGCCTTCTCCTAGGCTTATCCATGCACTTCCTTGTAAAGTCCAGTTTTGACCAAGAACCCTGCTAAGTAAGTTTATCAAGAACTTGCCATTCTTGATATCTGATTACCTTAGATATCTAATTGGGCATTTCATCATCCTCCCAGTAACACCTGATCACTCTGGCCTGTCTTCAGAAAGAATTTTCTTATGTCTGTTTAGCCAGAATTGTCCTGATAGAGTTTATATATTTGCCCCTTCCAAATCTCGTGTTGAAATGTGATCCCCAATGTTGGAGGTAGGGTCTGCTGGGAGGTGTTTGAATCATAGGGGCAGATCCCTCAAGAATGGCTTGGTGCCATCTCCTTGGTGATGAGTGAGTTTTCACTCTATTACCTCACAGGAGAGTGGTTGTCTGAAAAAGCCTGGCACTTGGTCTTCTCTTTTGCTCACCATGTGTCATGCCTGCACCTCTTTGCCTTCTGCCATGAGTAAAGGCTTCCTGAGGCTTCAGCTTACGTAAAAGAGATGCTGGTGTTATAGTTGTATAGCCTGTAGAATCATGATCCAAATAAACTTATTTTTTTAAATAAATTATAGAGACTCAGATATTCTTTCATAGCAAAACCAAACAGACTTACACACTCCCTTGCCCTTGTTATTTTTCTCTTAGTGATTTTCCATTTATTGACACCCTCTTCTCTACTGATTCTTGGCTATAAATTCCCACTTGCCCGTGCTGTATTAGGAGTTAAGCTCAATCTTCCCCTCCCTTACAGACCCATCCCAATGATACTGGTAAAGTCCAACATACAGTGCTCTAACAAGTATCACTGACTAACTTTTTTTTAACACTGTACAGTATGGCAATCAGGTCTTTTTCTAAACTGAAACAGAAACAAGAAACACTGGGATTGTTGAGCCCCACCAATAAATAACATGATTTATTTTGGTTCTCTTCTTAAATATAATGCAATACTGATGGGGCATTTTAAATGTTTTAGGTTTATCAATTAAAATAAAATTAGCCCTCAAATATATGTACTTAGCAGAAAGGATCTGGCTAGGTTATAAGGCAAATCAATATACAAAAATCTGATTTTCATAATTAGTTTTAAATACTTATACTTCCCTCCATGCATTTTTAAAACCATAATAAACTGATTATTTATTTTGTATTTCAAATACATTAAAGTAAATAGAAGATTTATATTTTTGCTAAACAAAGGTAATGGTCAAATGAAGTTTTACTACTACTTTTCATATTTTATTTCAGATATAATTAACAAGTAAAAATTCATGCTATGATATTGTTTTAAGTTACATAATGACAATATTTTTAACTATAGATTTACTTTGTGCTCAAGTATTTTATCTATAAAAAGTAGTTTTTTTTTAACTTCTGTTTTGGGTTCAAGGGTACATGTGCAGGCTTTTAATGTAAGTTAATAGTGTGTTATAAGGTTTTGATATACAGATTATTTTGTCACTCAGTTAATAAGCATAGTACTCAATAGGTATTACAGTTTTTTAATCCTCATTCTTCTCTCATCCTCCACCTTTAGTAAGGTACCAGTGTCTATTATTCCCTTTTTTGTGTTCATGTATACTCAATGTTTAGCTTCCACTTATAAATGAGAACACGTGGTATTTGATTTTATGTTCCTACGTTTGTTCACTTAGGATAACAACCTCCAGCTCCATCCATTTTGCTGAAAAGGACATGGTCTCCTTCCAATGTTATTATTTTTTAAAACACATTATTTTTTATGTTGCTGTATTTCCCCAGAATAAGTTCTGTATCTCATTTCTATAAGAAAATGCTCAACCTCTCCTTCGTCATCTTATTGACCAGGATCATTTTGCTGACCAGGAGAATAGGTACATGAAGAATCCTTAAAATTTAATGCTATGTCTGTGTTTAATACTCTTAAATGGTGATACACACCACCTTACAATTCAAAGAGTGTATTGTATTGTAAGAGAAAAAAGAATACAGATACTATCACTGCCACAGTCCACAGAGGAAAAAGCAGGGATGAGGTAAAATGTGGCTTATTAAAAGTAAATAGTTGAAATGGTTTCATCTCTAGTGTAGGAATTAAGTGTAAGGACTATGGGGTAGGCTGCCTGAGTTCACTGTCCTCAGTACAACACTTAATAGCTGTGTGATCATGGCAAGTCACATAATTCTTTAGTATTTCTGTCTCTTTACATGTAAAATGAAGATGGTAAATTAAATACATATTGGTTTACAGTGCCATGCCAAGCTATATAACGAAATCGGAGGCAAAAGGAAAAATCAGTAATACTGATCCTGCCTTTCTTTAAAATGTAGACATTTGGTTTATCTTGGATTTTCTTACATTATTTTTTAAATGTTGCATAAAATATTTATCTTGCTGACTGCTCTTTCGGTGACTTGTTAAATTGTCACCAAGGTGTGTAGTCCACTTTACCACCCCGGTTCTGAACCTGTCTTTTTAGATTGTCCAAATATTTGAATGAGTTAAAATGTTTAAATCACTTGCAATGAGGGCTAGTATACACAAAGCCCTAAATGAATAATAAATACAAGTATTAAAATTGTGAAGAAATTAAACATTTTGTGCATATGAAAGTGGTGCAAAAATGTGAAATTATACATAAAATGTGATTACTATATAGCAATTCTAGACCTATCATTCTAGTTTGCAATCCTTCTTAGTAATAATCCTGAAGTATTTCTTACTTAACTGCAATTAAAAATCTCAAACCATACCTAAAATAAATATTTATTGGAATTTAAAAGAATGTTTAGAAAGCAAACATGAATGTTTTGCAATAATAGAGCAATTTTAAGATTGTTGTATTTGTAATTGGAAGGAAGTCTATCACACACCAAAACAATGATAAATACAAAATAAATAGCAAAAACTATGCATATAATCATAATATTCAGAAATGCTATCTATGAAATTTTGATATAATCCTACATACTGCATACCAATACACATATGCATATATCACTGTATTTTTAAAAAGATAATCATGTTTTATACACATTTTCCTTATTTGTTATTTAGTATTATTTAATAATGTTTCTCTTCTTTAAGATTATTTTTTAAATTATTATACTATCAAGATGATGCAGTTTTTGCCATTAAATGTAATGGCATCTCTGCAGTAAAGTTTATATAACAATTATCTTTATTTTTATTGAATTATTTTTGAAATAAAGCTATTTTAAATAATATATCAGTAAGCAAGCACTATATACAACATTACAATTTATTTCCTTAGGATTTGTACCAAGCAGTAGAATTACTATGATAAATAGTTTGTATTTTATAAGACTTTTAAATTAATATTACTTAATTGCCAACAGAAAATACAAATTTAAGTTCTAACAAAAGAATTTGTGTATTTGATCTTGGATCATTACCAAAATAAGTATTGTTCAATGTATCTGAAATTTCTTTGAAAAAAAAGAAAAAGCTGACATCTATTTCAAAGTAATGCGTTGACTATGTTTTGTTGTCATTTATTTTTTCCACATTTTTAATTGTGTTAAAATGCACATAATAAAATATACCATCTTAACCATTTTGAAATATATACTTCATTTTGTTAAATACACCCATAATGTCACTAAACCATCACAAGCATTATCTCCATAACTCCTTTTATTGTGTAAAACTGAAACTCTTCTCCTTTTATACAGCAACTCTCTCTCACCTCTTCTCCCAGACCCTGGCAACCACCATTCTACTTTGTGTCTCTGTAAGTTTAACTTCTTAAATATATATATATATATATATATGTGTGTGTGTGTGTGTGTGTGTGTGTGTGTGTGTGTGTGTGTGTGTACCAAACTATTTATCTCTGTACTCTGGTTAATAAACTTCTCTTTATCAAAATATTTGGAGGTTTATTCCACACTAACCAATTATCCTACATCACGTGGAGGTCCTACAATTGGATGCAATTATGACATTAAGAACCTAATCCTACATGTTAAAAGTTCAGTCTCACAAAAATAATTCTCACTTGAGACACCTATCCCAAGTCTAGATTTTTACCTGTGCTTCTTACTAAACAGCTATAAATCAGGAGATTCCACAGCTTTTTTCTCAAGTTTTACTACATGCTAGAGTGGCTTGCAAAATTCAGGGAAGTGCCTTACTTACTACTGCTCACTTGTTATAAGAGCACAACTCAGGAACCCCCAGAAGGAAAAGATGCATAGGGTAAGGTATGAGGAAAGGGGCACAGAGCTTCCTTGCTTTCTCTGGACTGCTATTCCCCACATATTCAGAAACCAGGGAGCTCTCTGAACATATCCTTTCTATTTTTATGAAAGCTTCAGAAAATGGGAGCTGAGACCAAAATATGTATTTCTTATTATATCACAATATCAAACTAATCTAAGTACCTCATATAAGTTTTATAATACTGCATCTTTTTGATTGACTTATGTCACTAATGATGTCTTCATGATTCATCCTTGTTGTAGCATATGTCAGAATTTCTTTATTTTTAAGGCTGCATCATATTCCATTGAGTGTCCGTGTGTGTGTGTGTGTGTGTGTGTGTGTGTGTGTGTGTGTGCATGTGTGTGTGTGGTATGTCCATACACCACATTTTGCTTATTCATGCATTTAGTAACACTTGGGTTGCTTTCATATTTTAGCTATAAGTTGAGTATCCCTTACCCAAAATGCTTGGTACCAGAAGTATTTCAGATTTTCATTTCTGCATTTTGGAAGATTTACATATGCATAATGAGATATCTTGGAGATGGTAACCAAGGCTAAACCCAAAACTTACTCATGTTTTACATATATAACCTGAATGCAATTTAAACCATGTTTTAAATAATTTTATGTATGAGACTAAGTTTGTGTACATTACACCATCAGAAAGCAAAGGTTTAATTATCATGGCCACCTACGTGGATAATCTGTGATTATTTGTTATCACTACAATTCCTGACTCTGAATTTAGATGCTACTGATAAAGAATTATCTTCCTACACTTAGGTACATATAAATAGTTAACAGTAGAAAATATGACACACCATTAACATGGTGAAGAAATGGGTTCAGGTTAACTATAACAGCAAGTAGCATCACCAGATGCCTGTATCAGTTGCTAAACCACAGCAACCACATGCAACAATGTGATTTCAGTCTCCATCTATGATGCAGTGTTTTAATTAGAAGGTTACTTGACACTGTATTTTATTTTATTTTTTAGGTGAGAAGAAACATAAGAAGCAGTTGAGGAACCAGGAATTGGGTAATGTAGGGATGAGGAGGCATTCTGTTGGATGACTTCTCAAGATCCTCCAGAATAACCTGCCTCATTAACAATATTTTTTTGTCTTAGAAATGTCTCCTTGGTTTTGTAAACTGATATGATTCCTTGTTCTGTTACAAACATACGCTGCTCTAGTCCTTCAATAATCTCATTACACATTCTCCCATGTCATTTAAAGGCACTCTTTGCAGTGTTAACAATATCATCTTCATTATCATGGTGCTCAAAAAGTTTCAGATTGTAGACCATCTCAGATATCAGTTTTTCAGATTAGGGGTACTTAACCTATATTGAGAATAATACTGTTATAAACATGGATGTGCAAATATCTTATTGAGATCCTGCTTCAATTTTTTTTGGTTATATATCCCAAAGTGGAATTGTTAGATTATGTAAGCAATTCTATTTTTAATTTTTTGAAGATTTATCATCCTCTGTTTTCCATAGTGGCTGTTTGCTGTTTTTGCATACAGTGTTCTGCATATGTCTGTTAGATTAGTTGATTTATTGTGTATTAGAAGTCTTCTCTTTCCTTATGTATCTTCTGTCTGGTTGTTCTATCTGCTATCGAGAGCAGGATATTGACCTTTTCAACTATTATTCCAACTGTGTATTCCTTTCAATTCTGCTAGTTTTTGTTTCATATATGTTTTATGGTCTGCTCTTAAGTGCATAAACATTTATAATTGCCATGTCTTCTTGCTAAGTTCAACATAAAGTTGTTATTTGTCTTTTGTAAATTATTCTGATTGAAAGTCTATTTTGTCTGATATTAGTATAGCTATTGCTGCTCTCTTTTAGTTACTATTTGCATATCTTTTTCCATATTTTCACTTTCAATCTATTATGTCTCTGAATCTAAAATGAGTTTCTTTCAGAGAGCATATTGTTGGATCACTTTTTAAATGCATTCTGCCAATCTCTGTTTTGTTGTTGTTGTTGTTGTTGTTGGAGAGTTTAATCCATTTACATTTAAAGTAATGATTGATAAGGAATAACTTACAGCTGTCATTTTGCTAGCTGTTAGTTTTTTGTTTTGTTTTGTTTGAGATGGAATCTTGCTGCATTACCCTGGCAAGATCTCAGCTCACTGCAACCTCCGGCTCCTGGACTCAAGTGAGCCTCCTGTCTCATCCACCCTAGTAGCTGGGATTACAGGTGCACCATCATGCCTGGCTAATTTTTTGTATTTTTAGTAGAGACAGTGTTTCACCATGTTGGCCAGTTTGGTCTTGAACTCCTGACCGCAACTGATCCGCCCACCTTGCCCTCCCAAATTGCTAGATACTTGTTTTCTATTAGAGTTTTTTTGACCCCCATTTCCTGCATTTCCATCTTATTCTGTGTTTAGTTTATTTTTTGTAGTGAAATGTTTAAATTCCTTTCTTACCTTCTTTTGTGTATATTCTATGTAAGTTGCTTTTTAATGGCCCAGCCTGTATTTTCAGGCTTACAAAAGAGTGAAAGAAAAATAAGGGGTTGGAAAAGGGTGCCAGCTCTTTAAATCCCCTGGAAGTCACTTTAGCTGTGGTGGAAGAAGTTTGCAACAATAGGGGAGATACAATGGTTGCCTGCCTCTTTGTCTGCACCTCTGTAATCAGAAGCATCAGTGAGCAATTAGAGCATAGCTCCCTGGCATTTGGAGGACAGGGTCCCTTTTTCATCCCCCCCAACCCCCCTACCAACACCTGGCTTCTGCATGGCATGTGCAAGCTGCTCTGGTGACATGTTCACAGCTGCCTGCTAGGAACTGAGGATGGGAGATAGAAAGCTGTTACTGTATTAAGCACTTGAAATTACTGTCCAAGCCCTCCCCTGGAAGTTGCTAGCCGTCAATAGATCCCAGAGTTTCTAAAGAGTTACATCTAACAGATTCTGCCAGTGCAATTGTCTAGCTGCAGAGACAGATTTCTGGTGCTTCCTATGACGGCATCTTCCCAGAATTATTCTTCTAGATTGACTGTGTCTTAATTTCCTTTTATATTTCATTTCTAGTTTGGCCTTTCTCTCTTTAGACTCATTCATATTTAAGCATTTTTGAAGGTAAACACTTACAATATGCCTTAGTGCAACAAGATCATATTTACACAAAAGCAAGGACTTAATAGCAAACATTTTTTTGAAGCCCTGAGAAAAACCTACACATGAGTTCCATGAAGCTTCTATATCAGAAGATGTGCGTAAGAAAGCAGTAGGTAGACTATGAACATGTTGATTATATAATGCAAAGAAGTAAAAATACTAACTCTATAATTCAATGTTTCTCAAATTATATTTCCAAAGAGAAATCCTCATCCTCATCTGGTACACTTCTTCCAAATCCAAAATTAAACAACCCTTCCAAGACATTGTGATTCAGACACCTATAAACAGAGTATATATACATTTTACTTGATGTAATCTTTCAGAGTATAAAATACATGCTAAATTTTAAAAGTAATTTTAATATTGGAAACATTTATGGATTGTCTGAAGTAGCTTATTAAATAAATAACCAATGGTAATTGGTAATAGATAGATTCAACATATTAAACCACAGTCACATATGTGATGTGGTCACATTTCAATATATTTGTAGAAGGGCTACTTCTCAGCAATGCAACTCGAAAATTACATAATGGGGATTTATGTGATTAAAGGCATAGTTATTATACACTCAGATAAGTACATATAAAATGTTTCCATATTAAAATGCATAGAGGTATTGTTTGTTTAGCAGTATCTTGGTACAATTATGTTATTTTTCTAGAAAAAAAAATTCCATCTTGTAGTTTGGAGTCACCTCCATTGTGCCTGACTTAGATAGACTTTAAGGGTTTTTGTCATCTTGATATGAGGTGGTTTTTATTTTTTAATTTTTCTTGTCTTTCTGTCTGTACACTAACATCTAAGTTATTTTTTATGCTTTGTATCTCTCCTTCTTCCCCATCCCCTCTCTCCCAATTAAATACTCAGTATAATCTATGACAAAACTTGTATGCTCATTCAGCAAATATTTATTGAACTGATTACCACTGTTCTAAATTCTACAAACACATCCCAGAAAAATAGGGTTTATTCTGTAAAAGTGGAGCCAAACAAAAGTATTAAGGAAAATACGCTGTATATGCTGTGGAAATATGTTCTAAGAACAGAAGGGGAAATGCAATATTGGAAAGGAGTTTCAATTTTAAATAGGTCAGGAAAGGCCTCATTCATGGGGAGTTACATAAAACATGAGTTACAGTTTCACAACACTACACAACAGTTGCAACATAAATGCTGTCATTCACAGTGTAAGTGACTGATGCTTCCTCAGTTCTGCAGGCCACAACATACGCAGTTATAAGTAGTGTCCTGGTAAAGACCTGAAGGAGGTAAGTGAGAAATCTTTGTGCATATTGGGGAAAATAATTTAGGCAAGGTTCATAAAAGCAAAGATTTTGAGACAGAAGCTTTTTTATATGTGTTTCTACCGCCAAAGTAGTGTATTTGAAAAGTGTTCAATTAATATTCGGATACAATTTAAACAGCATCCACAACCAATCATTTTGACTATATATTAATTCAAATTAACATTTAAATGTTCTAAAACAATAAAAATTATTCTGTCTATACTTTTCTGTATTGGATAACTAAAACTTCATCACAAATAACTATTTACCATTGTTGCTGTTTTTGAAGCCATATATGAGTAGTAACATAAACATTTATGACAAGGGACAAAGGGCCAGATATTGACCAGGATTTATGTACTATTATTTTTTCAGCATTTCAGAAAAAAAAGATGCAGATTAATTTCATTCATTTTGTGATCTGCACAATGAATTTTCATAACACATAGTGACTTAGTTTAGTTAGGCATGCTGAAATAGGTAAGCGCACACAATTTGCAAATATTAGTAGGCCTGGATTCCTTTTTAAGTACCTACATTGTGAAACACCTTATTAAATATATTTCTACATTCTGTGGACGGATGCTCATAATCAGAAGAAATCCAAATGCATTTGTGTGATGATTGAAAAATAAATAGAGCTGTGGTTTCTTTTGAGTTGAGACCCTGCTTCTTCCCAGCTGGGACTCTCAGCTCAATCAAAACAAAAGGGATGTTCTGGAGTGAGAATTAAAGAAATCTTCAGAGCGTTTTCAGATACACTGTCTGCTTTAACCCTTTTCGAGTTTCAAGTTTTAGATCCCTCTTGCTCCCACTCCAAAAGTGTTCTAGGGGAATTGTAATTCTTTGTTCCATTTCCAGAATTTTCTGCTTTTCCAGACGAGTGCTTTATATGCCAACGATGCAAACTAAGCCACCAATTGTCACGCAAAAATAACAGCCGGTCCTTTCTAGCCTACACTTTGGGATATTAAATTCTAAGTGTGTTGTGAGAAACTCATTTCAACAACCAATTACTGCTTCAAAGACACAACGAAGACTAAGTAAGAAAGCATCATCAACCTCACATTTCTGAAGTGTATGTGCTCTGTGTGAGCCAAACCCCATGAAGCGTTGAACCAAACAACCACAGCAGGTTCCTATCCTCTTGGTTATTCAGCATTAATTTCTTAATGCCTGGTTGGGCTTGCTGATGAGTGGCCTCTATCTCTCAGGTATTCTGCAACATTGATTTCCAGCCTTGGAGTGAATTATTTGTTCGTTTTCTCTTTGCATGATTTAACACAGTTGGATTGTTATAAAGAGAGGGGGAGGGAAGAAAGCTCTTGAACAGATTTGCCCTATTTGAGGCTTTCTGTTTAATAACACTGATATGAATATACATGTTTTTCAAAAGGGTGCTAAGATTTCTTCCAGCTATAAAGTTATAAAATTTTGCATTGAACCACCAAATGCCTGTAATTAAGAGTTTTTATACCCAACATATACAGTTTCTAATTAGGATCATGGTTATAAAATATTTTCAGTGGATATAAAAAGTCCTTCCAGCCAAAATATGTTTTTGTTCAAAAATTTTACTAGCAGGAATGTTTTATTAATGTGTTTTTCCAAAACACTTCCTAAGCCAGTTCAAAGTCTTTTTTGCATGTTTTCTATCTTATAATTTAGTGCAATCACTTTGAGCAAACGTGTCATCTTTTCAATTTTTTGCATTCTTCTTATCTAATATAATACTGAATGAGTGCTCTAAATTTTTTATTACTACACCTTAATAGGATGTAAGCATCAGTCATTTGCTAAATATCTAAAAAAAAAAAAAAAAACAGTTGTCGGATTTAAAATTATTTAGAAATAAAAACAATATACACCCGAGAACAGATAGTGTCTGTTTCTGAGTCATGGCCACCTTATTATGAATATTCCTGCTTTTGTCATTCAGTCATCAGTATCTTCATCAATATTTAAGAAGTTTGGGCTGGGCGCAGTGGCTCACGCCTATAATCCCAGCACTTTGGGAGGCCTAGGCGGGTGGATCACGAGGTCAAGAGATCGAGACCATCTTGGTCAGCAAGGTGAAACCCCGTCTCTACTAAAAATACAAAAATTAGCCAGGCATGGTGGTGCGTGCCTGTAGTCCCAGCTACTCAGGAGGCTGAGGCAGGAGAATTGCTTGAACCCAGGAGGCAGAGGTTTCGGTGAGCCAAGATTGTGCCATTGCACTCCAGCCTGGGTAACAACAGCGAAACTCCGTCTCAAAAAAAAAAAAAAAAAAAAAGAAGAAGTTTGGCATGAAAATAAATTTATATATCACATAATTTTAAAATTATTATTTGTGATTATCTTTTTAATTATTAATTACAATTCATAGGAACATATATAAAAATATGAAATTTATCTAAAAGCAACTTTAAAATATTTATGTAATTTAATGATTTACCTCTGAAAGAAACTCTACTGAAAGACATAACGAATTTTTGTATCTATATTCTGTTAGTAGTTTTCCCAGTGTCTCTCCAAATATAATTCTGCTCTGAAAATATGTCAGCTGAGTATTTAAATGTGCACACATATTTCTGAGCATCAAGAATGGTATAATAAGACCTAGTCTGTATTTCATATTCAGGAGATACACATTGACACATTGTATAGATTTAGATAAAAAAAATGGGAGACTCTTAGATAAATAAAAGTGTAAATTATATTGATGGTTGCAGATAATTGACTTAATATTATCAACTGTAAATTATATTAATTTGGATGTTTCCCATATTTAAATGTTCCTCAAATATGTTCTAATATTAACTTCTGAAGTCATTGTCAAAATTTTTTGAGTTGTGAACCTTAATCTTTTCCTTATACTTCAACAAATTCATATTGTTTTGAAGAATTGGAAATTGAGTAAAATGGAATATTATGCTGAACATGTAGCATAATACAGTCTCCTCTTATCTGCAGGAGATATATTCCATGATCCCCAGTGGGTGGATGAAACAGCAGATACACCACAGAAAACTGTGCAACCATAAAAAGGAAAAAGATCGTGTCCTTTGCAGGGACATGGATGGAATCAGAAGGCATGCTCAGCAAAATAACACAGGAACAGAAAACCAAACACCTCATATTCTCACTTGTAAGTGAGAGTCGAATGATGAGAGCACATGGACACATTGTGGGGGGAGCACACATTGGGGCCTGTCAGAAGTGTGGAAGGAAGGAGAGGTTCAGGAAGAATAGCTAAGGGATGCCGAGGTTAATACCTCGGAGATGAGATGATCTGTGCAGCTAACCACCATGACACATGTTTACCTCTGTAACAAAACTGCACATCCTGCTCTTGTACCCCTGAACTTAAAAAAAAAAGTTAACAACAAAAAAAGAAGTAACAGCAGATAGTACTGAACCCTATATACACTATATATTTTTACATAAATACCTACTTATAATACAGTTGAATTTATCAATTAGGCACAGTAAGAAGTTAACAACAATACATAATAATAAAATAGAACAATTGTATCAGTATGCCGGCATCACTATTCTTGAGCTTTGAGGCTAGTATTAAGTAAAATAAAGATTACTTGAACACAAGCACTGTAATTTCACGTCAGTCTAATAACATATGGTTTCTAAGTTGCTAAAACAGGCAGGTAACCTATACAGCATGGATGTCCTAGATTAATAAATGATTCAGGTTCCTGGCAGGACAGAGCAGGATGATGCAAAGTTTGATTATGTTACTGATAACAACTTGCAATTTTAAACATGAATTGTTTACTTCTGAAAGTTCTTATTTTGTTATTTTCAGACGCTAGTTGACAGTGGCTAACTGGAACCGAAGAAAGCGAAACCTCAGATAATGGTAGACTACAGTATTAGCTTTATCCTATAGTCAGCTGGTCAACTAAGTTTTTAAATTTCATAAAATAGGGGGGTAATAAAAAATATGGAAGTAGTGCCTTGTCTTCTGGTGAACATTCTATGCTAAATTCTAGATCTTAAAATAGGGAAATTCTCATTGTGACCTGCTTCATTTTTAAGCTACTGGAAGTACCAACCAACAAATTAGATGATTAGGATTTAAAAATATTCTGCATTTTGCTGAATTTTGTCAAATTTCTATATCATCTAAAATATTTCATGCAAAAATATTAAGTTAATACTAATTTTAAATGGCCTATTAACAAATGCAGGGAGCTTCACTTGTTTTTTAAAATGTTGATTAATTTGCTAAAAAATTCATATTACCTCCAAATCTTATCAACCATAAAAACAACAACAGCTAATCAACAAGAAAACTTTAAAAGTAGAAGCGCCTTTGTGATTTTTTATCTGTGAAGGACACGTGTACATGTGTGAGGAGATCAAAGAGAGAGAGGCTCACAAACAGATCCATCATAGCCCTGTTTTATAATTATAGATTTATTAAAATGAATTTAGTTTTTAATGGTCAGTCAATATGCCAAGGAGTATTTCTAATTATCTTGCAAATTGTTTGCATCTGTGACTAATCCTACTGCAATACATCTTTGCCAATCAACTCACACCATGTCTGAATACTGCTTATTTATATCTCTATCAATTTTCACTGTTATTTTACACTATACACCCACATTTTTTCTCTTATGCAATTATTTTGCATGTACTTTACATACCTATCCATCGTTTTTCTACTGAAAATTACATGGGATTTGAATCATTTTTTACACCACCAGAAAAAAAATGGATCGTGCTTAGTTTTTTCTTGCTTTTAGCTTTAGAAACCTAGAGGTCATTTATTCATATAGCTAAAATTTAAAAATATAATTAAAACACTAAATAAAATGGGAGATATTCGAAAATTTTTTAAGTCAGCATGTGAGAGAACTACAATTCAATGTTCTGAAATTTATCAGCTACTACAGGACCTGACAATGCTGTTTGGGAATAAAAAGAAAGGCATTATTTTAGATAATCTCACTAAAGTCCTTTGCAAATCTAAATTTCAAGGAAAAGAAAAGCAAAATTTTGTATTAATAACTAAACAAAACCTTCCTGTGGACACCTAACCTTTCAGAAAAGGAATAAAAAGACATCTTTGTACCAGGCAAAATAGATCTATAGAGTGCTCCTTTAGGCTTACAGAGTATGATGGGAAATTAAGCCACACTGCTACTTGCTAAAGGAAAGGCATTTATTTCAAAGTTTCTGCCATTCTTGTTGGATTACTAATAGATAAAATCTTTACAGCCATGAATAGAGAGATAAATTTTTGTAAAGTTCCTCCATAATGTTTGGGATATATGAAAAACTCTACAGAATTATGTTTGGCACAGGGAAAAACAGACCAGAGTAAATTAGCAAAGCTAAGAGAAACATTTACTTCTGGACACAAGCCAAATAAAACAGGTTGAGAGAACAAGGAGAAAAAATTCTAGTTAGAGGTACTCTGTCGTTAGGATGACCACGGAATTTCAAGAACAGGATATCTATTATATTTACCATTATTTTCCGATTACTTAAAGAAAAACTTGCTTATGAATATAAGCCCTAAATCTTAAGCAAAGCTTTCCATAGAGATGAATCTTAGATTTTTCTTTGGAAGGACTGGTCCAGAGTTGTTTCCGTGGAACAAAATAGTGAAAGAAAGAATTAGTACATCTGAGGGAAGCTACAATAAATATGAAATATTCAGTGGAAGTAGAAAATTAAAGGTGACTCAGAAGAAGGTACATTTACTCTGAATATCCTTAAAGATATTAAAAGTAATGGTGCCTTTCATTCTAAAAAACAGGTGATCCCATCGCAATGAAGACAACCGGAAAAGTGATATTTTATTATAATTAATTCTGCCCTGAGCACAAACAGAAAACATCTTTGGTATCTATTCTACATAATTGGGTAGAATTATTATAGGCTTTCAGTTTTAGGGGAATTGGTCTTTTATGACTATATGTACTTTCAGTTTCAGACATTCTGAAATAAGGTCATAGAATGAATGCATAAGAAATTTCAATTCTCGTGAGCCATTATAGTTTAGAGCATTATGACTAGTAATGATTTTAGATATTGAAAGAGTCATGTACGGAATCTTATTCTATGACCCCTCTGGTCACCGTCCACATCACACACACTTCATTGACCTATTTTGCCTCCTTTATTTCCTGAAGTCATAAGAGCACATATAATCACTTCTGCAGACAAGCAACTGGCCAAAGCCAATCACACAGTTGAAGCAAATAGCAATGCTGTGGCAAAGAGTATTCCTCCTCTGATGGCGTAGACAGGTTCTTGTTGGATTTGCCTACATTCCGATACAATATGAGTTTGGGGATTTCCTTTTGAACAACATATGGTCTATACATGTTTTATGGTATATTTTATGTTGTGTCTCCCTGAAGGCCAAAATTTCAGGAGAAGCTCCTATCATTAACTTACTTACTCCCAAGACCCATTTAGAAATATCAGGCATATTTACTTACTTACTTTGAACAAGACAAATCTAGCCAAATGCAAGCAATGCTAAAAATGCAAAACATTGCTAAATTTGAACGTGAACACACTTAGTAGCGACCTCTCTAAATGTTTAATATGCCTTTTTCTATTTTTTTCTGAAAGAAATATTCTGTAAGCTTTTTTCTAAGAAACATTCCACTCCTAAGCTAATACATACATTAGTTATAATAATCTTCTCAAGTCCAGATAATTAGAACCAGAGCTTTGAGAAACATATTTTTCAAGCAAACATTTGTCAATTCTATTTATATTACTAAAACTTGTTATCAATACAATAATGAAGACACACATGCACCTGATAACAATGGTTAAAAGACAGTAAATCACCAAGCTGATTATACTTCTGCTCAAATTTGACTTTTTGATCTTTTGTAAGATAAACACATTTTCAGTATTTATTTGTCTTTATTTATAGAATTATGGTAAAATAACGTTTTATATGTTTTGTGTGAAAAAAGGCAAGATGTAAAATTGTAAGCACAGGTGAATGATGAGTATCATTTGCACGATTATGGTTATTATTATTACAATTTAGCATTTGTTGATCTCTTAATTTTTGTTAGGTATTCTGCTAAGCAACTTACTAAGTTCCCTTTCTTCGTTATATCACAAGAAAAATGCAAAAAGATATTTTAGATAGGTATTAGCTCTAGGTACTAGGTAGTCCTTTAGGTAGGTATTAGCACTAACTTCACGTTGTAAATAAACAGGTAGAATGGAGTTAGTAGGCCAAGCAGACACAGCTCATTCATGGTGAGAATGAGTTCTCTGAGAGCCTCATTATAATTCATCCAGGGCAGAGTCTGTAATATTTAGCTCAGGAGCAGCCACTACTCTACTTTCTGTCCTTGTGGATATCAATAAACAGGCAACCACTACTCATTAATCAGAGCTTGGATTCAATTTGAAATGTGTTTATCATCCAGCTCTAAAATGATATAGTTCACAGAATAAACACCTTTGTATAATTAGTAACTAGACCACTAGCATTAGCCAATCCTCTCTCTTCTGGTCTAGGTCCAAGCAAGATTTTACAATCAGGCCACTCATGGAGTGGTAAAAGAAAAAAGCCAATTTAGTCTCAGCCTCCTGAGTAGCTGGGACTACAGGCACGCACCACCATGCCTGGCTAATTTTTGTATTTTTAGTAGACACGGGGTTTCACCTTGCTGACCAAGATGGTCTCGATCTCTTGACCTCGTGATCCACCCGCCTAGGCCTCCCAAAGTGCTGGGATTATAGGCGTGAGCCACTGCGCCCAGCCCAAACTTCTTAAATATTGATGAAGATACTGATGACTGAATGACAAAAGCAGGAATATTCATAATAAGGTGGCCATGACTCAGAAACAGACACTATCTGTGCTCGGTGTATATTGTTTTTATTTCTAAATAATTTTAAATCCGACAACTGTTTTTTTTTTCTTTTCTTAGAGAAAAATACATTGTATAGCACTTATTTTATTGTCTAGTTGTCTCAATTCTTGAACCAATAAATACAAATAAATATACGTTCTTTTTCCTTAAACAGGCACCCATTTCAACATATGAAATGATAAAAATAGAAAATACTGGGATAATCATTATACCTTCCCTATTTCTCAATCCCCATACCAGCCCTCCGTATACTCATTTGATACACTGCAGCATAAGCCTTTATGCCTTCTCCCATTACACTAAAGCACAGAAGAATTCTTTACAATAGCAGATTGGTCTGTGACGTCCTGAAGGTTCTCACTTCAATGGTAAACATTACAACTTATCAAAGAAAACATACACATCCAATGTTGGCTTCCGAACATCTTAGATGCAAACTATCAGCTGTTGCTCAATCCTACTACTGACCAAGCACAGATGAGGAGCACTTATGAAGCACATGGTAAATTATTGTTTAGCCAGAACCAGAAAAGTATGGTCCACAGGTGAAATCCAGCCCTCCAATGATTTCTAAAAAAAGTTTTATTGGAATAGAGCCACACTCATTTGTTTATGTATTGGTGATGGCTGCTTCCACACTACCAAAGCAGAGTTTTGTATTTGCAACAGAGATTATATGGTATAAAAGCAAGAAATATTTATTACCCATTCCTTTGAAGAAAATTTTTGATGACCCCTGTCCTACACTGTGACTCTGGAGTAATGTGTGTTCTTCATTTTATTTCTTCCTATGAACTTTCACGCTATATTAAAAGAGACTGTGGATTATATTGTCTTCCCAGCTCAAAAAACATAAAAGCACTTATCCTTAATTAGAACTTTGGAGCATGAACATCTTTGAAATATTTATAAAACACAGGACATTCCTACACATAAGTAACAGTGCCTAATTAAAATGGTACTATCCCTGCTCTAGCAGCTGAATGAGTACACTGATCTGATCTCTGAAGAGAGGATCTGCTTTTGTTGTATAGACAGACAATACTTGCTACATGTTCAGTACCCAAAATACATGTGAGCCAAACCTGAGATTGCTCCCAGTCAATAACTGAGTTCAATGTGGATGCTGGAGAGGAGCTGGTAACTCAGATGGTGATGGTCTTGGCTCCAGGGCTCCCTATCCAGTTAGTGGAGTGTTTCTAGGAATTCCACTACAATCTGAATCTCTCTCGTCAGCCCTCTTTTCCTTCTTCTGCCCTGTCAAGGGGGCCTGTATTGTTTTCTGGATGCTCTCTCTGCCTAACTACGGGTCCTTTTTAACCTACAAAAGGAATTTCAACACATTGAATTTATATACCTGTTCTGTTCTTGTTTCCATTTGCTATGTTTTATTATCTCACTCAAGTTACATATAACACCAAAATAAATTATGATTGGAGGATAATGGTTTCCAAAAATTATTTATGTGGTTACAGTTTGGAATAGTTATAGAATCAAGAAACCTGTTGGGAGATCCTTTTTCAATAGTCTTGTGTTTCTACACATCTTCTGAGAGGAGACATTACTCTGCTACATTTTTTTGAACAACATTTTCAAGGCAAACAGCCTTGAAAGTTAGGGATAGTTTCTCCATGTGGGGCAGATAGCAGATTCGATTGCTGTCTAAGGTAGTAAAGATAATCTTTCCCTCTGGGGCAAACACTGAGTAGGTTTTCTAGAAGCCCCTTTAAAAGATGAAGTTTCCTAAGTTAATGTTTCCTCAGTTGTACAAAAATCAACAATGTGAGCAGCATCTACCTGAGCAGGTCCACATTCGCCGCATAGAACCTAGGAGGATAAGAGAAAGAACCAAGGAACTCATGCTGTTTGCTGTGCAAAAGAAAGGAAATCTTTAGTCTTTAGTCTTTTGCCTGAATCCACGCAACTATGGCAGACTAGCTTGCTATCATGCAGAGTTAGAAGCTCAAACTCTTCACAGTTCCTGACAAAGTCTAGTCATTTAAAAAACAGAGAGAGAGATGTTTTTTACAAAAGTACTGAATTTTAAATAAATAACCATTAAATTTTCTTTCTCCAAATGTAAATTTTACTATCTTACCTCAGTGATAGCTAAATAATGTTCATTACAAATTACATGTTAAAATTCAATGTACTTCTTAAGACCATTTTTGGCTGGTGCCAGAGCATTCAAGAGGAAAGAAAAAAAGCATTTACCTACAAATCTCTACAGCTATATTTTCAAACTATTTTTTATCAAGCAAAGATCCTATTGATTTAGGTAAATAAATCACTTGAGTATTCCCACTTATTCAAAACCCACATGATTATTTTAGGTGAAAGGAGATTTGTGGTTGAAACTATGGCTCTATCTGGCATTGGAGAAATGACTGATAGGATCTGGCACCTCATGTAGAAGCCTCTTCATTTACCCTTTAGCATTTTAGCTGTCTGTATGTTCAGCTCATGTTCAGCTATGATGATTATTTTATGCTAATAAGGTAATATTATGTAGTTTATACCAAGACAGGAAAAAGCAAAATGAGCCTGGAGAGGGCTCTGCAGCTGTGTGGATTGACTGTATGTGGTCCTTGGGGGATGCGATTATCAGACAACTGGATCATCATTAGGATAATTAGTGTACTTGGCAACTGCATTAGTGGAATTACTGTCATTGCGCACAGCTTGTCAGGGCAATGTTTTTTGACTGGCTAAGATTTGTTTTTATAAATGAAACTGACCATATGAGTGAAATCCAGTAAAGTAAATACTTCCATTATCTCTATTCAGTCAATTTAAGAACTGATACACAGCAAGTGAATAATTTTAAGCCTAAAGGGGTGTTTCCTGAAATTAAATGGTTAAATTGTAACTGCCCTGGAAGTAAATTTAGGGAATTCAAACAAAACATATTATTGATTATGAGCAAATTATCTGTTTACATTAGTATTTTTATTACCAACTGTAAGTCAATTCTTAGAAGGGAAATTCTGAGGCCAATCTTAATCTCTCCTAGAATTTTGACACTCAGTGGGCCTGCAATGATTATTCGCTAAATACCTTCCACTCTCTATTCTTTTCTGGAAGAAATCATATTTTGAAAAGTATGAAATAAACACCAGCATTTTTTTTAATGCTCAATACTGCTTTTTTGTTGTTAGTTTAGAAAGGATGAATTTCTGATTAATATTAGCTGATCTCCAATAACTCTGATGCCCCAATGACAACGGAATCTTTACTGTTCAGATTTGGCAAAGCTCGCCATTTCTATGCTAGAGAAACACAAACTTGGTCTACATGATGTTTATGACTGTTTTCATGAGACTGAATCTTGAAGCACAAAACTCTTCTATTTATTTCTCGTTTTGCTTCTCTCACGAGATTGATCAGGCAAGGTCACACCATAAGGAAACTCAGGCTTTCCCACTTCTCTCCATCAAGTGTAACTACCTCTGACTCCCAAGAAGAAGGTGAAAAACTGAATCTGTGTCTTTGCTGAAACAATTTAAAATATTGGTAACAGTCATTACTTTTTGTCATGTATATTTGGATCTCATATTATTCTCTACATTTTTTACCATTTGTGTGTGTGTAGTTATATACATACACATACAATTTTTACCATATATGTGTGTGTGTATATGTACATAATACATTTTTTAAAAAATTTCTGCTGTCTCCACAGAGTAGCTGGTCTCAGAAAAAGTCACAGAAGTGACCGTATCCAAGAATCTGGGGAAAATAACAACAGGATTAATTAATATCAACACTCGCTCCTCAAATTTATTGTCTTTTTAATGTAAGATTTAAAAATATGATTAATGGGTTTTCCCCCAGAAATATAATCAAGCACGTGTACTTTCAAAAATATTTAAAAATTGTTATCAAATAAATAAAGATTATAACACATTCATTCATACAAAGTTAAATATTTACAGATCAAAATTCAGACATTTCCAAAAGCTTGCTAAAGGAAATAATATTTATTTTAGCTTCCAAGAAAAACAACAGACAGTTGAAGAGTCATTCGTGACTCTTCATAACGCGGCATGGGAAGAACTGCACGGCGTGGGCTGTCTACACCTGCCACGGGAAGAGGAAGCGGGGGGCTGTCTACACCTGCCACAGGAAGAGGAAGGGGGGGCTGTCTACACCTGCCACGGGAAGAGGAAGGGGGGCTGTCTACACCTGCCATGAGGAGGGAGGGCTGTCTACACCTGCCACGGGAAGAGGAAGCAGGGGGCTGTCTACACCTGCCACGGGAAGAGGAGAGGGGGCTGTCTACACGTGCCACTGGAAGAGGAGGGGGGGCTGTCTACACCTGCCATGAGGAGGGAGGGCTGTCTACACCTGCCACGGGAAGAGGGGGGGGGCTGTCTACACGTGCCACTGGAAGAGGAAGGGCACAGCGGCCTCAGGCTGTGGGACCCAGAACACGCGACCGAGCCGAGATGCCGTGAAGGACTGGACTGCCGTTGCCTCTCCCTGCAGCCCTGCCGCGATCCTGTTGTCACCCCAGACGGCTACGGGTATGAGCGCGAGGCCCTCCCGGAGGACACCCCGCATCCGCAGACGGAGATCGCCCGGCAGATGAAGGCCTGTGAGAAGCAGCAGAAGGAGCTCCGGCCGCCGGCGGCCTCTCAGGGGAGGAGTCGGCCACCGTGAGCCGCTCCCCAAGCCTTTCACAGCCAAGGCGTCGCGGCCCCCAGCCCAGGTGACGCCCAAGCCGGGCCCAGCGTGGGTCCCCCGAGGAAGGACAAGGACAAAGTGCTGCCCAGGGTCTGGATCCCGTGGCCGACGCCGGAGGCCGAGGCCCCCACTGGAGAAGCCGTCCCGCTCGGTGACCGGCCCCACGTGGGGGAAGCCCCTGCACGTGTCGGACCCCACGCCCGTGCCCTTCGCGCCGCAGCTGGGACCCGCGACAGCCTGAGCAACGCCACCCCCCGCGCTGTGCTGCGGCCCTGCGGGGCTGTGGTCACCCTTGCATGGGTGGAGAAGCTGATTCGGAAGGACATGGTGGACCCTGTGAGTGGAGACGAACTCGCGGACCGCAGCATCATCTTGGGAGGCGGGGCGGTACCGGCTCCGGAGTGAAGCTGCAGAGAAATCGCGGCCGGTGATGCAGGCCTGAGTACGCGCGGGAGACCAAATAAACCAGCTTGGGTGGGAGAAAAAAAAAAAAAAAAAAAAAGGAGAGAGAGAGAGAGAGAGAAGAGAAAGAGAAAGAAAGAAAACAGAAATAAGGTATCAGAAAACTATTCAAAATATAACTCACAAATTACAAGTACTACAGCTCATGATAGAAATGAATTTTAAAGCAAGCACATGACATAGTTTTCTCAAACAGGGAAAGCAGTAAAATTTCCTTTAGCATTATTGAAATGCAGCACATTTTTCACCTTCTGCATTTAACTCTGGAGTTCTCCCATTCTTTATAAAGTCTCCAGGACAGCAGCATTCAAAACACCTAATTAGTTGTATACAATAAGAGCTTACTAAACTCAAGAGAAATTAAAGGGTATTTTCAATAAACAATTGTATTAATATAATTAACTTTTATTCTGGTTTATATAATTTAATTAATGTTAGCTTTGAAAAGCAGAGACATTTTCGAAACATGAATTATTTTAGTAGAAGTGTCAATATTAAATGGCAAATGATTTGAAAATTATACTGACCAAATCACTGCAGGCTGCTAAATACTCTACTCAGAATGTGGACATGTTTCATTTTAAAACATTCATACTTGCTCCCATTAACAGTCTGCTATTCAACAAAAAGCACTTTTCATTAGAAAGAATTAGTCTTCTTGGTAAATTCCTCCTATACTTCAGGTACTTGGGCAATGCAATTTTTATTTCGCCTAATCTTTTCTTTATTGTAATTATTATTTGTAATAGATGACGTTAGTCTCCTTTATTTCCTTTTACTGTAAGTTCCAGTGAATCTAGACATAAGTTCTGCAAACGAATATAGGAGATACTTTTCTCTGTTATTTAATGTACTGATTTGTAATGCAAATATGAGGAATGTTACACATTTGTAATTGACTGTAAATAAAATTGATATTAAACAATAAAATAAAATTGCATTAAGAGAACAGATACCTACATAATCTATGAGCTTATTCTAATTTAGATTTTACTTATAAATTTGCATGATATTTGCTACTTGTAGGTATGCTTTTTTAGTCTTAATTTTGTGCTTTTTAAGAACCAATTTGATGTCTGAGTAGGCTCAAAATGATTTTACATTTTACTACCTATTCCCTTGTTTATCCATCAGTCATTTAACTCTTTATCCTACAGTAAAAATTCTTTCTCATAAATAGATTCTTATTTGTAGAGAAAGATAATTTACATCTCTATCTAATATTTAGTTTCCTAGTTGTAGAAATCAAAACCCTTATTATATATATATATATATATATATATATATATATATATATATATGTACACACACATGTGGCATATAGGGGACTATTTCATTAAATATTTGAACCAAATCCACTTTCACAATTGATCATAATATTTAGCTTTATTCTACAGATAGAGGCAATCTTAAAACTAAGATTGCCTGGCATTTTAATCTTGCTTACCTACTCTGAGCCAGATGTTTTATGTATATTATTTATTTATTTCTCATGTAGTAAGTACAGTGTTATTATAAACATTTATTAAGCTGAGTAAATAGCCTCAGATCTGTAAATTCTCTTACTTTAATGTCACTAAAATTGGCAAAAGTAGAATTTAATTCTGTTTCTGCCTGACATTATAGATCATGTTATACACATTTTTCTATTAAACATACATGCTAATACTGTAAAATATACGTGGTGTCTGTGACCATGCACCTCGTATGCCACCAATTATACAGCAGTGTAACTGATTAAGGACCCCAATGGCTGCACTCTGAAACCCATGGAAACATTGGTACTCTAACCAGGGTTGGGCGCAGGAGTTCAGCTCCCTGCCCGTCCATCGCCAAGATCGCCAAAGATGTAACCGGAGAGGAGCAGAGCTGCACGGGTGTCCCAAAGACTCTTCCAGTTTCCCCGATCTGATGTGCCCAGGTCCTTGGCCTCCCTTACCAGAGCTATGGCGGACGAGGCCCTGGAGGCCCAGTGAGCTTACCATTGGAATAAATATCACAAACCCAAAGAGTTCATCGGAGAGCGATTAATTAGGCAGAGAGAGCGAGAGCGCGCTCTCCCATGCTGCTGTGGGAGGCAAATCCATCCCTATAGGTAAGGAGTAGCATAACCTTGGAGTTATTCCCACCCCATTCATGTTTTTGTCCAATGAGAGGAGTTCTTTCAAACCTCCTCTGGAGTGATTGATCTTTGACCCTGATACGGGATTGGCTGCTACATCGGGCAACGGAGGCCCTTCCTCCCAGAGCTTTTCGCGGGCTTTTTGAACAAAGAAGCTCGCCTGGAATTTCTACCTAGCCCAGCACTAGAAAGTCAGACAAAGAACTTTAAGATCCCAGATGGAAACGTGGATAGAGGTAAGGCGCTGGGAAATCCCTGCCTTTGAAACCACGCCCCTTGTGGACTAGGTTTTCCTTAACACGGTTCCTCAGTACCAAGGTCAGACGTCCCAGTCTAAGTATAAACACAGCAGGAATACCTAGGCAAAGCCATGCGTAGGCAACGTGGGATCTTTTTCATGGATGACCTTTACTGGGACACTCCCCAGTACCGTTGCTGTGTCTTTCTTCGACTGCATAGCAGTCTAGGACACATCTAGCCTATCTTGTCTCCCTCTCTCATCTTCAGAGCCAGAATTGCTTTCCAGTCTTACTGATAACTTGTGTACACGACTTTTTCCAAATTAAATGCTTGCACATTAAAAAAAAAAAGAACAGTCATTTTAAATGAATTTTGTAAGGGTCCAGTGGTCAGAGGTATGTTGGAGTCATCTCTCCAAAGTAAAAGACAAGTGCCATATTCTTATTCCTCAACACAAAAAGAAACACGAGGCCTAATTGTCCCTTCTGGAATCTGAATGCAACATTTTCCGTATCTAAGTTTATTGTTCTGACCCACATGCCTGGTGATATGAAAGCTGTAAGTTTTGAGTAGGGCTTAAAGCAAGAAAAAAACGTGTAGCAGGTGTAGTCACCCAGGGATCCATTGCTTTGACCGTGTGACCAAGCATAGTTATTGTACTGGAAGTGGCAGCAGGAGAAAATGATGCCGTGTGAAGCTTACAATAAGCTTCAGTGGGTGAACCACAATGTGTATCCCTGGGTTTCTTGAGAAATGCTATGCCATTAGCGGCAAAGTATAATATACTTTTACACATCTTGGTGTACTATGGACTTTGGTAGTCTTTGAACATTTAATCATGAAAGACCAAACGAGCATGCATCTGAGGATGACCATAATGTGATGGGTTATGTAAGATTTATTAAATCTTAAAGTGTGATAGACATAACAAAAGTCTATCAGGACAAAATTAGTATATCCTGAATCTAGTCCAAACAGGATGAGACAGCCAATTAACCTCACAACCCCACGTCAGTCACAATAATTACAATAGTATTCCACTTCCATCTTATAGTCATGGCTGTATGAAGATGCAACATCCAACTGAATGAGTAGGAAAATCAAAGACTTGGTTTAAAGATGGGTCACTGCAGAAAATATGTGCAGTACAAAATGAACAGCGGCTGGATAACAGCTACATATGAGAGTGGGCTTGGAGGATGTGGAAAGGGAAGATCTTCCCAGAGGACAGATGTGTGAGGGTACATTTGGTTAAAAAGAAAGATTAAGCATTAAAACTTTAATTATACTAATAAGGGCAATGTCCTATTTCATAATGCTAATTACAATGGTTATAAATGAACTAAGCAAGGTCACTAGGAAAATTTGAAAATACAACTTAATTTTTAAAACATTGCAGATTAAGGTGAATTGTGTTTGCAAGAAATATAACAACAGGCTTAAAATGTTGTTATTAAATATTTCACATAAAGACTATGAAACCTGTGATTTAAAACGTGTAAAATTCTTAAGTAGACAATTAAAGAAAATGACACAGTAATGATGTTTGAATATGGAGGACCAATTCACTGAGTAATGGAAATATAAGAAATAATTGAAAAGTGAATAGAGAACTTTTGGCAAATAATTCATTTACAAACTTTCATTCCTGGCTAGCATGCAGTGAGATAGACACATACTATTTATCAGGTAGTACTTTCTTATTAATATTGTCAGGAATTTATGAAGAACTCTAGCATATCCAAACCCTTTAACTCATCTATTTGTTTCATAAAATCCCTTAGATATTAATCAAAATATTTATCCAGAGTTGTATATACAGGGATAAAAATCTATAATACCATGTATAATAATATTAACAATGTTAATAACACCCATCAGGACAGAGGTAGTACTATTTAAAAAGACGTAGACTTTCTTCTATTTACAAATAAATTTTTAAGTATATACTTCATACTGAACTGCAGGAACCATGAGGCCTTCATCCCTGCTAATCCACTATACTACTCTAGTACCTAACACAGTGCCTGAAACATTGCAAGCAATCAATAAATAATTACGGGGTAAATTTATAGATTGTAAGTGACTAGTTAAATGAACATGACATACTATAAATTAAAAGAAATGATAGAAAACTGTATAAACTGTGACTATGTTTAACCACATAAAATATAAATAATAGTAGTAACTAAAAGTAATTTCTTCCAAGTTAACAATATTTATATTTTAATATACAGATTTTCTTTGATAGTTTCTTTGTACTGGTCAGAGTTTCTCTTTTCCAACCAAACTGTGTTAAGTAGGAAAATGAATTATTTGAAAGGAATAAGTAATATGTTGAATTAAAGAGAAGGCTCAAGAAACAGTGTTTGTCAGAAAATAAGGAACAAAGAAACAGCCTGCTTAGAACACCAACACTGCTTCCTTTTGCCAACGACAGAAACTTGCATGTGCCCACAAAAAATTTAATTCCAAACTTACATGTGCCCACAAAAAATTTAATTCCTCTAAGATCCCAAATATAATTGTTCCCAACACCAAGACCTATTATGGCACGATTTGAAATCCACTGAACTGATATTCTTTCTGTATTAGTAAGCAAGGGTTGCCAAAAACAGACAGACAGACAAACACACAAAAAAAACCACAGACCTAGGAGGTTTAAACAACAGAAATTTTACTTTTAACAGTTTGGGAAGCTAAAAGCCCAGGACGAAGTTGTTTTCACGTTTGTCTTTTCCTGAGGCCTTTCTCCTTGCCTTGCAGATGGCTTTCTCTGCTTGTCCTCACATGGCCTTATCTCTGTGCAAGCACATCCCTACCATCTCTTTTCTTCTTGCTAAGTACACCAGTCATCATGGATTAGGGTCCCATCCTGATGACCTCATTTGCCTTTAATTACTTCCTTCAGGATTTCATTTCCAAATACGGTCACAAGGGGGTTAGGCCTTCGACATATGACTTTTAAGAGGAAAGCAATTCAGTCCATAACAGCCTGCAACTTATATTTTGTGAAATTCCATATATATTTAAAGCTATTAATTCTTTGCTTGGCAGCATCAAATCTATTTGAAATTGGACTTCTTAAAAGGTTTCATCTAAATTTTCTTTTATACTTAGTATTCAAAATATATAAAAATATTTTATCCATCCATGGTTCCAAACTTGAACTTTTGGGTTTTTATATGTGACTCATTCTGCTTTCTCAGCAATAACTTAATATTGTACATCATTTTAGAAGGCTCTGAAAGTTAATTTGGCTTTAATATGGTAGCTTTGCACAATATATCATTTAATACTTAAAGTCTAAGAGTAAAACAAAATATAATATCAATTGTTTGTTAGTATTGTCTTCCCCAGTATAACAATTTATATCCAGATATCTGATTCAATTTGCCTCCTCTTTTAACTCTTTCTTGAAACATTGCTGCTTTGTGGATACATTCACTATATAGGGGAAAAATAAATATCTACAATATTTGAGTAGACATTAGAAAAAATAAGTGTTATTTTGTGACTTCATTTACTATTATATGTAGAATAAAAGGATTCCAGCCTAATGAACACAGAATATCATGCTGCTATGCTCTTGATTTCTTTGTCTCTTTAGAGCAACTGCCTAAATTGATAATAATAAAAAAAAACAACACCTTATTAGATAAACAGATAGATGATAGATAAGGAGTGAGACTAGGGGTGAATTTTTTTTTTAAGCACTATTTTTGAACAGATGAGAACTCCTAAAAGTCAGAGGTTACCAGTAAACTGCAGAAAACTGTCAAGGGACAGCATATTTCCTGAGAAATTCTACAAGAGAAGCATAGAAATTTTAGTGTGCAAAGCTGCATTTTAACAGCCAATTGCAATAGTTATTAAGATATCACATTTCATGTTATCATTACAGCTGTAATGAAGACTGCTAATGATAGTTTTTCCAATGAAGGCTGTCCCTATTCAGTTAGCAACACCTTTTTTTTCCTCAGTGTCCCTTTGATAACCTGTAAGAGTAACTGAAAGATCATTAAATTCATCTCTAAAAAAAGTATCGGCTCTTGCTTCTACTCTATCCCATGTCCTGCCTCTACCCAATCTATTAATGAAAACCAAAGCCCTTAGAAAGCAGCAAAATACAAAAGAAAATTCAAATGTACAAAATAATTTCTTCTGTTTATGTGATAACTATTATATGGATGTTGAATATAAATTATAAACTTAAGTAAGAAATTTATGGAAATGTCAGTGAGGCATTTTTTTTTTCCCCCCTTTTAGGTAAGAGACACCAGAGACCATAGGATGAAGGCATTTAAAGCCGCAATGGAAACAGATGCAAGCCTTTGAAATTCCACGAAAGTAGGCTAGGTCCTATTCAGGAGCAAGAAATTCTGGTAAGGGTAGTTAGAAAAAAATGAACGAAAAATGAAAAAAAAAATGGAGGGCAAAATGGAGAAGAATATTTTTCAATGGAGAATCTGAAAGCTACAAATGAATCAGATTTGGCATATAATGTTAAAATACTTACTATGTGACCAGGTAGGAATTTATCCTACAGAAATAAAAAATTCTGTTCACATCACAGTGGCCTAAATGATTCTTCATGATCACAGCAAACAGAATATGACACAAAAGTCTTTTATCAGCTGAATAGATGAACAAACTCTAGTGTGCCACTACACTGTAATAATGCCCAGCAGCCAAAAGAAACAAACTATATATTGATAAACTCAGTATAACAGATGAATTTCAAAAGCCTTTTGCTGAATGAAATACATAAGTCTCAAAGTATTACATTGTTTGTGATCTCCTTTATGTGGTACTTAGGGAAAGGAAAAGCCACAGGAATGGAGATCAGTGTGTGTCAGGGATTAGGTATGAAGGAAAAACAGCTCAAATTTTTTAGGTGATGAAACAGTTCCACACTGTGATGGTAATAGTCATTAAACAAACCTGTACATGTATTAAAACTCAGAGATACACCAAAATCAGTCTTGTTTAATGCATGTAATTTAAAAAATCAGAGACAAAAATGGACTGAAATAGTTAAGAAAAATGCGAGAGAGGGAGACCGAAGGAGAGAAGGAAAGGAAGAAAGAAGAAAGGATTATTGCTACATTCTAACTTGGAAAAATTGTGGAAATTCTTTTTTTAACTATGACTGAAAAAACTTCTAAGAAAATAGACATCAATTTCTTTTGCTTACAATGTCTTGTTGTTAAAATAATTCAGTTCCCTAGATAAGGTTACAACAAAATCTGTTGTTACTGCTAGTATTTGATGTATTCTAATAAAGTATCAGCTATTAATTCTAACTAGTCTTTCATTTTATAAAAGTAGTTTAAAATAGGGACTTGAACATACCTTGGAAGTATTATAAGAAATATATTTTTAAAATTATATTGGTTAAAAATTGCATGAGTTTTTATATTAATTATTTTATATTATTAAAATTAATTTTTATTTATATTATTTTTATTATATTATTAAATTTTTATATTATTTTATATATTTTTATATTAAAATTAATTTCATTACATTATTTTATCAATTCTCATATCAAAATTTTGATGGATAAATCAGTTATTCATATTTTACATTTAAGAATCACAACATTATATTCAGACTTGATATAAAATAGCAATTGAGTACTTAAGAGACAGTAAACCTCAGTGGGAAAGCCCCCTCTTCCCTTACACTATGGGATATTAATCAAAACATGTAGCTTCTTAAAGATTTAGCTGCTTTATTATAAAATGTCAGTTATAATAATATGAATGAACTTGTTATAAGGTTAAAATTAGTACCATATGTAAATTAGCATGGTACTTGGCACACATAAATTCAGAATTAATATTAAATATTATTGTGATTACTATTATGATTATTTGCAAATATAGCTTTCAATTAACTGTAAAACACAAAAAAGTATTATAACCTTATAAAATTGGCAATTGTTCATACTGCCAACAGTGAAGTACATTCAATATTCCTCTATACGTAAGTATTTATTTTATGTGTTTGAAAACTATGTGTATTTTACTATTTTTATCTGCATGAATGTTTTCAGAGTAATTACTCTAAAAAGTACAGTGTGTTATAGACAAAATATATTTGTTTCATATATTTTATTTTTATTAAAAATATATTTTATTGTTATTGATTTGGAAATGTAAGCACTGATGTTTCTTTCTGTACCACTAGAGGCCATCATATGCTTTCTTAAACAAATAAGTGCATATGCAAATAAATTCTTAATTTGAAAGGCACTTATAAATAGTCTAGAAAAATTCGTATGTTATATAACAGAGTAGACACCATATGGAGTCTGGGTGGTTTGCTCTCCTTTACTGGATTATTCTACATCCTAGGCTAGATTGGTAGCTATAACTGAAGGCAACTTGATTTTCTAGTAGATACATTTGTTATGGCAAATACAAATAAATAAATGCAAGTAAAAATAAGATGTATTTTCAAGTTCAGCAAAGATTTTGTCATGTCAATTGTTTTTGTTGCTTTCTTTGTAATATATTTAAAGGTATAACGCCAATCAAGTAAATGGAAAACATTTCAATTTCTGAAGTATATTAGACATTTGTAACATGAAGTAATGATAACCACAAACGGATGGCCTTTATTTTTCTTAGGAACAACTGTGTGAGCTATATTTAAAGAAATACGTAATAATTTCATGCATATGCAAAAAAAAAAGAAGGAAAAAAACCACTGAAATAATTCCAAAAGTTAGCATGTGGCTTTATCATAAAACTTCCTTCTGATTTTTAATTTTAGTGAACTTGGTTTTTTATGGTTTGCGTAGTAGTCCCCCAAGCTGTTCTTCTGCAGTGGGAGCACAAAATCAAAGAGTATTTTGCCATTGTGTCTTTGTCATTTAGTGGTCTAAATATGCCAATCTAGGAGGTATTTACATACATATATTTTTGTTATGATTTACATTATCGATTTATATTATGATGTTACCAATTTTTATACATAGTAATGGAAAAGTAACTTGATTAAAAGCAATACCCATTATGTCAGAATACGTATGGAGCATATTTGAAGAATAGGTATGAGAAACTGTAAAATAACCCTGGTAATAATTAAGACTATACTTTGGAAATGATTTAAAATATTGTTTGCTAAAGCATGAAATATCATTTGAAATCATGCTATTATTTTTTAAAAATTAATGAGCAGTGGTATATCACAATGGCCCTGATTAAATGATACAGAAAAATTAATCTCCACCACAGCAATTTTACATAACATTGTATGTAGAACCACCGATGTGAAATATCACTACAGCCCTGTTAGATAATTATAGCAGGAGTAGGAGCTTTTTAGAGCCCTAAAGATTTGCTCTTTAGTTCAGGAAATAGAAACAAACATTTTAGTAGCAAAAGCTGAATCACATGTTCTTGGGGCACATCACTTATTCAAAAAGCCGTATCTGTGCTAATGGGGAAAGGTCTCACAGGTTATTTTACAACCCAACGTAATGACAGTAATGTATGTTATTTTATTAGCTGGTAGATAAGTCTTCTGAATGCAATCATGCATGTTTATAATTGTAGTAATAATTGTTCATTAAAATTTAACAAATATAATATCTTCTGAGTTTATTGAATTTGATAATATATCTAAATCCTATAAATTCAGATAACTTTTGTTTCGATTTTTTTAATCCAATATAAAAATATAGCCAAATTAGGCTTAAATTGTTTTACAATCAGTCAAGAAAATAGAAATTATCATTTTATTTATCCTTCATGGATTAATCTCATATCTGTAGCAGCACTAAATAATAAAATAAAATCCATGATAGCTCTGAATAACAAAGTAAAATCTGTGGAAGATGTAAGATAGCTTAAATAGCTATCAGCTTTTCTATACGGTTACGCAATACTCTTTATGATACAAATCTATAGTTTATCTACATATAATAATTTATGTAGATCAATATATTTGAAATATTGAATTAAGATTTATTTAACTTTAACACATAACTTAAAGACAGTACAATACATTTACAATACATTTAGTACTAGGCATACTAATTATAAGGGTATACTGACAGAAAACAGCTTTTAACAGGCAAAAGATTTGTAAAAGTGTTTAAAATTTATATAAAAATTATATAAATAAAGCTATAGTTTCAGCACAAAAAAGACCCTCATGTATATACTTAGAAGGATACTTAACACCACTAAGAAATAGCCCTTGACACAAAATATAGGCAGGAGAACCATATTGTAAAACATTAAACACAATCTTTGCATTTAGCTCATTTGTTTCTGATTTTTTGTCCTGCTGAAATTCATCTAAAAGGATAGATAGTGCTTTAAAATTGTCTGATATATTTAATCTAATTAAATTTCGATAATGTGAAGAATTTAATGTTAACTCACCTCATGATTTTAGTTTTAACATATATAATTATAATTTAATAAATATTTGTAACTGAAGATACAATCTATGTCCACATGTTTTTAACCTAGTAACAAAGGTATATTTCTGAGCAAGATATTTTTACAGTTCTTTCACATGATGAAAAAAAATCAGAAATAGGAACATTTGTTTGGGTATGTCGGCGCTGGCATCACTTTTAAAATTTTAACCACTAGAATTGCTTTATTTTTTTAATTTTGAAATGAATTTGTGATACCCAAATTGAGTGAGGAAAAAAAAGGAGGAAAGAAAGAAGGAAAATTAGCCTGGACCCAGTGGCTCACACCTGTAATTCCAGTACTTTTGGAGGCCCAGATTGGTGAGGCCAAAGCGGGTAGATCACTTGATTCCAGGAGTTCAGTAGCAGCCTGGCCAATATGGCAAAACCTCATCTCTAGTAAAAATGCAATAAGTAGCCTGGCATGGTGGCACATGCCTGTAATCCCAGCTACTTGGGAGACTGAGGCATGAAGTCTTTTGAACCTGAAAAGCAAAGGTTGTAGTAAGTTCAGATCATGCCACTGCACTCCAACCTGGGCAACAGACCTAGATTCTGTCAAGAAAGGAGGGAAGGAAAGAAGGAAGGGAGGGAGGGAGGGAGAGGGAGAGAGGGAGAGAGGGAGGGAGGGAGGGAGGGAGGGAGGGAGGGAGGGAGGGAGGGAAGGAGAGAGAGAGAAAGAAAGAAAGAGAAAGAGAAAGGAAGAAAAAGAGAAAAAAAGAAAAAGAAAGGTGGGAGGGAGAGAAGGAAGGAAGGAAAGAAAGAAAAAAGAGAAGGAAAGAAAAGAAAGAGAGAAAGAAAGAAGTCAGATATAAATTAGTTTATCTGCATTCTCCACTTAGACATTTTCTTTTTTTTTTTTACATTTTGCTATTTTTTTAACACTTTATTTATTGGATGATTACTAAACAGAGTAAAACATAATTCAAGGAAGTTGCAGGTAATAATATGATGTATTTATGTAATTTTGAAGTTAATTTTAATTTGAGTTGAAAAAGTATTTCTTCTATTGTCACATTGCTAAATACTATGAAACAATCTGATCTTGGTTAATAAAATCTAAGCTTTCTTCTTTACTTTTATTAAAATATTCACCAAGTATTATGTAGTATGGTATAAAACAAGTGCTCTCTCTCTTATTTAAGATCTTTGATTCAGAATTGACATTTCCTAAATTGGATCTTTCATAAATCTATATATGCAGATTTTTAAAAAATATCCTCTATAAAGGCACAGTCCTAACTTTATATTTTACTTATGAAGACTCTGTGAATACATGAAACCTTTGAGGATTTAAAAATAATAAACACTCTGAATGTTGTAATATTAAGAGGAATTTTAATCTTGGAAAATGAGATATCATTCTACATGCCAGCATTATCTCCTCCTTATACTGTGGGATTTAGTTTTCCTGCTAAAAAAAAAAAAAAATACTAAATCATCTTGGGCATTCTCCTTGGGAAACGAATAGCTGAGATTTTCAACAACCTAATCAAACTAGACCAAACAAAATAATGACAAACAATACAGCTGGGATTAAAGAACCAAGAGAAAAGAAATATGTTTATATTTAATTGTTTAAATAAAAATATATATCGATCAAAATAACATACTTAAATTTTTATTTATTTTTATTTTTTATTTATTAATTTTTTGAGACAGAGTTTCATGCTTGTTGCCCAGGCTGGAGTGCAATGGTGCAATCTTGGCTCACCACCACCTCTGCCTCCTGGGTTCAAGCAATTCTCCTGCCTCAGCCTCCTGAGTAGCTGGTATTATAGGCATGTACCACCATGCACAGCTAGTTTTTGTATTTTTAGTAGAGACAGAGTTTCTCCATGTTGGTCGGGCTGGTGTCGAACTCCTGACTTCAGGTGATCCACCTGCCTTGGCCTCCCAAAATGCTGGAATTACAGGTATGAGCCTCAGAGCCCATCTTAAATTTTTAAAAATCAGAAAAGAGAGGATGAATCTTGTTTATATAAATTACCAAGTTGCTAAATATAGAAGCTAAGTCAGTCAAGTCAGCAAATAAGTATTCATTGCACCCAACATTTGAGTCACTGATACTTTCATTGAGATTGGTTCATAAAATCATTTTATCCTTTGTTATTATATACAATATGAATAGTGTCTTATCACACGTCCCTTTATTATCGAGTAAGCAGGTTCAGATACTTTGCTCTGCCAACTTCGTGTGTTCGGAGAAGTATTGTAACTACTGACCTATGTGATCAAGGTATCTATGGAACTCTCATGTTTTATTCTGTTCTCTCATTGCTGTGAATAATTACCACAGACTCAGTAATTTATAAATAAATATGTCCTCAGGAAACAAAATTATAGTTGAAGGCACCGCTTCACAGGGAGCCAGGAGAAAGAATGAATATAAGCAGGGAAATGCCAGATACTTATAAAACCATCAGACTTCAGGAGACTCATTCATTATTATGAGAACAGCATGGGGCAACCACCCCATGATCTAATCACCTCACTCAACGTCCCTTTCCAAATACACTGGTGTTACAATCAGGTTACAATTCAAGAAGACATTTGGGTGGGAACACACTGCCAGACTTTCAGCCCCTGACTTCTCCCAGATCTTGTCTTCCTCATATTTTAAAGCACAATTATGCTTAGGTGTTTCCATACGCCCTCTGAAATCTGGGTGGAGGTTCCCTAACATCAATTCTTGAATTTTGTGCACTTGAAGACCCAACACGTGGAAGCTGCCAAGGCTTGGGGCTTGGACCCTCTGAAGCAACTGCTTGAGGTGTACCTTGGCCCCTTTTAGACACAGGTGGAACCGAAGCAGCTGGGGTGTAGTCCACCATGTCCCAAAACTGCAAAGAGCAGGAGGGACCCTGGGCTCAGCCTGTGAAACTATTTTTCCCTCCTAGGCATCTTGGCCTGTGTTTGGAGGGGTTGGTGTGAATGTCTCTGACATGCCCAGAAGACATTTTCCCCGTTGTCTTGGTGAATAACATTCAACTCTTCATTACTTATGCAAATTTCTACAGCCATCTTGAATTTCTCCTGAGAAAATAGGTATTTTTTTCTTACCTGCTGACCTCATGAATAGGCTGCAAATTTTTCAAACTCTTATTCTCTGCTTCCTCCTGACTGCTTTCCCACTTAGAAATTTCTTCCACCAGTTATCCTAAATCATCTCTCTCAAGTTCAAAGTTCCACATATCTCTAGTGCAGGGACAAAATGCTGCGAGTCTCTTTGCTGAAATATAACAAGAGTCACGTTTATTCCAGTTTCCAACAAGTTCCTTATCTTCATCTCAGACTACGTCAGGCTGAATTTCCTTGTCCATATCACTTTCAGCATTTTGGTCAAAACCATTTAACAAGTCTCTATGAAGTTCTAAACCTTCCCAAACTTTTCTGTCTTCTTCTAAGCCCTCCAAACTCTTTCTGTTACCTAGTTCCAAAATTGCCTCTACATTTTTGGATATCTTTACAGTAGTACCCCATTCCTGGTACAAATTTACTGTATTAGTCCATTCTCACCCTGCTATACGAACTGTGCAAGAGTGGGTAATTTGTTAAAAAAAGAGAGGAAAGAGCTTTAATTGACTCACAGTTCAGCATGGCTGAGGAGGTCTCAGGAAACATACAATCAGGGTAGAGGACATCCCTTCAGAGGAAGAGAGAATGAGTGCAAGCATGGGCAATGCCAGACACTTATAAAACCATCCGATTTTGTGAGACTCACTCATTGTCACTAGAACAGCATGGGGGAACCACCCCGATAATCTAATTACCTAACACAAAGTTTCTTTCCCATTATATGATGATTACAATTCAGATTTCAATTCAAAATGAAATTTGGTGCAAATATTTTGGCTCTGCAAGCTTGTGTGTTTAGAGAAATAGTATAACTACTGACCTGCATAATCAAGGTACCTATGGAACTCTCGTATTTAGTCTATGAGTTAGGTTAAAAATTAACTGTTAATTTCTGGAGCTCTCTGCCCTCTCCAGGACAACCTCGTTAGCTCTCTGAGAAAAAAAAAATTGATCAATTGTTAACTTGAACCTCAGCTTTTGATAAAATTTCAGACAATTTTCTTTAGTATGTCTGGTTTTTATCAGGTGGCTTGTCTAAAATATGATACAAGGTCTAAAGTAGCATTAGTTAATTAAAAATATCTGATAGCAATTCACTGATTTTTTTTTTTTTTGTCTTCAGCCATTTCTTTAACTTTGTGGAGGCAATTCTCAATGTTGCTCTGAGTTGTGAAGTCAAATCAGAGCTTATCATAGATGACACTTTTCATGATACTTCTGTGTTTTCTAACCTAGTCAGGTATAACTCCAGATGGAAAAAGAATGACCTAGTCACCATCTGCTGCCAGAGCCTTGTCATTCATTTTCTCTGTGGTGGAGTGGTCTATGCTCTTTTATGGATTTGTCTACATGACAGCAAACTAACACTTTGAAAATTAATTAACAAGAACATATGGAAGTGGGTGTCAGTTTCATAACATACAAAATGGTTCAATTTTGTAAAATCCATCATCCAAGTATTTCTTTTCAAGCAGTCTTCCAAAATCATTTAGAAACTTGAAGGAGGGTATACCTTAGTTATTCTGACTTACTAATTATGATGGATAATAAATCTACACGAAATTATTCTCTATCTTAATTATATAGGAAATCGTAAGACAAAATATTTCACCTTTAAGTACTCAGATTTACTTTAATACATCAACTTCCAATTTTTACACTAATACTTTTTTCATGGCACACAGTATGGATTAAACATTGGTTTTGTTTCTTTTCAATTAAGCAAAACAGTTAGACTTTATAAAGTGAAATAATTTATATTAGTGAAATAACTATGAGATATTTTTATAGTAACATGATTCTAAATACATTCATGCATTGCTTAACAATAGGGATACATACTGAGAAATGTGTGGTGATGTGATTTCATCATATGTGAGCATTACTTAGTGTATGTACACAAATCTAAAAAGTACAGCTTACCACACGTGAAGGCTATATGGTATAGCCTATGCTCTTAGGCTACATACCTGTACAGGATGTTACTGTATAGCCTATACTATGAGGCTACAAGCCTGTACAGCATACTGCTGTACCAATTGTGTAGGCAGTCGTAACACAATGGCAATTGTGTATCTAAGCATACATAAACCACAACAATGTCACTAGGCAATAGGAATATTTCAGCTCCATTATAATCTTATAGAACACTGTGTTTCTGTGGTGTGGCCTATCAACCAAAATGTAATTATGAGGCACAATATTAACATATTTGGTAATATTTTTATTTTGACTAGATATTTATTACTGAAACTGGTAAATTCACAAAAGAAAGTATTGATTAAAGTTATGAAATTATTCTACTTATATTACAGTTTGATCTAAAGTCACACACCAACATTACTTTGAGCACATTAGTGGGAACTTTAGCATTCTACCTTTGCATGAGTCTAAGCTGTCCCTAAGATGATCTATTACAAGTTTGACGGCAAGAATTGTATTAACACAAAATCATTTTCAGAGAGATTTTAATGTATTTGCAGCTCAAATATTATGTTTTAAATGGGAGATTCATAGAATACTTATTTTTAAAATATGTTTATTATCTTCCTTTCAAATATTGTTGTGTAGTAATGCAAATATATTCTTTTAATGTGTTTTTATTTGAAGAAAATAGATTGGTAAGCGACTGTTTTATAATCGAAATAACATATTTTAACAGTGACATCAGAAAATTTGTTGTTCTTTTCACCAAACTGTAAAATCATTATTTTCTTATTTATTTATTTATTTATTTGTATTGCATTTTAGGTTTTGGGGTACATGTGAAGAACATGCAAGATTGTTGCGTCGGTACGCACATGGCAGTGTGATTTGCTGCCTTCCTCCCCATCACCTGTATCTGGCATTTCTCAGCATGCTATCTCTCCCCAGCTCCCTACCCTCCTTCGCTGTCCCTTCCCTAGTCCCCCACAACAGACCCCTGTGTGTGATGCTCCCCTCCCTGTGTCCATGCGTTCATTGTTCAACACCCGCCTATGAGTGAAAACATGCAGTGTTTGATTTTCTGTTCTTGTTTTAGTTTACTGAGAATGATGGTTTCCAGGTTTATCCAAGTCCCTACAAAGGACATGAACTCATCATTTTTTATGGCTGCATAGTACTCCATAGTGTATATGTGCCACATTTTCCCTGTCCCGTCTATCATCGATGGGCATTTGTATTTTCTCACAAATAAATATAAAACATAAATAGAAACATTTAAAAAATACTGTTTTATGGAGCCTGATTATTTTATAGCTATCAGAATCGACATAAAGGATATGCATACAAACAAATCTAAGACTTGTGCAACATGTGCAAAATAACCAATTTTTGACAGATGTTACTCACATATTCCTTTTAGTCAATAGTGTATTTTCCTAACCCTAACTGATATTATCACATATATATTTTGCTTCCATCTTCCTTGAAATAGTCAATGCTTAAAAGTAAAGCTGTGTTTGTTTTATATTCCTTTCATGTCTTTATATGGTTTATGCATCTCACAACATTAACTGCATTTTTGTTAGAGTGATAGCATCCTCAGTGCTTATGAATACTATTTTAAATTTTCTTCGTTTTATGGCTGTTAGTCAGCTTGTGATGCTGTAACAAAATACAACAGACAAGGTGGCTTAAAAAACAGAAATTTATTTTCTCACAATTCTGGAAGCTCAAGATGCCAGCATAGTATGTTTCTAATGAGGGCACTTTGCCTGCCTTGCAGAGAGCCATCTTCTCACTGGGTTTTCACATGGCCTGTCGTCAGTGCGTGTGCGTTCTTGAGAGAAAGAAAAACAGAGAGAGTGTTCTCTGGTGTTCTTCTTAGAAAGACACTAATTCTATAGCATCAGAGCACTGTCCTTATTTAACAGTAGTTGATTCTTATTCCAAATAGAGCTACACTGAGAGTTAGAGCTTTAACATTTGAATTTTGAGGGAACACATACCTTCAGTCCATACTATTGTGGAAAATTTTCAGTTATAACATTTTTTCTCATCTTTTTTTTAACTCTAGTCACTAGAGCTATTGTTGTGTAAAAGTTGTGTCTCTTGTGAAAGAAGAAATATTACCATGGTCAGTGATTTTAAATATCATGTTTGAAGAGAATCCCAAACATGTAGACTACGTTTTATGTATTAGAATTGGTTTTGTGATTTCTTTGGTTCCACCTGAAATTGGATAACTCCAAAAGCAAATGTAAAATATCAGGAAAGCCATTCTGTGTAGGAAATAGCTACTACACATAAGGCCAGTACCATAAACATTTCCTGTGAGAAAGAAGATGTATATATGCAACAGTATGCAGTATGGAACTACAGGTTTTAATGTGAAGAGCATCTATTATTGAAAACATTGTCCAAGAAGAGAATTTTAAAAAGATGATGGGAACAATGCTATTGCAGGGGAAAGCCACTTGACATTCTAAAGCTGTGATAACAAACCCGGGGGGAACCCTTTTGTCTTAGAGCAAGCATATACGCAAAGAGTTAGAGCGCTTACAATTTAAGTAGGCAGTCAGATAATACATATGTCACTCCACATTTGAGATGCATGCAGCTACTTCTTTCCCAGTTTCTTGTGTCAAACTGGAAATTTTCCTATTTATGCCTTAAGCTGATGGTACCCCAGCTGAAATCTCATAAAACCACCCTAATTAAGGACAAAAACACCCAAAAGAATATACACACCATCATATTAGAGAAAGTTATAAAATCATTGTATTTTTGTTGCTGTTACCTGATTTATTTAAACAGTTTTATTTTCGAGTAGCAGGCATTTTAGAAGAGAAATTACAAGAAAATATACCAGTTTTTACTAGATAGACCTTGGGAAATTTGATGGTCTATTTCACTCTCTCCACTCATATCTCCTCCAAAAGTTTTGATTAAGCAAATATTTCTGCTGTATACTTTAAACTCCTTTTTTAAAAAATTAATCTTAGGCTGGGCGCGGTGGCTCATGCCTGTATTCCCAGCACTTTGGGAGGCCAAGGCGGGTGGATCATGGAGTCAAGAGATCGAGACTGTCCTGGTCAACATGGTGAAACCCCGTCTCTACTAAAAAATGCAAAAAAAAAAAAAAAAAATTAGCTGGGCATTGTGGCGCGTGCCTGTAGTCCCAGCTACTCAGGAGGCTGAGGCAGGAGAATTGCCTGAACTCAGGAGGCGGAGGCTGTGGTGAGCCGAGATCGTGCCATTGCACTCCAGCCTGGGTAACAAGAGCGAAACTCCGTCTCAAAAAATAATAATAATAATAATTTTATTGTTTAATATCATTTAAATTAACAGACAATTGAACATACAGTACAGAGTGTTTCTATCTATTACCACATTCAGTTTCTCCTATTAATAACATCTTATATTGGTATGGTCTATGTGTTTCAATTTTTGAAATTATACTGATATATTATTATTAACTAAAGTCTACTCTTCATTCAGACTTTCTGAGTTTTTAACTTAATACCCTTATTCTGTTCCAGGACCTCATCCAGAATACCACCTTATATTTATTAATCGTATCTCAGGTTAACAACTGTTGGCTGTGACAATTCCTTAGACTTACTCTGTTTCTGATAATATCGACAATATTTAAGAGTACTGGCCAGATATTTTCGAGAATGATGGCATATTAGAATTTGTCTGATTTTCTTTTTAATTTTAGACTGGAGTTACGTATCTTTAGGAGAAGAAATAAACAGATAACATCACATTTTCACCCTATCATATCCAAGGTTAATACTAACAAGCATCATTTTTACTAAAGATGTTGACCTGGACCACCAGGCTGAGGTGACATTTAACACATTTCTCCGCTGTGAAATTACTCTGGAGTACAGTTATTCCACATTTGCCACCAAAAAGTGAATTTTCCCCTTTGTGTGCTCTGCACATTGGGAGGAAGTCATTATGTGTAGCCCGTATGTAAGAAATGGAAATTTATGGTCTACCTCCTTAAAGGGGGGATATCTGCATAAATTATTTATAACCCTTCTTCATGGGAGATTTGCCTATTCTCCTTGATGTACTTATTTATTCAATCATTTATTTATATTGGTATAGACTCATGGATATTCATTGTATGATTTAGAGTATAAACCATTACTAATTTATTTATTTAGTAGCTCAAACTGTTCCAGCTTTGGCCATTTAGAAATCTTCCAGTTGTGTGTTTTATGACTCTCTGACATAACGCCATCAATATGGAATAATTATCAGTCAGTGATATAAAGAAATTATTAAATAAAAAATAAGTAGGGTGTAAGAGACAAAAGAAGAATCTCCAAAAGAGATTAGAAGAATTCCAAATAATGGTTAGATTCTCTACCCTCAAGGAGATGGAGCAAAAGTTTCCAATTCTTAAGTATAAATTGTATGTAATAACTACCTTCCAAAGAGTACACTTCAGAAAGGTTCTGTGTAGGGGGAGAATAATCGTACATCAGAAAACCTGAAAAACACTACCTTATCCAGATGATTTAGGCCAACATCCATTGTAAATAGGCATGTTGATAGTAAGTAACCTTGATATTGTTTGTTGATAACTGCACTTTATCTCTGAAATCATAGTTAATAGCAAGTATAAATTTAAAAAGGATATATTATTATTTTATCTTTGTTGTTTGTCTTATATTAACTCAATTCACATTGTAAAAATTAATATATACGTAGTTTACATAATTTCTCTCTACGTGTACAACATATATTCTTATTCCTAAAGCCAACCTCACACCTTTTGCCAACAAATCAATGTTAAAAAACACTTCAAATTTATGAATTATTATGGTTAGTGTCTTTGTTTTACTCCAATATCAGGGATTCCAATTATAAATTAAATTACTTGGCTGGAAGTTATTTTAATATCTGTATTTCCTCAAAAAACTGACATTATTGTATAGTATTAGAGAGGGTATGAGTGCCAGAAGAAATACATTTAATTTAAAAAGTCTATTACCAATACTGATTAAAATATAAAAGAAAATCTATCTAAAACAACACAGCTTCAACTCTGAAATTATTGCAATATCTTTATAAAATGATATTTTGAGGTTAAACCATTATAATTTTTTTTTCTGTACTAATCTTTCAAGGTTAAAACCTTCTTTAAAATTCATGATGGCAAAATTAGAAATTATTTTGAAAGAAACTGTCATTTTTAGGTAAAATAATAATTTATTTGAATTTAATAAAGTTGCTTACAATGCTCCAGATATTATTAGGAATGCCATTTAAATAATTCAGATAAATATTTAAAGTGCTTAGCTTATGAGATTTGCAAAATTAACTTTGTAATTACTGTGTGTCACAAAATACAGTGCTGATAGGCATTTTCTAACTGAATGAAGCCCAATTTAAGAAATTCTAGGAATAGAAGACTATCAGTGTATTATATATACAACAGATGTACATTGCATAATATGGAATTATATAATAGATATATTATAAAATAATATAACTATATATTAATGGATAGAGAAATAAACATATAAATATGTATGTGTGTGTGTATATATATATACATATATATACATATACATATATATACATATACATATACATATATATATATATATATATATATATATATATAATTTGTCATCCCTAAACTTGTAAGAATGCATCAGAAAATAAATATCCCAGACTTTTGTGAAAAGGTCATACAATTTTTTTAACTAACTGAAATATCTACATTAACTTAAGGAAGTTTTTAGAATAATGTGTGCTTTGTATAATAACAACGAAATAGCTTAATTTTCCTTTTGAAATGTATTTTATTTTCAGTTGAATTGTGACATTAAAATATCTCTAAACACATTTTTTATTGATTAGTTTATTATTTATTTATTAAGCCAATAATATGAATAACAACTTTAAATTGATAAGAGGTTGCTTATTACTGGAATACACTTGAAACAACAACAAAATATAATTTTTTAAATGTCCATTTCATTTTTTGATTTTAATACATTTTTATGTTTTACTAAATGGTTTTCCCATATCACTATGCAGTGATAGTTATTTTCCGAATGTCCTAAGAGCTGTTGTTTTGTTTATAATCCTTATTTCTAACTTTTTAACCTTGCATATTAAAATGAGACCTCTAGCACTATAACATAAAAATAATATAGATTTCAATACATAGTAAGGAAAAGGAATTTAAATTTGGCTATTGAAGCAAAATAAACATGATATATCAACATTTTGGAGAATTATAACTTATTTTTTTAATTTAATTTAAATGTTTTGAAAAATCTGTAAAGAAAGAATTCACCATTGCAGTCTTATTATCCATTCCCCTCAATCAACAAGTTGGATTTTATATTTTAGTAATAGTTAGTATGTAGATAATACTTTTAAAACAACCTTCAATTAAAGATTTTGATATGAGCTTTGTGGGTGCTTTTAGTGATCCTGAAAATATGTAGCAAGATGTCACAATGATTCAGTTGAGATCACTGATATACATTTATTATAAGAATATTTCGCTTCATGTTATCATTCTATCCCAATTCATATCAGAAAAATCCAAGTTCACCAACATCCTCCACTAAATGCTTTGGTCATTTCTGCAAAAGAGTGACATCCCTGTCTAAATCAAGATTACCAAAGGAATCAAATTTTAGCTTCTCGGGCTTTTCCCCTTATTCCCTGAAATTTACAAACTTAGACTTCCTTAACTGGTGTAATAATGTTTAAGGTGTGTGGTTCAAAATTGAGAAGGAATAGGATTTAGAATTCAGACATAATTTTTCACTAGCAAAAAAAAGTCTTGTTTCTTGTGTAAAAAGGACTGCTAATACATCATTTTATTCTGAAGTCCACTGAAAAAAAGACATTCAATGTAAGACTGCATTTTAAAAAAGGGGGTTAAGGGAGAGATAGGTGATGTTTTTTGTTTAATGTTTGTGGTCATATGTACTTTCCTGGTGTATGGGCTTCCTTCATTTTGTACAAGAAAATTCATTTATCACTGAAGCAAAATGCCTTCCACCAGGCAATAATTACTCTTAGGGATGTTGTCTTTAGCAAACAGTTACACAATCAATAGAACAAACTATAGAATTAACTAAAGTAAAACCTTTTTCTCCTTTCTAAATTCCTTCTGTTTTTTATTTATTTATTTATTTTTTTAATAAGGCCTAACAGATGCAAAGTTGCAAAGAAATATTCTTCAGCCGGGCGCGGTGGCTCAAGCCTGTAATCCCAGCACTTTGGGAGGCCGAGGCGGGTGGATCACGAGGTCAAGAGATCGAGACCATCCTGGTCAACATGGTGAAACCCCGTCTCTACTAAAAATACAAAAAATTAACTGGGCATGGTGGCACGTGCCTGTAATCCCAGCTACTCAGGTGGCTGAGGCAGGAGAATTGCTTGAATCCAGGAGGCGGAGGTTGTGGTGAGCCGAGATCGCGCCATTGCACTCCAGCCTGGGTAACAAGAGCGAAACTCGGTCTCAAAAAAAAAAAAAGAAAGAAAAGAAATATTCTTCAAATAGAAATGTGCAAAATTCTGAGACTGAAACAGGAATCCATCCATTTAGAGGAACTCTTTTAATATTTAGGGTTTAAACTGAGTTGTTTGGGGTGGATCCCTTCAGAGCTTCCATTAGTTGTTAATTTCAGGAATTAACTTCCACAAAGTCAGAAAACATGGGTTAAGAAATAGGATTTATTGGGACATAAAATTCAGGCGGGCAGAAGCAGCAAGACCAAGTATCATGTAGTGTCTCATTCTCCACATCTTCCAATGGAGTGTTGCGCAAGGAGAAGTACCCAGCTCCAGTGGATCACGGTTTGGCTCCATTGGAGGGAGCCAACATTGCTCCCTGTGTCTCCCTTCTTAGAGTGTGAAAAAATGGCCTATGTGTCTTCTTGTTGCCAGTAGTCTGCTATTTACAGTAAATGCTTTGGGACTTTGGCTCCAATGCATCTAAGGAATTAGGACTTACCTGTGGTGCCTGTGGAGAGTCACAGTCCTATTTTAGGACCCCTACTTGCTGGTGGTGGTGAGCCACAGTTGGAAAAATCTAGTATGGTCCAGACTATTTCAGGTCATTCTAGACTATTCTGCTCCTAGCATAATTAATATTTTTTTCTTATGTGACTATCTAATTCAAGGCACATAATATCAAACTGGAACTCCCAGAGACTTTTTCTATGATTGCTTACATTTTAGTTAAAAATGATGATTCATGAGTAGCAGCATTGCAGTTTTATTCACACTGCAACTCAAAGGGAAAAATAAATTAGAAATTGTATTATTTTAATACATCTGATCTGCCTGTTCAGCCATCCACTACCATGATTTGTGAGGGTAAAACAAGAACAAATCCAGTTCTAATATGGGCTTAAATGTTATTTTGATATAATAATTCATTCCATTTAGGTTTAAATAAGTTTATTTGATATATGTAACAGTTTTCAGGTATTTCCTCTTCTCTGAAATGGCATCTGGATATGTGGGAAAGGGACTTATATAAGCTCTCAACTTTTGAGGGAAGGGTAGAATCTAGTTTTATGAAGGTACTCACTGCTGTCTGTCAAACTGAGACGTGATTGTTGCAGTAATGTACCCAGGTGTTAGGCCACTGTCATCTGTCGATCTTTTGCCATCTAAATACAACAACTTTCTCAAAGAAGTAAGAGAAAGTACTATAATCCACATCATCTTCTCTGGCCTTAATATACTTTCCTGACTCTCAAAAAGCTATAGGGTTTTGTATAGTATGTAGAGTCCTATCATTTTTAGAGCCACATTGTTATCAGTAAACTATGATGGTCAACTTTTAGAAAATATTTCTATATAAAGTTTTAGGTAGATATGTGCACTAAAGGAGGAGCATAGTTAAAGAATGCTATGCAATGTCTGTGCATAGAATTCTGAAATCCACGTTTCACAAAACAGCAACCAAAAATCCTATTTAACACCAAATAATCAAGACAATACAAAAATGAACAGAAAATACCTGGGAGTAAACTCATTTTCCCTCATTGGGAAATCAAAACTCTAGAGCTTCTTTGGTGCAAAGGGCTTGAAATTTTTTCACCATGTTAATAAAGTAGGTATGAAAGTATGTGTTTATCTGTAAAACAGCAGATACACAAAAGTCAGCATTAGAGCAAAGTAATAACATTCCAAAAAGATGATAGTTTATCAAGAGTACATATTTTCTTATTTTTGTAATATAACGATCCATTTAACTGTCTATATTTGAGGAATGGTCTATCAAATATTTTTAAATCTGATGAAATAAAAAGTAAGACATATAAGTATAATATTAGTGATAATCTACATTTTCCCTACTTAGAAATACTTATTTTTATTGTTCAATATATTCATAAATCTCTTATTACAACTAAGATCCATTTAAATCCATAATTGTCTCATTTGAGCCCAGCATGGTTACCATTTAAAAGCTTTTTTAAAGGTGTCCCTACTGCTCTGGAGCATAATAAGCTGTTTGCAATCTTGTGATAACATGATGAGACCCACACTTGAGCCTAGAATGATTGCATCTTAGCTCAGTATGAATGCTGGATTGATGTTTTGTATTTTATGCTTTGGAAAAAAGAAACAATAAATTAAAATAGCAATTGAAACCCAATATATCATTTCAGATTTCAAACCACAGGTGTTCTATGTGCCGTAACTGTAAAGTCCTAATGAAAGCTTATTTCATGTGGCTAAAAAGTGATGTAGTTAGAATGTCTTTCATTAGGAACTTATAATCATTTATGATTGCATAAAATCAAATTGTTTATTTGGTTTTATCTTTTGTAATTTACTGGTGACTCAAGTATAGTTGAAATGTTAACCGTAGTTTCAGAGTATTTTTAATTAATTCTTTCATGAAATTTCAAAAGAAATACATTATTTAAACTAACATGTAGTCAACTTTGTGATAATACATAAAATAAAGCAAGTATTTTACATTAACGAAAATCACTAGAGTTACATATTGGTGTCATATTACATATTGGTGTCATTTGTATTTTAAGTCATTCTAATATTACACTAGAATATGTTTTTCAAGTCAATAAAGCTTTTAAAATATATTTCTCTTTAATCAGAGATAGAAAACTTTGTTTTCTGTGCAATTACTATTCAAAGATTGGAAAAGTTGAGCAATCTGAAGAAAGGGTATTTCGTTTCCTCTTGATTGACACTTCTCTATAATTTTATAGATGGCTCATGTGTATTGCATAAATACTTTTTCAGAATAACAATATCTAAAGGAACCGAATGACATTAATTTAGGACTATGTAAAGAAGTCATACTAAAGAAAATCCAGAGTTCATGAAGCTTTGAGATCATTAAAATTATATGTAAATCGGAGCTCTATTAGGCATCTTTATCTTTATATGCACCTTATTCATAACATGACTCAGTATATGACTAAGAACATCAAACTCATCTGAGAAGAGTCATTCAACCTAAAGGACTGTTTTGGGAGAACATAATTTGTCAAGTTTTACACAAGCATAAAATATCTAAAAGCACTTCCAAAGTATAAATTGTATGCAGTGAACTTGCAAAAATGTTTCAGCTTATCAAAAGCATTTGATCTTCTGTTTTAAAACATACAGTTAGACATATTTACTAAGTTTGGCATCAGCTATATGTTGCATAACACATCTATTTTTATCCTTTGTTTTATATGTACATTTTCATAACTTGTAATTCACCTTTACTCCTTTCTATCTCTTATCTTTCAGGATTTGGTACATACATAGCTTAACTGGTTTTATTTATGAGACACATAAAGTTCTAAAAGGAATGATCAGGGTATTCATATTATATTACAAATTTAATAGCTAAAAGTCCCAAACTGTAAATAATCAACTAACATTTTATGAAATATATATTAATAGTATGGGAATATATTTTGAAAACAATTTATATTTTAGAATATCTAAAGGGTCAGCATGTTTATTAGAAAGCATATTTTCAGATATTTATCTGAGAAACATTTTCAGATAAATAGTAGGTAGCAGTTACTTGTTTTTTTTTTTTTTTTGTTATTGTTCAAACTGCTAGTTAATTTAAATTCAACTTTGTAATGCTTTTGAAAACTATTATACAAGATGATACATTTTCATTTACAGAATAAATTTTAAAAAGCCTTATATTATTTTACATTTTTCCTTTTTGATTTCAGAAGTGTTTATCCAGGTCTCCATTCCAAATAGAGATCATTTTGGATAAGTAATGGTCTAATAATACAACAAGCATATAAGTTTTACTCTTTCGAATATATAATTTGTGTTGTAACTTAAAAGACAAGGAAAAAGAAGTGTTTAGTTAAAATTCTATCTGTCAAAGTAAATAAGTAGTAAAAATGAAACTTTTTGCTATGGAATATATGATTATATTTAAAGTGTGTTTTGCAATGCTGCTTTCATTAAAATGTGTTAACAATATAAAACAAACACACATGCATCCATTGTAAAAACAATACTCCCTCTGTCAAATCCGTCAATATTTTTTGAGCACAAAGAGCTTGTTTATAGATATCACATGGAGATTTTTAAAACAGAGTGAAATTATACCTCGAATCAATATTTCAGATACCTTAAAATGATCTCTATTTCAATACATTCTATGTAGAACTATTGTGATTTTCACATGAGAAGAGTATGATATATGAATAACACTTGAATAAAATATATTGCTAACTAAATTTTTTCAGACTCATAAAAAGTTATGACTTTTTTTCATAAATTTTAAAAATACATATATATTTTTAAAGATGTATATGCAATATTTTGGATAGTCATATTATCCAAGTGACATCACAAATAAAATAAGATCGTTTTTAACTACATGCTTCATTATGCAATTTAATTTTAATCCATGGTTGATGTGCAGTTTCTTAGTGTGATGCATACAAGATTAAAACTTATACCATGCACCAGATGTAAAATAGCATTTTCTCTCAATAAATCATAGTTTATAGTTATATTTTATGTCTTGATTAATGGAATACCAAAATTACTATGCGTAATTTCTGCATTGTGTCTAAAATTATGTTGCTAAAATTTAAATTAATTTAATGCCATTTTGTATTTAAAATAAAATATAATTCATTTATATCAATGAAAATAAATAAAACTACAGATATTATCAAAGGTGATTTTTAAGGAGATAGAATTATATAAGGTCATATGAAAACATAGCTAAATCTATATATTAAGACCTAAATTCCTTCTCTATTTATATTTAGAAGTGTTTATAGGTATTAATAAACTAATTTTTCCATTAAAAAGTGGAAGCCCCCCAGTTAGATTTTAACTGCTGATTTTCAAATTACATTCTTCTCTCTGTTATCCCACAATTAATAAAACAAAAGCAAAACATATGAACCATTATCTATATCTTCAGCAAATAATAATCTCAGAAAAATATATAAAAATAATATTAATGTTGAATTATAATAAATCATTGCAAGAAATTATTTCCAGCCTTAGATTATTTTATATGTTTTGAAAGTAATAATTCTATAGAATAGATTTAAATTAAAATTTATCATATATATTTTTACAAATCTACAATGACTAAATAGTAGTTATACCTCTGAAACATATGTTATAACAACATATTTTGGAACATACCTTTATCTAAGGATGTCTTCTTACATTAAATGGTTTTAAATTTTGAAAATTTAGGTAAATGTCAAGTTAAAATTAGTCAAATATGAGAAAATTATTACATGGAATCTGCTTACTGGTAATTTAGAAAGAATAAAGTGAGCTGTCAGATGAAAATTGGTGCCTTGCAGATTTTAACTTCTATGTTTCTGCCATAATCAAACTAAAAAGTATACTAAATTATTTTATTAGTAGTATTAGGCACTTTCAACAGGTCAGATTAATTTACAATTCTGATTATCATATTACTTGATCTCTGCTTAGCCTTTGCTATTGTTGACCATTTTTTTCCAACTTGGAATTCTTAATTTCTTTGCGTTCGATTATAACTTAAATTTCTACATGACCTTCCTTTTCAGCTTGGTTTTATGTCTTTTCTTTCAATCAAACCTTAAAAAGAATTTTTAAAATATTTTCTTTACTTTTTCCACCTGAGTTACCTTAAAGACTCAAAGTTTTCACAAAGCCCTATGTCATACAACTCATAAATGAATTTTACCTGAGATTAAACACATAAGTTTTTAAAGTATATATATATATATATATATATATATATATATATATATATATATATATGGGACTTGTATGGAAAAGCCCTCAAAATTACTCAGTATGGTCACCCAGACCTTTTTCTTATTTTTTATTATCCATCTTGTTTAATACACACATCAATGGATCAGTTAACCAAGTAAGTAACCTACTGTAAAATATTAATTATAAAACCAATCCTTTAACGCATACATTCAACCACTTTCTTATTCCGTTGTCCTTGCTTTTACTTCCCTAAACTTCTTCACTTCTCTGCTTTTCATTGATAGCACTTCTGCTTTTTTCAGGTCATGAATTACTTCTGTATTTATTTAAAAACAATGATAAAAACAAAATCTTATTCAGAATACAAATAATATCTATTATGCTTTTTTAAAATGTATCCTGTGGCCTAGGCACTTTCCAATTTTTTTACATAAATTATCTTAATTAATCAAGAAGACTGCCCTGATTTAGGATTTAATATCCCCCTTTCACAAGATAAGGAAACTGCAGTGCGCAATGATGAGGTAACCTGTCCATGCCCAGTTAAATAACAAGTGGCGGAATTGAGAAGGGAAGCTATAGAGCCTCACGTTCTGACCCCTAGTTCTTCAAGCCTCTTCTATCTTTTCTCTCACTGAAAAAATCTAGTTTCATTAGTGGTGAGATCTTCCATAATGAAATGGCTATTCTTTCTCAAATACCATCTGTTAATATTTTCTCTTTAGCTACATCTCAGGCCCTCCATTTCCTCAAGTGTGTAATATTTTTTCTTATTTCATGTATTTATATTTGTCACAGCCAGGGATAAATCGTGCATTCCTTCTGGTCTATTTTCTGCCTTTTTTACTCTTATTTTCCTTGCAGAATCCTGCTTGTTTCTTAATCAGTGAATTTATTGTTGACTCACTAGAGTATGATTTATCAGGTTTTTCTTTTGCTATCACTATATCATTGATCTTACAGCAACAGATTTACAGCTTTTACATGACTTTATGGTTCATCTACTACAATATGGCACAGGAATATATATTATTTATCTCTGTATTCTTTTTATTTGTTATTATACTTTAAATTCTGGGAAACACGTGCAGAATATGCAGGTTTGTTGCATAGATATACATATGCCATAGTGATTTGCTGCACCCATCAACCCGTCATCTACCTTAGGTATTTCTCCTAATGCTATTGTTCCCCTAGTCCCCCGCCCCCTGACAGACCCCAGTGTGTGATGTTCCCTTCCCAGTGTTCATGTGTTCTCATTGTTCAACTCCCAGTTATGAGTGAGAACATGCAGTGTTTGGCTTTCTGTTCCTTTGTTAAGTTTGCCGATAAAGATAATTCTCTTTAAATCATTTTATGAGGCCTGCATCATTCTGATTTCAAAACCTGGCAGAAACACAACAAACAAAAGAAAATTTCAGGCCAATATTTCTAATGAACATCGATGCAGAAATCCTCACTAAAATACTGGCAAACTGAATCCAACAGCACATCAAAAAGCTTATCCAACACGATCAAGTTGGCTTCATCCTGGGATGCAAGGCTGGTTCAACATACACAAATCAATAATGAGCTTCTTATTTCTCAATTATGCCTTCCCTCCCTCCCAGCTGGCAATAGAATTGGAACTGTTTTACTATGGGGTTTCTTATAATTATTACATTTTTTAGTATTTCAGTCTCATAATAATCTCAATTTATGTGGACAAATTTATGTAGATAAAAAGATTGAGAAGCAGCAATCTGAGTGGACCCACCCATTATACACTAAGAGAAATGTCTCATTTAGCATATTCCTTCCTGTGCATTATCATGGTCTACTTTATTGTTTTCACCAAAGGTTAGATATAACTTTATTTATCTTGATTTATAAAATGATTTATTCTCCTTGGTGATTACCAATTTGAGCTGTACTTCCCTCAGTAGATTTTCCAGGACCTCATCTCTACAGCCAATTACAAAGGCTGACTACAATTTCTTCAAAAATATACATTCTCATTTAAAACACTATTTGAAGTAATGGGCAGTTTTATATGCTAAATATCTCAAGTTTTATGAAATCTTCAACTAGGTGTTAAGATCTCATCAAGAAATAAATGAGTACATTATGAATAAATAAAAATAGAAATGGAAGTTTTTACATCTTAAACAGAGACTTATCTTTTAATATTGTTATAGCATAAAATTATTATAATACACTAATGTTTTCATCTTCTGTCATATCACATTAACGTAAATATTGACTAGCTAGAAACTGTTTTATGTATGATTATAAATGAATGCCAAAGATAAATAATGAAACAAAGAGATGTTAATTGTGGTTAAACTACTTACCCATGTCAGCTTGAGTTGCAGCTCTGACCAACTAAGCCAATTCATTTAATTTTTCCGTTAATTTTTTAGTGTGAATGTGGATTGTAAACGTTATCAAATGAATTTTGTTTTGTTAATATTTTGGTTACTAATTGCTGCAGAACCAAGTACTCACAAACTTTTTGAATTAAGTAACAACCATTTAATATATTCCATAACTTTATGGTTCAGAAAATTAAGCAAAACTCAGCTAGACAGTTGTATTCCAGGTGGCAAAAGTTAAGTTCATTCAGTGGTGTTCATGTGGTGTGTGTTTTGGTATGGAGGGTCGAAAACAATGTAACTTCTATGTCATGATGGCTAGAAGTGGATAGTTAGGATTGGATGGACTCCATTCCTTTGGTGTAGTCTTGGGCTCCACGTATTTTTCTTTCAAAGATACTAAGGCTTCCTATCAAGTCTCTTGAAAATACAAGAGTGAGTGCTCAGATAGAAACTGCAAGATTCCTATGATCTAGTCCTAGAACATCTTACCTACTATATTTGGTCATGTTTAGTCCCTTTACAGGCCCTGATTAAAAATAAAGGAAGAAATGGACTCTTTCTTAGGAGAAAAATTACATGGATGTTTGGGAAGAGAAAGAATTGACAGCAATCCCTTGAAAACATGTTTCTACAGTTACTTACAACAATAAACTTTTAAGAATTAAAATCAAAGTATTCTAAGATCCCACTAAGATTGTCCTGTAATATTAAATTTTTGTCTGTGAAATCACGCACATATTTTACTAGTTTCATTATATATTCATATATGTACTATATTCATCAGTTCTCTCAATTAAAAAATACCACCCCAGAACAGGCTGCTAAAATCTACTTCTGAAGAATATGCTTAAAATTTGGCCTATGTAGCTGGGTGCAGTGGCTCAGACATACAATCCTAGAACTTTGGGAGACTGTGGTGAGTGGATTGCCTGAGCTCAGGAGTTTGATCCAGGCTGGGCAACACAGTGAAACTCTGTCTCTGCTAAATATATATACATATATGTACACATAAACACACACACATACACACACACGTGTGCATATATGTATATAGATATATATATACATATCTATATATATATATAGATAGATAGATAGACATATATATATATATATATAGATAGATAGATAGATATAAATTACCGGGGCATGGTGGGGGGCATCTGTAATCCCAACTATTTGAGAGGCTGAGGCAGGAGAATTGCTTAAACCTTGGAGTCAAAGGTTACAGTGAGACAAGATCTCGGCACTGTACTCCAGCCTGGGCAACAATAGCAAAATTCCATCTTAAAAAAAAAAAAAAAAAGAAAAGAAAGAAAGAAAATAAGAAGAAAAGAAAAAAAGAAAAAATAATTGGCCCGAGTTAAAAAATAAACTCCGTATATAATAAATTTCCACTTGCAGCCAAACTTTAGTCTTTATTATCTGATATACTTCTCCATTTCTTAGGGACACAGATGGCTCAAGTTTCAGGAATAAAAATTTGTGATTTTTTTTTATTTTTCATAAACAAATGCAAGCACATTCGGAATTAAGTCTGGAACAGAAGATATGGATTTTTTTTTCTTGCTTTCATCTGCAAAATCCAAAAATACTTTTGGCCACTGAGAATATGTTGAGCATCGGTATAATATGACTGAAGTGGCTTCTTAAAGCTCCTCTTTCTCTATGCTTCTTTAAAAAACGTAATTTTCCATATTGTTAGATTCCATTTGCTACTAAGCTCTTTGGTTCTTTGTTCTTCAATATTTTCTCCTGTAGATAGTGGAATTTCTTTTGGTTGATATTTCAGATAAACATCCTATTTGGAAGGCTGCTAAAAAGAAAAAAAGAAAAAAAAATATTTTGGGTACATATCACTTTGCATTTAACATAATTTTGATTTTTACTCAATATAGTAAAACAAAATATTGTTGGACTAATTTTAGTATATTCTTCTTCAATAAATTATGTGTGAGGGAAAATGGTGTGCATTGATCTTGAACTCTAGTTTACATCAGATATAAATTGCTTAATAACTTTGAAAATTTCCTCTAAATACTAGTATTTTTGTGTCATAAAAATGTTAACATCAACAAGATTATTTTAATAGAGTATATTTACTATGGTAAATTTCATACATATCATTACATTCAGCAGAAACTCAACCTGACTAATATGCTGTTTCTTTATAAAAGCAATTTAAACAATGATGGATTCAATGTGCAAACATTTTGTTTAAAAGTTTTTCATTTATGCTTCTGAGTAAGATTATCCTTGTCTTATTTTGGTAACAAGTTTATGTAAGTCTCATGTAAAAAGATGGTTTTTTTTTTCTTTTTGTGTTCTCTTAAATATTTGTGAAATATTGAAATTATTCACATATATATTAGAAGTTTCTAAAATCCCTTCTTAGTCCTAGATTTCATTTGTGGTTCTGAATTATCAATCCATTTTTAAGGAGTATTTTAATTTTAGGGTTTTATATATCTTCTAGATTTCATCTCAGTAAAACATATTTTAAAGAAAATTATTCATTTGATTTATCTTTTCAAAAGCATTGAATTGACAAAAGGAAAATTACAATAATAATTTAAGGATTAACAATAACATAAGCAGATAAGTTCCCCATCATCGAGTTTATTAAAAGGAGCATTACCAACATTGCTGAAGCTGCTTTTCTCCCTTCCTTATTCACACACTCTTCTCTCCTCAAAAGTAAAGGTTACATTAAATATAGAGATGCATATTGCCTCTCTTTGCTTTTTAATGTTAGCACATGTGAATGTAACTCATTAAAATAATGAGTGTTTAATTGTTCCTGTTTGGAGACATAATATAAAGTGGAATTGTATAATTTCTGTGAATTTGGTTATATTGGACCCAATGAGTTTTATTGTGTGATAGGAAGAGTAAGACCCCTCCCTCAATGATTAGTCCACACCCAAATCTGTGGCACCTGTTAATATCGCATGCTATGTTACATGACAAAGGCGACTTTGCAGATATTTTAAGTTCATACAACTTAAAATAGGGAGATTACCATGGTGTTCTGGGTGGTCTCAATGAAATTATATAAACCCTTAAAAAGAATACATTTATACAGTCAAAAACATATTTAAAAAGCTCATCATCATTAGTTGTTAGAGAAATGCAAATCAAAACTACATTGAGATGCCACCTTATAGGTTGCAGTGAACTGAGATCGTACCATTGCAGTCCATCCAGACTCTGTCTTAAAAAAAAAAAAGAAAGAAAAAAAGAAAGAAAGAAAGAAAGAAAAAGAAAAAAAAAGAAAGAAAAAAAAGAGATACCATCTCATGCCAGTTAGAATGGTGATCATTAAAAAATCAGGAAACAACAGATGATGGAGAGGATGTGGAGAAATAGGAATGCTTTCACACTGTTGGTGGGAGTGTAAATTTGTTCAACTAATGTGAAAGACAGTGTGGCAATTCCTCAAGGATCTAGAAATAGAAGTACCATTTGACTCAGCAATCCCGTTACTGGGTAAATACCCAGAGGATTATAAATCAAAGACACATGTACAGATATGTTCATTGTGGCACTGTTTACAATGGCAAATACTTGGAACCAACCCAAGTACACATCAATGATAGACTGAATAAAGAAAATGTGGCACATATACACCATGGAATACTATGCAGCCATTAAAAAGAATGAGTTTATGTCCCTGTAGGGTCATGGATGAAGCTGGAAACCATCAGTCTCGGAATACTGACACAAGAACATAAAGCCTAACACTGCATGTTCTACTCATAAATGGGTGTGGAACAATGCAAACACATGGACACAGAGCGGGGAACATCACACACCAGGGCCTCCTGGGGAGTGGTGGGTTAGGAGAGGGATAGCAGGGAATGGGGTGATTGGGAAAGGATGACAGTAGGAGAAATACCTAATGTTGATGACAGGGGAGGAATGCAGCAAACCACCATGGCACATGTATACCTGTGTAAGCAACCTGCATGATCTGCACATGTACCCCAGAACTTAATGTATAATAATAATAACGAAAGTTGAGGACTTTCTCTGACTGGAGCCTGAGAAATGTGGCAGAAGAAGTAAGAGATTGTAAGCATGGGAAACTTCCCATGAACTGTCGCTGGTTGGAAGAAGTAAAGGACTTGTGTGGAAAGCTTGAGAAGAAAATGAATTCTGCAGCAACCAGTCAGGAAACTCAGGGGAAGAGGACCCTGATTTCCCAGAGAAGTGCAGCCCCAGCCCTGTCTTAACTTATGCTCAGTAAGACCTTAAGCCGATTACCCAATTCAGTCTACTAGACTTCTGGCTTAAATAAATTCTGAGATAATAAATGAGTGTTGCTTTAAGCCACAAGATAGTGATGATTTTTATAAGAACAGAAAATAATTGATTTAATAAATTATTTTTAATTTACCGAGCGTTTAAAGATTTATTTTCTCACCATTTGCTTGTGCCAATCAGAACTTCCTTCTTAGATCATATTCTACCTTCTTGAAGTGTATCGCAGAAGTTACCTTAGTGAGATTTTTTTCTTGGAGCATTCTCTGAGTCTTTGACCTATTTTTGAATAATAGCATTCTACTTTATACAGCAGTTTGAAGGTATTTCTTGTCTTGTGTGATTTGATCATGCTACTGAATTGTCTGGTGTCAAACTGATACCTCTTTGCAAATCACTTGTCCTTTCTATCTGGCTGCTTTCAAAATACTTTCTCTCTTTTGTGGTTTGCAATTTCTTGATGATTGGTAGAGGTATGCCTTTCTCAGTGGTATAGTGGTAAAGTAACGCTCCTGTTAAAACAAAATAAAATAAAATAAACAAACAAACAAAATAAACAAATAAACAAAGCCAAACCTGTTTGTAGTATTTTCTGAGTTTTATTATATTTCCACCCTGGGCAGTTCAAGCTATCAATGCTTTAAAGATTAGCTGATAATTTAACAGAAGATTCTTGTGGGACACTGTGCATTGGCTACAGCACAGTACTGCTTTCTTTCGTTTCTTTTTAAAGGAGCTATTTTACTTTCAGAATCTAAAGCTTCATGTCTTTTATCAGTTTGCGAAAATCCTCAATATTGCTTTACATTTTTACCTGTTTTGTCTCTTCCTGAAATTAAATGTAGTGTACATTTAATTAGATGTACACTAGATTTTCTTACTCTAACCTCCTTCTCTCCTATGCTGTTCCCTTTTGTGAATCTTTTCCCTTTTTTATGTTACATTCTGAGTCATTTAGATCTTTCTTCCTGCAAAATAAATGTATTTCCAGCTATAATCTGCTCACTAACCAATTAATCTTATTATTCATTTTAGTTTTAAAGATTCAGTTTGGCCATTTTTATTTATTTTGATGTTTCTATGGTTTATATTTTTGTATATGTTTCCAATTTCCTTTTTATATTCATACATACTTTTAGAATACCTGTTTCCTATGATGTCTGATAATTTTAGTATCTGGATGTCTTGAGTTAGTATTCTGTTACTTCCTTTTCTGTTGACTCCTATGTGATGTTTTTTAGTTTTTGAGCGAGAGCTCATGTTTGCCCAGTCATAACTTGTGAGAATTTTCAAAGATATGGCTATGGGTATACTTTTCAGTAGAAAATTTTCATTTATTCATTCTATATATCTTATGGCAACACCAGTATCTTTAAATTGTTTCTTTGGTCTTGGATTTCCTGGATCATACGCATCATGAACAATCAGACATCAAACTAATGTCAGGGCAAGCTTGACTTGCAAATTCTGAGGGGAAATTATTTTACTGTACCATTATTTTTAAGGTCTAAGACATACAATTATGTTGTAAGGTTGCATGGCTGTATATATATTTTTTGCCATCATCTTACTTAGGATGTAGTCTATCAATATTCCTGGCTTTCCATATTGTTTACTATTACAACATCTCACCTAAAGATAGCTAAAATTTTGCTTCCAGTAGTCTTTTAAAATCCAAGTATCCAATTTACTGGTATCAGTAGAAACATGCAGGAAAACCTTCAGGTTAAGTATTTTCTTTGAACTTGTTTTTAGCTCTCTCTTCATTTCTCTACTTGGTTTATTATCTTGCTTTATTATGCTCTCAGTCAAAAGTATAAAAGCATTTTTGTTATATCATATGCAGCATTCAAAGTGTTCATAATGGGAAAGTTTTTGGAATATTTAATCTGATATGTTGTCAAGAAAAATTATAATGTGTTTTTAAATCCAAATAAATGACAGCTAAAATGAATCAAGGAATTACACAGACAGTAACATTGTGAGCAAGTGATATATATGACATTATGTGTGTGTGTGTGTGTGTGTGTGTGTGTGTGTAGAAATTGTTTATTGATTCTGGCCTTTTCTTAATACATTATTTACTTATTATGGTATACTTAAGTTTTTGGCATGTCATTTGAATTCAGGTTATGATTATTTATTTAGAATAAGACATTCAAATCATTTTTATGCCAAAAATTGCTGTGTTTTTAATTTCATCATTACAAGTCAATTTTTAATGTAGATATTATATGAGGATATAAAGATGCTTAAGATGGGACAATGTATAAGCAGTTTGCTTCTTCTTTACTTAGGGATAGGTTTAATTTTTGTGAAAAGGTTTCATGTATGTATAAGATTTATATTAATGGAATGTACACTCTTTCTTTCTACATGATATATTGTTCTGGAATTGTCTATACTTTAAAGTTGAGCTGGGCACAGTGGCTCAAGGCTGTAATCCCAGCAATTTTGGGAGGCTGAGGTAGATGGATCACCTGAGGACAGGAGTTTGAGACCAATCTGGCTAACATGGTAAAACCTCATCTCTACTAAAATACAAAAATCAGCTAGGCATGGTTGCTGGCACCTGTAATCCCAGCTTCTCAGGAGGCTGGGGCAGGCAAATCACTTGAACCTGGGAAGCGGAGGTTGTGGTGAGCTAAGATCATGCCACTGAACTTCAGCCTGGGTTACAGAGTGAGACTCCTTCTCAAAAAAAAAAAAGGGGGGGGTGGGGGGAGAATCTTGTCAAAATTAAGATTCCCTTGGAAAAGTCAATAACTTTATATTTGTGCAGTGGCTATTACAGTAAACATGCTTACGTGTTTTAAATTTAGATTAACATTATTTGCATTAGATATTTTGGTAGAAAGGGAAAAGAAGTACCATATTAGCAAATTAAAATTATGTGCCAAATAATTATACTAAAAAATAAGTCCAAAAATGCCTAAAGTACAAATTCCAATGGATCATAAAATTTGGGCTATTTACTTTCTGGAGTAAAATGTATGTCAGATGAGACCATAATAACTGCAGATTTACAAAAAAGCTTAAAAACTTTTTCCTTATTGTCATTTAAGTTCCTAATGCAGCTTTATGGTGGATTCTGTGGAACTTTTTTTAGATAAACTTATATCATTTATATGTGTAGGTAATTATATTCAAGCATTTCCAATTTAAATGACTTTTATTTCTTTTTCCTGCCTCACTTCCTTGGCTGGAACTTCCAGGAAATTTTGAAAGGATATGTGAAAGCATATATGTCATTGTTATCTTCTAATCTTAAGGGGAACCTATCAGTCTTTCACCATGAAATATGATGTTAACTATGGGTTTTTCATAAATGTTATTTATCATGCTAAGGAAGTTCACTCTATGCCTAATGTGTTGTGTTTTTGTTATGAAAAAACATTAAATTTTGTCAAGTGTTTTTTCTATTTCTATTGAGATCATCATGTGTTTTTTCTTTTGTTTTAGTAATGTGGTGCATCACATCGATTTTCTTTTATTGAACTGGCGTTGCACTCCTTGAATGAACTCAATTCAATTAAGATATACAATTTTATTAACATTATGAAATTTAGTTTGGTAGTTCTTATAGAGAATATTTGCATTTGTATTATAAGGAATAGAAGCCTTTAATTTTCTTGTCTTGTGCTTTTGTTGGATTTGGAATCAACAGAATTCTGGTCTCATAATAATGCTGGCCTCATAGAATGTGCTAGGAATTATTTCCTTATAGTCTATGTTTTTGAATGATGTTGACTAAGGTTGGTTTTATTCTTTGCTAAATGATTGGCAGAATTTGCCAGTGAAGCTAAGGGGTCCTAGATTTTTTTATGAGAAAGTTCAGTTTCCTATTATACATTTGTTGAAATTATCAATTTTTTAAAAAAATTGGTTTTCTAACTTTTATGTTTCTAGAAATTTGTCTATTTTTTTCTATATTATCTGATTTGTTGGCATACTACTGTTTGTAATACTTTTATAATCCCTTTCATTTCTCTGAAGTCAATAGTTTTGTGTTCACTTTTAACTTTAGTTGTTTACTTCTTCACTCTTAGTTTAGGTAAAGTTTTGCCAATTTTGATGTTTTCAAAATAATAGCTTGTGATTTTATGAATTCTCTTCATTTCTTTTTTCTATTCTCCATTTAATGTATGTCGACTGAAATATTTGCTTCTTCCTTTCTTCCTCTAAATTTGTATTTAGGTGGCTCTTCTTTTTCTATTTCCTTAATATGTAAAACTTTGGGCATCAATTTGAGATCATCATGTAATATGAGCATTTAGGCTATTAATTTCCTTCTGATCGTGGATATTGTGGCATCTAATAACATTTAGTATGCTCTGCTTTTGTTTTTATTTATCTCAAATTATTTTGTTTTACTAGTGATTACTTTTTGATCCATTGTTAAAGACTGTATCATTAAATTTCCACATATTTGTGAATTTTCCCATTTTCCTTCTGCTATTTCTAATTTTATTCCATCATGGGTGGAAAGGATGCTTTGTATTACTTAAAATGTGTTTTTTAATATATTGCGAGTTGTGTGAATGGTCTATTATTGAGAATGTTTCATGTGCATTTCGAAAGAATGTGTATTCTGCTGATATTCTGTAGCGTTTTATAAATGTTTGTTATGCTTACAGTGTTGTTCAAAGCCTCTGCTCCTTTATTCATCTTCTGTTTATATATTTCATTCATTATTTAAAATTGTGTTTTGAAGTTTCCAACTATTATTGTAGAAAAGTCTATTTGTTCATATAATTCTGTCAACGTTTGCTTCATATATTTGGGGGCTTTTGTTGTCATTGTTCTTGTTAAATAGGTTTGATAAATACAGATACATATGGTGCATATGTTTATAATTGTTATATTTTTCTTTGAATTGAAAGTTTTAACAATATATAATGCACTTGTTTGTCTTACATAAGTTTTTGACTTAGAATCTACTTTTCTTCATATTTGTATAGCTACTCTTCTTCCCTTTTGGGTATTTCCTATGTACGCGGAAAATCTTTTTTCATCTTTTCAACTTTATTCCATTTGCATATTTAGGTCTAAAATGAATCTCTTGAAAGGAGCATGTAATTGAAATATGTTTTATTTATCTATTTAGTCAATATACCTTTTATTCAGTAAGTTTATCCCGTTTACATTTACATAATGAATGTATTTCTTCTGTCATTTTGCTATTTATTTAATTTTGACTAAATTTCTTTAATCCTGCCTTCTTTTTTGATTGATTTTTCTAGTGTACCCTATGCATTATATCTGTATTATTTTCTTTTCATACATTTTAAGCTAAATTTTTAGTGATTGCCATGCAGATTAAAGATTAGATTAGCATCCTAAATGTATAAAAATCTAGCTTGAATTGACTCCAAGTTAGCTTCAATAGCATACATTAATTTTGCTCCTGTCCAATTTTGCCCCATTATGTTATTGTTTCAAATAACAATATATTATCTCTGTTAAAATAGATTTAAAATTATTATTTCATGCATTTGTTTTTTAAATAATATAGAAAACAAAAAAGGTGCAAATCAAACCTACAGTAATACAAGGTTTTATAAATATTGCTATGTTTACCTTTATCTAGCTTCTTTATATCTTCATTTGACTTCAAAATACTGTAAATTCCTTGGGTTCTATTTTTCTTCATTTTCTTTTTATTTTCTGCTCCTCTGAGTGGGTTATTTTAATGACTCCATCTTTAAGTCTGCCGATTTTTTGTGCCTACTTGATCTGCTGTTCTTCTCCTCTATTAATTTTTTTTTAATTTAAATTATGTAGTTTTTAACACCATAATTTCTATTTGGTCCTTTTAAATAATGTCTTTTTTATTGATATTCTCTGACATATTCCTACTTTTCTGTAGATACATTTTTATGATTTGCTTTAGCTCTTTGAGCATATTTAAGAGAGTAAAATGTTTTACTCTGTTTAATAAACATTGTATTATGTTTAATAACATAATGTTTAATACCAGGACTTTCTCATAGTTTATTTTTATCCTGTCAATGGGGCATATGTTTCTGTTTATTTGTATGCCATGTCATTTATTTTTGTGAGTTTGACATCTTACATATTATAAAGTGATAATTTTGGAAATCACATTTTCTCCCTCCCTAGAGATTTCTGTGATGCTTATTGAGACTGTAGTTATCTATTAGTTTAGTAACTCTTCTAAGCTATTTTGGCAAAGACTGTATTTCTTTTTGTTTGTGGTCATTGAAGTCTCTGTTCTGGTATCACCATAGTCAGCAAGTTACCTAAACTTTTCTTAAATAGTTGGACCCAATAAGAAAAGAAAAAGAATAAATGTGTCTGTTTCTTTATTTTTATGGTTGCCATTTGGGAAACTGCTTCCATCCAAGAGATTTGAAACAATACTCAGCTCCATGCTGCTTTCTTAGTAAACCACCAATTTTGGTAGGAAAAAATTCATTACTGCCCAACCTATAATTAGCATTCCACCCCAGGCTGGAATTATTCCCATGGCTGCCTACCATAGAGTTTGTGGGTGGAAGATAATAGCTATTACAAACAATGCCAGAATTCAGTAAAATGTTTTTTTTTTTGTTTTGTTTTGTTTTTTTTTGAGATGGAGTCTTGCTGTGTTGGCAAGCTGGAGTACAGTGGTACAGTGGCGTGGTACAGTCTCATTTCACTGCAATTGCTGCCTCCCAGTTTCAAGCAATTCTCCTGTCTCAGCCACCCAAGTAGCTGGGATTACAGGTGTGTGCCACCACACCCAGATAATTTTTGTATTTTTAGTAGAGACGGGGTTTCACCATGTTGGTTAGACTGGTCTCAAACACCTGACCTTGTGATCCACCAGCCTCGGCCTCCCAAAGTGCTGGAATTATAGGGGTGAGCCACGGCAAACAGCCAGAAAATCTCTTTCTTTATGAAGGAGTCATCTGATTGCTACAAATACTCAATTGGACTCCAATGTTCCAAAATAATTGATTCTGACAGTTCTTGCCAGATGAAGAGTTGTTTTGGTGGAAGAATCAAGTTTTAGAGTCTCCAAATATGCTATTCCCCAACATGTCATTCTCTTTAACTATTTCATTATTATTTCTTTCAGTTATATTTTTTTTCTCAAAACATCCATCCAATTCCTCTACCTACTTATTGCATACTTCTCAAATTGAACAGTAAATTTGCCTCTTTGTTGAGATCATTGCACTATGAACTTGAAAAATCTACTATTTCTTTACATTAAGATCTTTCTGGCTAATTTTGAAGGACGTTTTATATTTTAATTATTGATTTCCTCCCTCCCTCCCTTCCATCCATCCTTCCTTCCTTTCCTCCTTCCTTTCTTCCTTCCTTCCTTCCCTCCTTCCTTACCCTCACTCTGTCACTCATGTTAAAATGTGGTGGTGACTTCACAGCTCACTGCAGCCGCCCACCCCTGGTCTCAAGCAATGTTCTTGCCTTAACTTCCTGAGTAGCTAGGACTGCTGGTTAATTTCTCTATTATTTTTTATGGAGATGAAGTCTGGCTATGTTGTTCAAGCTAGCTAATTGCTGATATTCTTCAGTGTTTCCTTCAGTGTTTGATTAATTTTCTGAATAATTTCAAATAATCAGCATATATCAAATTATATGCTACATTTCCCAGTTAATAATAAATCTGCAGTTGTTTAAAAACCTGCCATGAAAAACTACCATGCATTGGGTGGCTTCAAACAACAGAAATTCTTTCATCATGTGGAGAACAGAAATATGAAATCAAGTTGTTGCCAAGGTTTGCTTTTTCTGGAGGCTGAGAGGGGAGGCACCTTTTCATGTCTCTGTTCTTGCTTCTGGTGGCTGATGGCAACACCTGGCATTCCTTGACTGAAACCTACATTAGTCAGCCTCTGTCTTTATATAGTCTTCTTTTCTCTGTGTGCCTATTTCTGTTCTTCCTTTTCTTATGAGTACTTGTCATTGGGTTTAATGCCAACCCTATTTCAGGATGATCTCTCATCACTGGATGTTTAGAACCTGCCAAGCCTCATTCTGAATAAGGTCATGTTTTGAGTTTCAGAGTGAACATATTCTGAGGGGCCACATTTCAACCACTATACATCAGTGTTCTTATTTTGTACTGACTTTTGATTAAAGTATCACATTTTAAAAACTCATTTTTTTCTTATTAAATTGATTGACTTCTCTTAAATGTAATTCAATTTTAATTCATCGTTATCATGATATATTGCTTACGCTATTTAATATTGTCATAACATGTAACATTACTCTCTACCTACACTATTTTGTTTTCAAATTAGATTATATGGGAAGTATTAAATTGTCATGTGGCTTGTAGACACACTTACAGTATAACTATTATCTTTTTGTTTTAATACTTTAAATATAATAATAATTTTTTAAATCTTTTTTCCATTAGTGTCATGGGATATATAAATTACAGGAGATTTGGAGTGAGACAAACATAAAGTGAATTACAGATTATAATTTACTACTAATGTAAATTCCAAAAGGTTTTCCTCTATTAATCTACGTATCATTTTTTTTAAAAAAAACAAAAACCTCTTTACCAATTAAGTACTGTACTCAACCATAAAAAATTTTATTTGAAAATAGTGCAATTGTTATTTTTCAACTTCCTTTATCATTTTATCCTCTTAATGTCACAAATTTTCTGGTTCTTCTTCTCTCATATTTAGAACGTATCAATTATTTGCCTCTGTATTCATAAATAAGTTGTGGTGGCTAGATGAGTGATTAAAAGTTCCTAAGTCTGTTCTTCATACTTTTACTTTTACATTTTGTTATAATGTTTACGATTTTTTCAGTTAAAGAAATGAAAACACAGGTAATGCAGGAATTATAGGAAATTGAAAATACATTAATTCTATAATCTTTTGAAAAGAAGAGACTTTCCTGTACAAGTAGAATTAAATATTTATAAGTAAATAAATAAACTGGAAAATGATTTTATTTTAGTAATTTATAGAAAATACTCATATGGGAATAAGTTTCTGAAACAAGAATCTAACATTGTTAACTTTACATGGCAGGGAGTAAATATGTAATTAATTTATTATTAATAAATTTTACTTAAACACACATTTGACATTTAGCATGTAAGCTGCTATGCCATTTATAACAATTAACACACATGTCAAGTGTCAATTAGCAGTTTAGGGATTAATTACTATGAAATTGATTTGTCAGAGATTAGTATTTAAATGTTAATGTATCAAAATTCATTGCAATTACAAGCCAAATATAAAATTTAGTCAAGGGGACATTTATTATTTATATTATGTGTGAAATAAACAATAGTAAAAAATTTCTGAGTATGTATGAGTTAGTAGTGGAAGTTCTTTTAAAATAAAGTATGCTATATCGAATAATCACATTTTATATCAGTTTTAAACAATCAATGACTTATTGATACTTCAGAACTTTTAAATTATTTTTTATAATGTCTATTTTCATTATCCAAATTGTTCTAAATATATATAGTGCAACAAGCTAGAGCAAAATAGTCAAAAAAAAAAAGATGGCATCAAAGTATGATTGTATAGAAAAAGCAGATACTGAGAGAAGATATTGAGAAACAGAACATAACTTTAGAATTAACTTGTAATCCCTTTACTGTGTTTTATTTATGACCTAGAAAACAGCTGCCCTATGTTTAGATAGGCATTTCATTGAAACTGTTCCCACTGTGAGTGATAAGAACCTCAACTAAAACTGGCTTAGATGAAGAAGATTATGTATTGTCTTTGTAAAGTATAGTGATGCCTGATACCATGGCATTAGGAGATTAAGAATTTCTCTGTCTGTCTGTCTCTTGTTGTGTCTCATCTTAGTTTCTTCTTTCCTTTGTGTTGATACTACTACAAGGCAGGTTCTCAACCGATGCCTGATCTCTGACTTCAATTTTATTTTCCTGAAAGTTAAAATTGTACATTTCCTTCCTAGACAACTAAATAAAATTCTACAAATTGAAATTCATTGCATGAATCAGGTAATATGTCTGTCCTATCTCTGAACAAATAATTATGACCAGTAAATAAATGTTCTCATTTACTTATATGTGAACTAAGTTACATGTGCCCTCCCAGTGCTCCCTGAAATATCTGAAATGTAAAACCAAGAAGATTAAAAAAAAAAAAAAGGAAGAAACAAAAAGAAAACAGAAAACAAACTTAGAAAACCTTAGCAACTGTAAAATGACTTGTTGGTTTACTTCTGCATTACTTCTTGATATGTTTTGGCTGTGTGTCCCTATCCAAATCTCATCTTGAATTGTAATCCCCACATGCCCAGGGAGGGAGCTGGTAGGAGGTAACTGGATCATGGAAGTGGTTTCCATCATGCTGTTCTCATGGCACTGAGTGAGTTCTCATGAGTTCTGATGATTTAAAAGTGTTTGGCAGTTCCCATTTGTCTTTTTCTCTCCATGCACCACTAAAATGTGCCTTGCTTCCCATTCTCCTTCTGGGATGATAGTAAGTCTCCTGAGACCTCCCTAGCCATGTGGAAGTATGAGTCAGTTAAACCTCTTTTGTTTATAAATTACCCAGTCTCAGCGAGTTCTTTACAGCAGTATGAAAATGGACTAATACACTTTTTTGTTTTAATTATTAAATGAATTATAACTTATACTGTAAATATCAATTCCAGTTTTTTAAAAAAAAATCAGATATAGTCTAAATACTTTCATCAGAATGAGGAAAATATATAAGGGTAGCAAAAATCATACATGTCCATTACAGGACTAGGTCTCACATAGCCATTTCTAATGACACAATCTAGGAACAATAAAACTTAGTTATGAATAGAAACAATAATAGAGGAATATCCTTGGTCTAATGAGATACAGCTGTAAGCTGAAAACACTTACTACTTACAGTTTTATTATAAGAGTTCTAAAAGAAAAGCATGCATGTATAATTTAAAATTATGCCACAACATCTCCCAAGAACTGGATATATGATAAATACTGACCTTTCCCTTTATGTAATAACATACAGTAATTGAGTGGCAATTTCCCTTTCAGTTGGACACCACCTCTTTAAACTGCTGTGGTTTTCATCCATCTCTCTATATTCTCCACAAAAGAGCCAGGTTCAGCTGACTAGTTCTTATAGCAGATTAATATATTTCTAGATGTTTGACTCCACTGAAAGGAAATACAACAAATCAAAGAACAATGACTGTCTCTATGCATGATGCACTGAATTTTGTTCCTCACATAACCCCACATTTAATCCATTTCTTGAATCTCTAACTTCCAGTGCATTTGGAGACAGGGCTTTTAAGTAGGTTATTAAGCTTAAATAATGTCACTTTGTGTTGGAGCTCTAACCAACAGGACTGGTGTCTTTATAAGAAGAGGAAGAAGCACCAAGTATCTTTCTGTCTCTATGTGTGTGTACACAGAGAAACGCCATGCAAGAACACAGAAAGAAGTTGCCATCTGCAAGCCAAGAAGAGAAGCCTCACCAGAAACCAACTCTGCTGGCACTTTGATTTTGGAATTCCAGCCTCCAGAACTTGGAGAAAATGAATTTATGTTGCTTAATCTACCCAGTCTGTAGTATTTTGTTATGGCAGTCTGAGAAGACTAATACACCATGCCAGGGAATGTAATATTTGTGATTCTTTTTAATTACTTTATGGTATTCAAAATTATTCATATATTAATCATCATTGTCACATCTTTACAGTTGGATGTTGAATTCATCCCCTACTATTGCACTAGTCTTTTTTATGTCTGCTGTACTGACCAAACTTGTTTCTAACACATATTTGAACTCCTTTCTTTCGCTTGGTGTAGCCTGTTTGTAAATCTTTACATTCCTGCCTCTTCTCAGATATAAAATCATTTCCTCACAAGTGTAGTCATTCCCACACAGCCATAAAATACTTGCCAACTATTAATATCATTAATTTAATCTAGTCATTCTAGATAACCCATTACATTCAATGAGTGTCTATTCATGACATTGTTTAATTTACTATGACAAGTTTCAATCTGAGATTACCTTTATTCATTAATTATTTTAAATGTATTTTGTTAATATTACAAATTTAGGGCAGATAGTTGCAAATTTACAAGCATAAATTTGGAATGTATTTTAACTGCTGTAGAAAATGATTAGAGATTCTTGAACAGAAGATATAAGATTAACATAATACTCTTTAAACTCCAAAAAGAATTTAAAACTTATCTCAAACAAGTGATACAGTTTTATAACAGCAATATGAAGAGATTTTCTAAAACTGTAGGACAGTAACTAGGACTATAGCAACTGTCAAACAAATGTGAAATATTTTAAGTTAACAAGTGTTTCAGGGGTTTGAAATATTCTGGTTGAAATGTTAGAAGAGTATTGGTTAACAAGTAGAAAACATAAATATTAATAATAAATATAGAGAAAAAAGTAAAATTTGTATATATTTAGAGAAGAAAAACTAAAGGTTTATAAATTCGATTCCTAGAAACAACTGTACCTAGTCTTGTTTGAGAGTGGTCATGAGTAAATCTGTATTGGTCATGATGGTTTTTTGTGTTCTCAGAATTCCCTGCTGAAGTTAGCTCGTTGGTAGATAGAATTTCACAAATAAAGACTGAGAGTAAGACATTTTTAAATAAATAAATATGAAATTTATAGACACTAAATGACATTATAAATTATCAGGAAAATACAACCTAAATCACATATGCTAAAAAATGCAAACAATGTAAATCACAGAAGCTTCACGTAACAATTTCAAATAATGAAAGAAAAAAACACAAATTTTAAAAAGCATTATACATCCAAAAAAATCAGTACATGAGGAATAAAGAAATAAAGGGAAAGCAGGGTGTCTATAAAATTATAAAATTGCTGTTACAAATGATGTTAAAGAAATTAGTAATTGCAGTGAATATAAATACATTATACTCATGATAAGTTACAGTCTAAGTGCCTTTAAAAATAATTTTGAATTTACTTACGTAATTTACTGGATTTAAAACTTAATTTATGCATACAAATGTTTAAAGAGAAAAAATATTTTTGTCTTTTGTTTGAGAGCTCTTGAGTAATTTGTAAGTTTATCCAGAGAAAACTATACAATCCAGAAACATATTAAAAGTAATTTTTGAATTAAATTTTTAAAAATTTAATAATATGGCTAATTATATGAAACATTTTTCAAATAATAGATTCCTGGTAAGTGTAATTCATATAATTAACCATATTATCAGGCCCATATGAATACAAAATCATCTCAATAGATGTTAAAAAGTAATTTAATAAGATTCAATATCCATAATTGATAATAGCATAGGAACAGGTAAACATTTTAATATAAAATAATTAAGTCTATTTTGACATCAATATAAATTATCATTAATTATTGTTGTGGTCATACCACAGATATAGAATGGTTTTCTCATTCAAAAATAGTTCATATGTCAAGACAGATCACACTTAGACACACACACACGCACACACACACACACACACACACACACACACATACACACACAGAGAGAGAGAGAATAAATTTATTACAGAGTGAGGTTTCCAGAAAGATCTGGGAAGGCTTCGAAGCAGAATGGAAAATAGCAAGAGAATGAGCAGGAGCAATAAAAATACACTTGATTATCGAGGTCCAGCTTTAGACCCAATTTTGATATAACTGTCTTGGTTGTTTATTGTGGTTAGCCGTGAGGTTTTACATACATGTATAGGGCCAGGCCTGTGTGGATTAGACTTCTTACCAGTGCCCAGAGTAGCAGTGCATAGACTTTTGTTTTTTAATCAGCTTGTTCAGATTTAAAGAAGAAGAGATGGAGTGATTTAACTTTAGTGCTTTTCATGGTAAAACATCAGAAATAGAGTCAAAATATTTGTAACAACTATGTCAAATCTACTTTTATTTAGACATATGTTAATCTCAAAACTAAATATTTTCATAATGTTCAGGTATAAGATATAAATTTCAAAAATCCTCAGTATAAATTAATAGATATATGAATACATATTTGGAAGCTGAAGAAAGAAATAAAAGCAGGCTAACAAAAGAACACAAAAGCAAACACCACATGTTCTCACTCTTAAGTGGTAGTTGAACAGTGAGAACTCATGGAAATAGGGAGGGCAACATCACACACTGAAGCCTGTTGGAGTGTGAGGGTTAGGGGAGGGATAGCATTAGGAGAAATACCTAATGTAGATGATGGGGTGATGGATGCAGCAAACCACTATGGCACTTGTATAAGTGAGACCAGTTCAGGGACCCAGGGGAGGCTCAGCTTGTTCCCTGGTGCGCTGTGTTCTTGCAGGCCCTGGTCTCTCATTCACCCAAGAATGGGGGGGGAGGACCTCGTCAGACTCCATGAGCTTGTAAGTAAATATCAAACCCCAAAAAGTTTTGGAGAAAGTGATTTGTTTAGTCAGAGAGAGAGAAAAAAAGGAGAAATAAATACAAAAGAGAAAGAGCAGCTTACACGAGGTCATGGAAGAGGATCCAGTGATGGAGTACGCCCACATGTGGGGGACGGGGAATTTTAACCTGGGAGGAATTCCTGCCCTATTCATTTTTCCCTTCCTATGAAAGGAGTTCCTTTAAACTTCCTCTGGAGTGATTGATCTTTGATTATTTTCCCATGTGCTTTTAAACAAAGACCTCTAAGATCCCGGATGGGGAGAGCAGGATATGGTGCTGGGAAGTTCTTGCCTTTGAAACTATGCCCCCCTGTGGACCTGGGAAGAGAATACATTCCCTCATAACTATGTAACAAACATGCTTGTTCTGCACGTGTGCCCCAGAATGCAAAGTATAAGAAGAATAAAAGAAATAAATAAAAGCCTTGGAAAAAAAGTAAATGTATGATTATTTATAGTGATATAATTGATAACCTGAAAAATTCAAAACTTTTGAAAGCTATTAGTAACAGCAGGATATATGGGTTAAAAATAAAATAATTAAAAAGCAATAGCATTTCCATGTAAAAAAATTAGTTATTCAACATAATGGATAAGAAGACTCCTTTTTCAACAGCAAGAGAAAAAATACAGTTACCTAAAATAAATTTTAAAAGATTGAGCAAGCTATGTAAAATCTCTCTCTCTCTCTCTCTCTCTCTCTCTCTCTCTCTCTCACACACACACACACACACACACACTCACACACACACACTGAAGTGAAATTCAGGAACACAACAATAGTTCAAATCAATGGAAACACAGTTTGTCTAGTGTAGACACATTAGATATATGTAAATCATTTTACACAGGTAACACAATTCCAGTGAGAATATCAATAATTTTTATTCACAGGGCATGCTGATCTGAGACTGCATAGAAAAAAGTAAACAAAGTCTGAAAAAGTAGAATTATGAGGGGAGCAGGAGTTCAGAAATACAGCTCAGTTCAGATTATGTTGTAAATTACAAGTAGGTTTTGAATATTATAGCAATTATGGAAGAAACAATTCGATGGCCACGTAGAAAAAGCAAATGTGAAAGATTAGATTCTTATTTCACTTGTTACAACCACAACAACAACAACAACAAAAATCCCAAAGCCTTAATTATAATAAATAAAAATAATGGAAATCAGTATTTATAATCTCAAATTTCACAAGACTATTTTAAGTAAGTTGTAAAACTCACAATTAACAACAAAAATTATTGAATTTTACTGCATCTCCTAGCAAAATAACATGCAAATTCATAAGAAAAATGTTAAAAGTTAATCACCAATTATTTTGTAACAGAAATGTTAATAATCACTTAAATGCTTAGCAAGAGGAAAGTGTTAAATAAAATGTAATATAGGTAAGAAGAGGACATTTCATCAGAGTAAAAATGATGCATTCTACCATTATAAGTAGCCCTTGTAATCACTTGTTGTATTTAAAACAAGGTGAATAACAGGTCCAATGTGATGTAATTTACATACAAATAAAACATAAAAATACTATATATTTTGTGTAGTTATATAACTGATTAGAAAATGTATTGCCTTTTGGAGGAGAACAAAATGGAGCTGGTACTAAAGGAAGTATCAGACAACTCATGTATTACGTGTAATATTTTAGTGTTTTGGAAGGATAGCTATATGATATTTCTGTTATTAAATATGTTTGACATTTAATATTAAATTGAAGATCATAAATTAGATGGAAGAAGAATATGTAAACAAGGAGAAGGTGAATTCCAGAAACTTACGGAAACTCTATTTGGATAAAGTACAAGTTAGATGAGAACAGAGAGGAGGGGACAGAAATAGCTGAGAGGTAGTACAGCCAGGAGAATCCAATGCCTATAGACGTATGGAGAGTCAGGAAAGTGGTCAACAGTGGCACATGTTGTAAGGAATAAAGTTTGTGGAAACTAAAGATCCAGGAGATTGAGGCAAAAGTTAGGATAATAGTGGAAAGTCAGATTACAAACATTTTAAACAGCAGGTTGAAAATGAGATAATAGGTTATTAAAGACACTTTCATTGTTTTAATAAGTTGTTCTGATTATCTCCACAGTCCTTTCATTCTCCAGTCACTGGCCCTTGATTTATATTTATTTAATCCTCACAACTTTAGGAGGTTGCTACTACTATTACCTGTTTTAATCATGAGTAAGCAGAAGTAACTGACATGAGTAAAGTGAGATTCCCTAACTTCCCCTAAATTGCACAGCTAGTTAATGCTGGTGCCAGATTCAAACTACAGAGTCAGGGTTTTTAATCACTGAAGTTGTTATATGTTATACTGAAAGATTTCAAATACCAGTGAAGATAAGAAGAGGCTGAATCTGTAATTGTGATTAGTTGAAGAGGTAACAGATTGAACAAATTTATCTTTGATTTTTGTGAGGGGGAATATATTTTTGGTCAGAGTAGACTGAAGAAACAATCCAAAGTATACAAAGATGCAAGATCCACGAGAACGTATTTGTAAGTAGACTCTGGGTTGCAAGATAGGAGATGAGGTCAAGCGTATAAATGGGATAAAACAGTATGTATATACTGTTTCCAGGGTACCTTCAAAACACTAGCAGGTTACCCTTAGGAAGTAGGTACAAATTAGGATTATTTTCTCCTAGACATCTTATTCCCGTCCTTTCTCTTACTAACCTACTACACATACTTGATGCTTTTTTTATTTTGTTGTTTATTCTGTGCAATCAGTGACACGTTAAAACAAGATTCTAGGTGCTGAAAATTCAGTACTGAGAAAAATAGAGAAACTCCACCACAGAGTATAGTGTCAATGAAAAAGCAACCTTAGCTAGGTGACAGAGTGCAAGATTTTGCCCTGGGACCAGGAGTAATGCTGGCTACTCTTTCATAGGACAACATGGCATTTAGAGGTAAGTTAGCCTGTTAAGAGTCAGGCAAGACAGCCTTTCCTAAGGTATAAAGTGACAATGAGTAAAGCTTCTTTTAGGAATCGCTCTTAATATTTCCAGTCCTTTTCCTCTATTGCTTTCATTTGTTGGATGTATCTCCTTTGAGCATCCTGAATTGAATCTTTTCGTTTTCTCTACCTCTGTATATTAAACATATACAATGAGATCAGATTCCTGTCCATCAAACTTTTTAAGCTTAAGTTTATGAATAGCTTCTTTGAATAAATTCCTACTGAAAGTCTGTATATGCCAACAATACATTTATTATATCTTAAATTTGAGGCAGGGGATTATGCTAAACCTATTTGCAAATGAAATGCGCTACATGATAATTTTACGTTCAAAACATTGTGTCTTTACAACTCTGATTTTACCTTTGTGATATTGTAAGATTTTCCTCATACAAATCAAAATCACAATTTTGAGACTTTTGGTTGCAATAGACAGGGTCTATAAGTCACTCCTCAGAGGATTATAATGAAAAGAAAGAACCAAAAATAAGAGTAAAAAGAAATAAAAGAGTAAAGCTGTACAGGCTGAAATAACACATTATTTTCCTGTGTTATGAAATCCGCAGATCCACGAAAAAACCTGAAAGAGAGGAAGCGGAGAACTTATCCATGGCCACCTGAGAGAGCTGAGGTGGAGGAAGCTTCCATTGGCTCTAAATTGATCCTCTGTGCACAAGAGCTATGTTTCTAAGAAAAATAAGCTTACAGGAGAGGGGGTGCTAATTCATAGTTTTGATCCTTATTAATCACAGTCTCAGATAAGATTAGAACATTGGATCAAAAGGGGAAACAAATAATCATATTTGTTCAACAAAAGTAACATGATTTTACTAGCATCTCAGTATAACTGAAAGGAAGATAATCTTTAAAACAAATTTTAGTGGACAAGTCATGATATCCTGATGGCAAAATAAAGATGTCATTTTAGTCTTTGGTCACATTTCAGTAAACGTAAAGTTACTTATAAAGTTACTTATAAAGGATTACTGTAACTGTTGATATTTATTTTATTGACAATATTTTTGAAGATTTTTAAAGGTCATTTGAATTCATTTATTAAATTCACCAGTGCCTCTACTATCTAGAAGAGGAATGGAATATTGACTCTTATTGCTTCCTAACTGGTCATTCTTAGCTGTAGGATCTAAGTGAGAATTTTCTTATAAATATTTTATCCCCAACACATTTCATGAAATCAAGATATCTCATATTCAATATATGTTTATTACATAATTTTCCATGGTTCATCTGCTGTTCAAGTAACAAACAACAAATACAAATGTGTTGAACTCTGTACCAAGTACTGAGAATTTCAGAGTTGAACAGGCTAGATGTGTTGTTTGACATTAAAAAACTTAAAAACTACTAGTGAAATATCTTCTAAGTCTGAAGTAAAAATTGCAATTCCAGTGCAGAATATATGGGGGTTCATAGTTTTCTAGGAGTCTCAACACTATCTGTATTGTAGTGGTTAATAATGATACATGTTTGGTAATGACATTTGGGAAGAAATAGTGTCTCAAATAAAGGCAGTTTAGAACAATTAGGCTTAGCTTAAACAGGAAAAGAAGAGGTGAAGATATTCCTCGATGAATTTATAGAGCACAAGTTTATAGCAAAGGTAAGGATTACAAAGGAACCAAAGATTTGTGTAAATTAAGCAAAAACAAAACAAAACAAAACAAAACCTAGTAGTCGGGATATAAGATAAACAGGAGCTAGACTGAGCATGTGGAGGGAGGAATCATAAATAATGCCTGTGTTTCCTGACATGTCTTTTTAATTTGTTAAAAAATTCATCGTAAAAATAAGATTATACTTTGAAATGCAAGTATTTTTGTCCAATTATGAATGCATATGTTCATTATTTATGCCACTACTGATAAACTCATACCTCACAATTTAATATAACCTTACCTAGTTACTCTAACTGTATGGAGTGAATTTAGAAAACATATTCTAAATTCTAATTCAATTTTGCTTGACAGCTACATTTATAATGTTTTGCTTTATTGTGCTTTACAGATATAATGTATTTTACAAATTGAAAGTTTGTGGAAAGTCTGTGTTTTGAACGTTTACCAGCACAATTTTTCCAACAGCATGTGCTCAATTTATATCTCTATACAACTCATTTTGGTTGTTCTTGCAGTACTTCAGACATTTTCATTATTAGTATATCTGTTATAGATCCAGATTCTCTTCAGCTAAGACCTAGTCCAGAGTATAATCCAGGACTAGATGAATTTACAGCAGAATTCTCTCAGACGTTCAAAGAAGTATTGCTTCCAATCCTATTGACACTATACCAAAAGATAGAGAAAGAGGAAATTCCTCCCTAAATCATTCTACAAAGGCCAGCTTCATCCTATTATCAAAACAAGGATAGGACTTGACAAAAAATAAAAACTACAGACCAATATCCCTGATGTACATAGATGCAAAAATCCTAAACAAAATACAGCATATCAAAAAGATAATCCACCATGATCGAGTGGGTTTCATACAAGGGATTTGGGGATGGTTTAACATACATAAGTTAATAAATGCAATAAACCATATACAAATTTTAAAATAAAAATTACATGATTATCTCAAAAGACACAAAAAAGTTTTGATGAAATCCAGCATTCCTTTGTGATTAAAACGCTCATTAAAATCTGCCTAGAAGGGACATACCTTAAGGTAATAAGAGCCACCTGCAACAAACCCACAGCCAACATTATATTCAACAAGAAAAAGTAGAAAGCATTCCCCCTGAGTAACGGGAAAGGACAAGGATACCCATTTTTACCACTTCCATTCAACATAGTACTGGAAGTCCTTGTCAGAGTAATCAGACAGAGAAAGAAATAAAGGGCATCCAAATTGGTAAAGAAGAAGTCACGCTGTCACTGTTTGCTAATGATATAATTAATGTAAACCTGGTAAACCCTAAGGATTCAGCCAGAAAGCTTTTAGAACTGCTAAATGAATTTAACAATGTTTCAGAATACAAAATTAATGTACACAGATCAGTAGCTCTACTATACACCAACGAAGAACAAGCTGAGAATCAAATCAAGAACTCAACCCCTTTCACAAGTGATGAAAAAAATAAAAATTAAAAAACAACAACAACTTGGGAATATTCCTACCAAGGATGTGAAAGACCTCTACAAGGAAAACAAAACACTGGGGAAAGAAATTATAGATGACACAAACAAATGAAAAGGCAGCTAATGCTCATGGATGGATAGAATTGATATTGTAAAAATGACCATACTCAAATAATCAACCTACAAATTCAATGCAATTGCCATAAAAAAAAAACACCATCATTCTCCAAGGTACTAGAAAAAAAAATCCTAAAATACACATGGAACGAAAAAAGAGCCTGCGTATCTAAAGCAAGACTAAGCAAAAAGAACAACTCTGGAGGCATCATATTAATCGACCTCAAAGTATACTATAAGGCCATAGTCACCAAAACAGCATGATGCCAGTATAAAAACAGGCACATAGACCAATGGTATAGAATAGAGACCCCATAAATAAAGCCAGATACTTACTTGTAAGTGAGTTATTTGATTATGGTTTGCTGACTTTTGTCCAGAGGTTATACAATGAGATGTTAACTCTTTCACTGTTAGCTACACAGCTCAGAGACTTGCATCTGTAGCAACCAAAAATTGTCATATTGGTGCTGTGTGAACATTATTCTGGGTGAGACTGCATTATTGTAAATTTTATATCACCCTCTCTCCATACCTAATAGTATTACTATTTTTATATCTATACATAATTCACAGAAAGAAATAATTTAAAATACAGTGGAGACTTAAACTTTGTAGAGAAAATTTGTATGACTAAAATGTTGAGATAAAGGGTCTGAGCCCACAGAGAAATGTTTAATACATCCTGGAGTTGAGGACTTACAAGTGCTCAACAAATTCAGAGGGTCAGCTGTTAATGCATTTGCTTTAGAAAAAAAAAAAAAAAATAGGGCATGGCATCTAAAAAAGCTTGCTGGATGGATTTTTGTCATGTATTAGAAATTAATCTAGAAATTAGAACTTTCTATTTAGCTCTAGATTATAAAAGCACGTTCAAGTAGTACTGAGAAACAAAGAGCATAAATATACCAACTTTTATACTTGAAAGGGTTAAAGCACAATAATAAATTTAATACATGTATAGTCAGAATGCAAGCCAAGCCCTAGAGCTACCAATACACTGTTTTCATCACTTCAACCCTTTGTTAAATCTTAACCTTTGTTCTTTCATAATAAATCAGGATAATCTTGATCATTATCCAAAAGCTTTAATTTCAATTGGAGTTATATTGATCTACAGATTAAGAAAAACTGTTCTAAAAATATTAGTTTTCCTATTTACGATTGTGATATATATTTTTATTTATTTATTTATTTTAAATTATTTATTTATTTTTTGAGACTGAGTCTCGCTCTATCACCCAGGCTGGAGTGCAGTGGCACAATCTTGACTTACTGCAACCTCTGCCTCCTGGGTTCAAGTGATTCTCCTTCCTCAGCCTCCTGAGAAGCTGAGACTACAGGAGCTCGCCACCCCGCCTGGCCAGTTTTTGCATTTTTAGTAGAAATGGGGTTTCACCATGTTGGCCAGGCTGGTCTTGAACTCCTGACCTCAAGTAATCTGCCTGCATCAGCCTCCCAAAATACTGGGATTACAGCCATGAGCCACCATGCCTGGTCTTTATTCAATTTTTAATTATTCCAAGAAAGAGGAACCATAGATGCATTAGTGATAGAAGTATTATATCTCATAGGCTTGATTTGTTCCTGTATCATATAAAGATTGTGTTTATTTTAGTATTTTTAAAAGTAATGTTTCTATTTGTTAGAGTATAAAGTGTATGTACATATGTATGTATCACTACAGTTACTATGAACTGAAATACTTTTTTTGAGCTACCATATTGCCAAATTGCCAGTGTTATTAAATATAAGAAATGCAAATGGTAAATTTGTAATCCTAATTGAGGATGATTTAGTAGACTCTAAAAAGATAATAAATTGACATACTCTTTGCTGTCTATAAATATGGAACTGATTCAATTTGTTATAGCACATCATGAAATATACAACATAAGCTATATTTCTGTATTGAGTATTTTTGTGTATTGAGAAGGAAGACCTCTAAGATATATTATTAAGTGAAAAAATGAAGAGCAGATTGTATGACATGCTATGGTTTTGTGAAGATATATTCATAATTTTTCTTCTCTATCTAAAATGTAGCTGAGCTACCTGGAGAAAGAGGAATTCAGTGACTAATGAACAAGAGAGCGAGGGAGACTAATCACCACGTTTTCGTTTGTACCTACCAAAGTTTTAAATGTATTACCTCTTCAAAACACATAACATGTTTCCCCTTGTTTCTATTGAAAATTATTTTTAAAAATGGAAAAATGAGATTATAAGTTGAAACAATGAAGGACATAATTATATAAAATAGTTTGGGTCAAGAAATAGTAAATGGCTACAAAATTATTAATACCTTATTAAAACTGTACAGAACAGAATTCACACTGTAAAATCGTGGATTGGGACTCTTTATGTTGTTTTGCAAAAAGAAAAACTTTTATACTATTATAAAATCTGTAAAAAATGTGAAGAAAAGGAAAGGATGAAAATTACTAACTGTTGAATGTGGAAGATAGAAATACAAACTAATCTTGTGAGTGTTCACAAACATAACAGATCACAAGGAGGGGAACATCACACACTGGGGCCTGTCAGGGGGTGATGGGGTCTGGGGGAGGGATAGCAGGGGGTGGGGGGATTGAGGAGTGATAACCTTGGGAGAAATACCTAATGTAGATGACGGCTTGATGGATGCACCAAACCCTCAAGTCACATGTATACTTATGTAACAAAATTTCGTGTTCTTCATATGTACCCCAAAACTTAAAGTGTAATTTAAAAAAAAAAGAGGAGAAAAAAGAATTTTTATTTATTTTTCTAAAATTGTCAAAGAGTGCCCAAAGTTGAAGACAAAAACTCATTAATTACTTTATAAGTATGGCAAAGCTTCAAGGGACACCTTGAAAGTCACATACAGTGGGCTTTTCCAGGCCTGTGTCAAAGTCTTCCGTTGCTCATGCTGCCACCACCATTATCTACATGCAGGGACACGAGAGAAGAAGCAGGAGGTGTGAGGTAGGTGATCTCTGGAATTGGGCCACTGTCCTAGTTGGGAAGGTTGTTGTTTCTATAAAGTGAGCTTATTTTTCAGATGGGCTTTCAATTCAAAAGAGGCTGGCTACTCTCCGAAAGAATAATTTGAAGAGATTAAAAGTGCCTTCAAGGATGGAAGTCTGCCATTCAGTTTTCCAGCTTAAAGTCAGCTTACCCAGTGGCATTGATTAGCTGCATCATATCTATCTAAAAAGATTGGGAAAATAACTGAAGAAAAATAGCAAAATGAAGACAATGATCACCGCCAGGATATCCTGCTTTCTCATATCCGTTGTCATAGTAAAGATGTGTCATTTTTTTTTCTTGGGTCTAGAGACACTGAAGAAGAAACCCTCACTGAATTGTGTTGCTGGTCATCCAGTTCAAAAGGATGGCCTGCTTGTTGAGGGGCAAACACAGCAGCAAAAGCATAAGGGGTGAGGGAAGAAAATGTGGTGGAATTATATCCGCATTTTATTTGCAAAGGAACTCTGCAGTTATATGGTGGTATCACGTAAGAGAGGTAGAATTTGAATTTGAATTTGAATTTGAATTTGAATTTGAATACCTGCTGTACAGAAGACACTGATTTATAGTCAGTGTTATCTATAGATGCAAGAATAACAATAAAGGATGTAACTGAAAGCAAAAACATGGCAGGAAAATATAATTTTTTCTTACTAAGGCCATGAGAAAGGACTCAGTATAGGTATTCCTGAAGCAGTCCACACAAGCATCCACTGTAAACTAAAAGGGATTGCACAGGCAGGAGGATTGAAAGGGTACACACAACATCCCTTCAAATTAAAAGTGTTGCCAAGTCTTAGAAGGAGAAGAAGGAAAGGATTAATTTTAAATAGAACATGAATTTGACATTTTTAAGTGGTTAGATATTTTATCAGTGAACATAATCAAGTATGGATTCTGCCCAAAATAGCTCCAGGGGTCAGAAATTAACATTCTGAAGAGCATGCTTGAAAGCAGTCATTGGAGAAATATAAAACTGTTTCAAGTTTATATCCTTCCAATTTTAAACTGCTAAATAAATCAGCTATCCAAAAAAGAAATAAGAATAATTAGAGCAGAAATAGTAATATAAACATGTTTTAAGAGAATAATTAAGACCTGAAAAAAATCACGTTTACCTTTTTTAAAGGGTCAAAGCTCTCATAAAAATTTGTGTACACTATTTGAGATGTGATTTTGTGTTGTCAAATTCTGCAAGTGTGAACATGAAACTACATAGAGGAAATTCCAGAGGAGAGACGAGAATAAATAGTCAGAGAATGTAAATTAAACAGCAGATATTTGGTAGAGACCACTACCTATTGGTAATTAAGTTTGTGAAGGTGACAAAAATGTATGTGAATGTGTGTGTATCAAAATGTTAAATATGGCATTTTTGGTTACTTAAAAGTTTTAGTTGAAGTTCGCAGTTAAAAATCTTAGAAGTTAAGTACCTTCCCATTCTAGATAGAACTAGCAGACACAACCTCCAGGAATGATCAAAAGGTGGCAGAACCAGTCTTATTATTTCACATAAAAATGTACAATCAGTATATATTAAAAATACAATGACAAGTATTAGAGTTGTGAGTCATTGCGTATAATTGTCAGGAAGAAAATGTGCTGAGGGTTATCTACAACAAGTGAAAAGGGCTTTCAAAGAATCAACTGCAGAAATGGATTCTTCATCAAAAAAAGAGACCTTGATGTCAAGTCTTATTGTATATCTGCTTTGGCATTTTTTTATTATTATTTTCTTTCTGTATTTATTTAAGAAGCTTAGAGAAAACTCACAAGATATTTCAAAGCAAAACAAAAAAAAAAAATGGAGCAACAGGGCAGAGAAAGGAATCAGCAAAAAGCTGCATGAGGCAGATGTCAAATGAGCAAGGTCACAGAGGCTAAGATGTGAATGGTGGTGTGGTGGAGGGGATGATGTAAAGCATCTCCCCGGTCAATGGTCCCGCAGAGGGAATCCCCTCAACATGCTCCTGAAGATTTAGGGAGAAAACCAGATGCCTGCCAGAGCCTTCTTTTTATATTATGAGGGAAAACTGTCTGAGAATGAGGCTAAAACTTTTAAAAAGTTTAAGAGAATAAAACAAGAAAAGCAGAGGAGCTGAAAAACAACATAAAGCAAAGCAAAACAAACAAAATTATTTTTAAAGTCAGTGGTATACTGGTCTGAGTGGGACCAAAATAAATAAATAAATAAATAAATAAATAAATAAATAAATAAATAAATAAATAAATAAAGTCTACATGGTAGCTTTAGCCATTTTCCAAAGTAAATATTCTCATTATGGCAAATATCAGGATCCCAATTTTACGTCCCTGAATATGGAATTGGAAAGAAATGCTAACTAATGGCTCTCATCAGCTGACAGGAGTAGGTGCCAGCGTTATCACTTCCTGAAGCTCACCTGACTTCCAGATTTCTTCAACTGCATGGAAGAATATACAGTAGACCCTTAAACAGCATGGTTTTTAACTGCAGGTGTGCTCTTTTGTGTGGATTTCTATCTCCCTCTGCTACCTTGAGACCAGGAAGTCAACTTCTCCTTTTCCTTCTCCTCTTCAGCCTGCTCAACAAGAAGACAAGGATGAAGATTTTTGTTATGATTCATTTAAACTTAATGAACAGTAAATATGTTTTCTCCTACTTATGATTTCCTTAATAACATCTTTTTCTAGCTTACTTTGTTGTAAGAATACAGTATAAAATATATACAACATTTCTTAAAAGTATTAATTATTTACATTATTGGCAAGACTGCTGGTCAATAGTAGGCTCTTGGTAATTAAGTTTTGATGGAGTCAAGTTTTGTACATGGACTTTCAATTGTGCAGTGATCTGTGCTCCTAACTCCTGCTTCATTCAAGGGTCAATTTTACTTCCATTATAATTTGAGAATGGTGACCTTATGATTTATTATTCGAATTGGAAATGTTCTGAGAATGAAGAAGATGATACCATTAATTCTGTTGAGGTACAAGACCTAACTGAACTTTCCAGGCAAACTGAGATTTATGATCACCCTAAGGGAGCCAGTTTGATTTTGTGATTCTCACTGATACTTAGATTTAGGTAATTCAAATACAATTATATTACACCTGGTAGATCTGTAATTCCAATGCAGATAAGATAAGATCTGAGAATTTATATATGAAGCAGCTAATTGACACCTATATATATATATATATATATATATATATATATATATATATATATAAAAGAAAGCTATAAAAAAGACTTTCTGTCTCAAGGTGGCTTATTAGACCCTATTCCCACACAATGAAACATTTGCTAGAGCAAAGAGTACAAACTGGTAGCCCTATAGATAACTTGTTAGATACACATGTGCTCTGTATGAGTGACAATTTTTTTTTTTTTTTTTTTTTTTTTGCTATGAAGATATTTTATTAGGTCAAACTACTTGCTATGAAAATGCTTTAAAATGCAGCAGAAGATGTAAAGACTCAGAGAAGTGCGTAGTGACAACGGCTATCAGAATACACTAAAAAAATCCACACTGCTTCCCCCTTTACCTAGAAAAGGAAGCTTCTAGGCTACCTCCTCCTCCTCAACATACTCCTCAAACTTCTCAGCTGTGGCATCTTGGTATTGCTGGTATTCCAACACCAAGTTATTAAGGTTGCTCTCAGCCTCGGTGAACTCCATCACATCCATGCCCTCACCCGTGTACCAGTGCAGGAAGGCCTTGCGCCTGAACATAGCTGTAAACTGCTCAGAGATGCGTTTGAAGAGCTCTTGGATCGCTGTGTTGTTACCAATGAAGGTGGCCGACATTTTTAGCCCCCGGGGTGGGATGTCACAGATGGCTGTTTTCACACTGTGAGGGAGCCATTCAGCAAAGTAGCTGCTGTTCTTATTTTGAATGTTGAACATTTTGCTCATCCACCTCCCTCATGGACATGCGACCTCTAAAAATGGCAGCCACAGTTAGGTAGCGGCCACGACGGGGGTCACAGGCGGCCATCATATTCTTAGCATCAAAGAGCTGCTGAGTGAGCTCAGCCACGGTCAAGGCCCGGTATTGCTGGCTGCCCCGGCTGGTCAGTGGGGCAAAGCCGGGCATGAAGAAGTGCAGCCGGGGAAATGGAAGAAATATGTTTAAAGAGTTAAACATATTTATTCCTTAGTCTCTATTTCATACTAATATTTGAAGCTCTGATGATCTAATACTGCTATATGCTATATCTTCCAATTCTTTCTTACTGTAGACTTGTTTTATTTCATGTTTTATAATTTGGGATTATGAACTAATCCTACCTGTGAGAAACCTGTCTCCTCCAGGGCCAGTTTGCTTTTACTACTGCCTGTGTGCCAGACATATCACTGGCCTGGGGCCATATTTTATTTTAGATTTTTGTCTGCAGAGTGCCAAGCATGTTCCATACGGATCATATAAATGTAAATCCCAATTTCTAGGTTTATAGTTATAAATTCTAAGGGGATATTTTAAGATAAGAACCGGAATACTGCTCCAGGGTAATGGCATCATAAATTCATGCACAAATCTTCTAGATTTTTGTCCCTAGAAAGTAACTCTAATTTCTTAAAGGCTCAGAGAGCCATTTAAACATATCTTGATATCTAGTCATTTGGAACTTTCAGGATACTTGTTTTTATATTGCCAAAGCCAGAAATGAAAGTTGGTATTTAAATTGAATGAATTAAATCTTCATCTTAAATAAGACTTGAGAGTGGAAGAAAAACCTAAAAAGATATCATGTCAAACACTCACTCAATTTATATTACCAGGTGATGGTCGGGCAATGAATAATTTAGCTCTAAGGTTTTCATGATCAACTTGAATTTATCCAGACTTACTTTTGTAATTAGAATAATACTACAAATGGCATGGAGGTTGCAAAACCAAAGAAATGTAGAATGAGTATGTGAGTGTGTAACATAATATCTATTATGTGTCATCTAAAATTTGTGAGTTTTTTTATTTTATTACAGCATGGAAACAAAGGAGATAATATTGCACCTAACCAGAGAGAAAATATAAGGTTGTTCCCTACAGAAAGAAGAAAAATTTTAATTTCTTAATACCATAACTGAAATTAGAAGATGATGGAGTATCATCTCCTTTGTTTTAAAACTATTATAGAAGGCAATATACCAAAAAAATAGCTAGATATATTTTTATTTATATTCAAAGGCACAAAAAATTATTGTCACATAATCGAACACTCAAAAGGGAATCCACTTTTCTGTTTATTCTTGAATAAATATTCTAGAATGCATACTACATACAAATGGCTTATTAATAAAACTTATATACTAATGCATAGGATAATTATATTATCAGAGAATACATATGAAAGAATATAAACAAAAATATAAGTCAGAAATAAAGTGATAAAGAGGCCTAAAAGTTTAATTCACTGAAACATTTAACAATGGGGAGGTACATTAAAAATCTGATAAAATTAATATATTGCCACCTCAGACAGATGGCAGGTTTATCATAGGAGCAAATAAAAGTTGCCAGTTGACTCAGACTACCTAAGATTCATAGCCTGAATCTTAATTGTCAGCTAAAGAAGATATTGTTTCTGTAGTTGATAATTAGTGTAATCATCACTGCAAGAACCAATGAAAGTGTAACTAAACGTCTTAGTTACTTTGACTATAAGTTATTTTTCAGGTATCATATTTTCAGAAAAACATATACATCAAATCATTGATGACTGATGAATGAAATTAGGCTATTTGCATAGCATAAAATAAAGACTATTTTGAAGCCTTTTTATTTCCTGAAAATATGGCTGGGACAGAAAATTTTAAAAGGCAACAAAAAATTACTCTGTACGCAACATATTTCAAATTATTTAAATGAGCATGTTGGGCATGGAGAAAATGGCATTACAAATAACTAGATAACTTGAATTTTTATTCATATTTTTGGTTCTATTTTCCAGGTTTTCTATTATTTTAATGACATGAAGATATTATTTTAAATAATATGTCTCTTGTGTTGCTGGAAAAATTGCTTTTTCTTATTTTTAAGACAAAATATTGTTCACTTCAGCCAAAATATGCTATAGTAACAAGTGACTCAACAGTTTAAAAATACTAAAACATTATTTTCTGCTCTTACTATGGATAGCTCCCTTGAGGGCCACCTGCAACTCCATTCCATGTCAGAACGAGCAGAGAAACAGACACTAACGAAGCCGACTCTGTAAAGCTGACTCCAGATTGCTAATCTAGAGGGAGAAAGGAAAGTCCCATGGAAAACTCCATGCTGACTCCTAGAAATTCTGCTCAGAAGTGACATATGTAGCCTCAGCTCACTTTGGAGTATCTCCTTTCATAGAAAAATAGAAATGAAAACAATCATAAACATTATGTCATCAAAATCCTTAAATTATAAATGTAATATATTTTTTAAAAATGTTTTTTTATGTTTTTTTCCCATAGAAAAATAATATTACTACAGTAGGCAGCAGTGTAAGATGACTCCCAAGATTCCTGCTCTGTGCTATGTGAGCTCTCCATAATCTCCATCCCTTATTAGGTAAATAGCATTTGTGTGTAGGTTGGAATATCAATTATGTGATTGTTCTGTGTCATATGGCAAAAGTGTTTATTTCAGACTCATTTAAAGTTCCTAATTCTTTGATTTTGAGTTAATCAGAAGGAGTTCATCCTGAGAAGCCTGACCCAGTCAGGTGAGCCCTTAAAAGGTTTGAAAGAATTGAAGGCAGGGAAGTTTTACTGCTGGCCTTGATGTAGCAAACTGCCATGTTGTACAGAGGGATACACGCCAGTTAATGGGAGCAGCCCAGAGTAGCTATCAGCCTTTGGCTGATAGCCAGAAAGTGGGGATCTCAGTCCTAAAGCCAGAAGAAACTGGATTCTGTCAACAACCAAACAGCTTGCAAAGAAATTCTGAGCCACATATGATATGGGAGTCCCTAAGCAGAGAATCCAGATACTGTATATCCAGACACATAATACATAGAAGAAATGGTTTGATAATAAATGGGGATTGTTTTAAGCAACTTAGCTTTTTGCATTTGTTAGGCGGAAATATGTAGCTAATACAATTACCCTGAAGACATACGTAATATTAATAATATTAACACTAGAAATAATAGCAAAAATTAACAAGAAAAATCATAATATCTATTTTATGTATGTGATATGGTGGCTAAACTTCTATCAGATTATGCACTAACACACTGTTTTATTAACATCAACTAATTAAAAAATATGTACTGTTTTATTTTGTTTAATAAACTAAAGAATGCTTGTGAGTTAGAGAAAATAACCTGTGACTTTATTTTACTAACACCTACAGCAAATTTACTCACATTTTATTTCCTTCTTGCTTTTAATTAAGGTTGTAATCATTTAAAATTTGTTTTGAACTTGTTAAACAACACAACAGCTTATTTTTTCAATGTTAAATAAAATGAAAAGAAAGTCATACTAATTTTAGCTATATAATTTTTATTTATAATGTATCTTTCATTTACATAAAATGAATAATATTTAACACACAAAAAAGTTATTACATACACACAAATGGCATCCTACTTCTGTTTAGGAAGAAAAAAGCTGGAATAAACACCATTTCCACCATAACAATAAGAGGAAAGTCTGTAAAATCAAAACTTAAAAAAAAAATTATCAATGAAGTGATGTCATAGAGCAGTCAATCAGATTGGAATCTAAGAAAAGACATATGCCTCCAATGAAAGAGGAGAAAAAAAAAGAAAACACACACACACACATACAAAGGAGTATAGGACTGCTGTATAAGCAGATGAGTGAAATTCAGCCACAATTTTTAAACAAATTTCTAGGGGTCAGTTGTGTACTAGCATGAGAATATGGAAGCCCTGAGAACAGCAGTCTGCATCCACTGGTAAGTTTTTTTCCACAATCCTTTACAGAGAGCATATGTGAAAGACTGAGGGCAGGAAAAAAAAAATAAGAGAAAGTTTTCATTTTTAAATCATATGCAAATTAAGTAGTATCGGCCTGTAGAAAGAGTGCAGCAGCTGCTCCAGAAAAAGCACAAATCCCTACCTGGGTACTTTTGCTCTATGGAATTAAAGAATGAAAGAGCTGTGGAAGGGCAGCAAGCTTTACTATACACAGAGCAAGAATCCACACCAAGGGAGAGAAAAGGAAGGCAATTCTCTAACACTCAAGAGAGCAGGAAACCATTCTGGGTCAGAGCAATAGGGATCTTCCATTGATGCAGACGGAACAGAATAACAGAGAAGGCCCCACACCAGATACCTAAGTGTTGTTTAAAACTGAGTCTATTCAGGACGACAACAAATAGCCCCCTCATATTATCCTTCACCACGCACTTACTAAAGACCAACAAAATTACACTGGGGTAGGAGAGAGATTGGGAAGAGAGACAGTTCTAAGGGAGAGTTGTCAAGGAAAGCATAAAGGTGATGGAAACACAGAAATTGAGGAAAACTCACTGGCAAATCATTCTTCACCGTAAGCACAAAGTAATTCTAGAGACATTTTGATCTGTAGAAACCATGATGGTAGTAATGGCACAAAATAACTGAAATTCTATTGAACTCCAAAATGATTAAACCTCAATTGCCAAAGACTTAGTCCAAAATAGATTTGTAACAGTTTTGGCTCAAAACATTGTTTATGTCTCAAAATACCCTATATATTATTTATACACATAAAAAAAAATTGACAAATAAAAATAAATGTACACACAAACCCAAAGCATGAAAACATTATCAGAGACAAAACAATCAAGAAAATAAAAGCTACATATAACCCACATGTTGGAAATATTAGAGAAAAAATTTAAAATAACTATCACTAATATATTAAAGGCTCTGCATGAACAGATGATGAATTTTACAACAGAGATGGAGCATTTAAGAAAGAGTGAAACTGAAATGTTAATAACAACACATTAACAGAAAAAAAAATTGATGTGCTTTTCAGTAAACCTGACAACAGCTAATAAAAGAATTAGTAAATTTGAAGATAGGGCAATAGAAATTACCAAAACTGAAAAATAAAGAGAAATGAGTTAAAAAACAAATACACCTACACAAAGATTATGTAGTACTGAATTATCTAACAAACTTATTTACTAATACTAACAAACAAACTTGTTTTTGTAATCCCAGGGAAAACAGAGAAAAGGCAAGAAAGAGAAGACAACATATAGAAAAACAAACAAACAAACAAAAAAAAACATAAAAAAACTAGAAGAGATAATGGTTAAAATTTGTTTTTTAAACAAATACAAAATTTCAAACACAAACCTAGAAATGTCAGAGAATATCAACCTGGATAAATATCAGTAGAATACATACCAGCATACATATCTACACAATTCTTTAAAAATTACTGAAAAATTAAATTTAAATATATATATATATATATATATATATATATATATATATATATATATCTGGAGAGAAGCCAGAGAGAATAGTACATATACAAAATATAGATAAGACTTATAAAAATTACAAAGAGGAAATAAATTTATATATCGCTCATTATATAACAGTTATATTATTCAATGAATCCCTTAGTTTTTCTCAAAAATGGAAATTGTTCAAAAGGATGGGATTTATAATGATTTTTAATAAATGAGTCACCCTCAATATGATTTCAGTAGCTAGTTGAAATTGCCCATGACTAGAGTCTAGGTGATACGAAATATACCTCCTAAGGAAATACAACAAATATACACAGTCTGATTCTAACATATTTGCTTATAACTTCAATAAAATTATTTTTTAATGCATAGTCTCTGGCATGAACCCAAAGCATTTCCAAATGTTACCTCATAAGATCCTAGAAAACAGCAAAGTAGGTTGATAATATTATTCCCATTGTGTAAATTAAAGATGGAAGCTTAGAGGGGTATAACTGTGAGCACAACAAACCATGAGGTAATAACGGAGGAAGAATTCCTGACTTTGCCTCTAACATATTCATTCTTCTCAAATAATCTATAAAAATGTTTCTTTTAAAATATTATCAAATTTTTATTTAAATATGTCCCTTTGGACAAATGTATTATTGTGGAAATCTCAAAGAGCTTTCAATTTAAGTAACTCCGTTTAGCAGTTTGGATGATACTTTCCACTAACGATCTTCTAAATCCGTACCATGAACTGTAAGCAAGCTTCCAAAACAATCTTTACCAATTCAGGCCATGATAAGTTCATACCGCTTTTGGATCACCTCTTCCTATGAGATAGAAGTGTCTTCCCATGGTATGAAAGAGGTATGGGTCCTTTCCCAGTTGAAAAAGGCTTACATTTGTGAATTAGGTAAGATAAACTGTAGGGCACTTGAACGTCATTTTAAGTGTAAAAGGAGTTTTGGAAACGGCATAACTTGCTTTCAGTATCGTATTATTCCTAGGTTACAAGAATCAAAATGTTGTGGTTCATATAAGGTGTATCTACTATTGTGGATAAGCATAACAGAATCACCAATCCAGATAATTTAAGAAGAGGGTCACAATATTACTTCTATTATCTCACAGTGAATTTACATTAAATATACTTAATTAATTATATTCTTTTTATTATATTAGAAACATTTGTGATTTTAATTATGCTTTTTAGCTGTCCCCTCCAAAATAAAACTAATTATATTATGAAATGGAGTAAAGCTGTATTTCATGAAAAAGAAGGAGGTATACTTAGAATCAAGAGATATTGTTGAATTATTTTTTCCTCAAGTTTCATAATTACATGCAGTGTGAAATTATTTCCTATTTAAAGCTTAATTTTCATTATTCATTAGTCTAAATTATTTTAAAAGTAAATAATATACAAATAAATAGATTTTTCTAAAAGCAACAAATATCATCAATGCCTTCCTTATTTACATAAAAGAAGTATGTTACTTAATGTTTTCAAAAATAATATAAATGTTCAAATATAAAATTTAAAAATAAACTTAGTGGACACAATTGATAGAATTTTATATGTATAATTATAAAACATTTTCAAACATTCCTTACCAAATATTGCTCTATGCAAGTTACTGTGTTAATATTCTTCAAAAAAAAATTAGTTGTAATCCTTATTAGAATACTGAGATGCAGGTATTGTTATACTCATTTTATAGGTGAAGAAACTGAAGACTCCATGAGATTTAGAAACTTTTCCAAGTCACCCAGAAAATGAAAGATTCATATATGACTCCAAAACATTTAAAGGTGAGAAAATCTAAGGAGACAGAAATTATTGCAATTAAACATAGTAAATGTATATACTTTATACATGTGTATATATGTGTAGTTCAGAGAGCAGCCACTTAAATTGCGATTCAGAAACATCTTTTCTCTAATCCCTGTTTCATTTCCATGTTAATTATCTCTAAATGTGATGGGTTTATGGATAATTTTCCTTATCCTTTTGTATGTCCTTAGAGTATCTTTTAAAACTCTGTACTGAGCATGTATTATTACTACATGTAATCATTATAATAAGTATGCTTAAAACGTGAACAAATGCATAGTAATACAGTTGTGTCTATAATTCCTCAGAATTAGCAGACTTGCACGATTATTTGTTTTATAATAATTTGTTTAACTTCTGAGTTGAAAAGAAAATTTAGTATAGCATTGTCTGCCTCAATGGAGTGGGGGCTGGTTAGAAAAACAAGATAATGTGGAAACAAATAGCTAGATTTTAGCAAGCTACATTTTCAATAACTTCAGATTACAACTTTAACATTGCCTAACTATGCCAGGCCATTTGATTGCAAGTACACCTAGAGGAAGAGACCTCAATGCCTGAAGCCTCAAAAAATACGGCTAAAAAGCAGACTGAAAGCTCCAGCCTTACCTATAATGACTTAGTAAAATATCAATCTGTAAGCGATAGGAAAAGCAGCATTTTAGCTTAATTACAAATTTCATCACAAAAATATTTTCATAGTTTTTCTTCTTAAGAAAATCATAGGGTTTTTAAGAAATGCCACAACTTATTATTTATTATTATTTTTATTTACTTAATGTAAATTCCATATATAGGATAATGAAATGCAAAAGGGAAGGTCTCCAGAATTCTCAGTGCAGAGTCTCTCAGCCAACGGACAAGAAAGAATATCTTCCGTCTTCAGAATACTATTGCTTTACATTAGTTTTAGCTCATGGTAGAAATAAAACCAAACATAATCACATAAAAATGTTGTGGGTAAATATCCTGATTTTTACCTTATTTTGATAGAGATGTTCTTTGGGATTGCCCATCACTTCTTTCTTTGGGTATCTGCCTTTGCCTTATTTCTTTTCCCAAACACAGTAGAAGCACCCGAGTAAAGCTGAAGCTATCATTTCCATTTATCCTTGGAATTTCAGTCTTCTGTAGAGAAAAAAAGGGACCCAAAAAGTATTAGACTTAGCAATCAAATGAAAGATCTCTTCTACTTGAAATTCCCAGGAGCTACTTTGATTGCTGTTTTCTTCCAAAGATTGCTTGTTTTCCTCTTCTGTTTATCCTGAGCTAAATATAGCATCATTTTTTTTTAATCAGGGTAATCAGAGAACATTATCATATTCCACCTTAAGCAAATACACACCTTCTGTGTAGGATTTTCTCCTGGCACATATAAAGAAATGGAACTTAAATTTATCCTGTAATATAAATTACATATGTAAGCCAATTTTTTAAAAAGCACTACTCAAAATTATAGCAATTATGTAGATTGTAATAATCATGTTACCATGTGATATAGCAGAAATTTGAATTGGAGACTGGTAGAAAGTCAGTCAGAATGTAAGTCATAAGGAACTGTCCAGGAGAAAAGGCAGGCTACAAACTGCTATTTAAAAATCCATTAAATTCTATCTATTGTTAGGTTTTAATTATTGCTCAGCTAATTAGTATTTCTATAAATTATTTATTTTAGGAAAATGCCAATTACATGTTAAATTTCTGAATACAGTGAAATCTAAGACAAAATATTGTAAAACAAGTCTTTGAAAACATTAATCTTTCAGCTATTCAGAAGCTGTCCCTCTGTTCTTAGTTTCACTCTCACAAACTCCCTTTGACTATTAGCCCTTAAAAACTGAATTCACTGGAATACTGGGTATTTTAATATGAATCATTTACAGTAATATCTATGATGCTAATTATATTGTTAGTCTTCCACAGCAGTTCATACTAAAGCGAATGAATCTTTTATACTTATAAAAAGAGGCAAGATTTTGCTACTTGTGTCATTTTCAACTAGTTTGACTTTTACCATGATAACAAAAGATTTCTAAATGAAAATTATTGTCATTTCCCTTATTTAGTGCATAATTTTAGCTTATAAAGAGATTTCTTCTGGATTATCTACTTGACATAAATGGAAGATCTGCACTTAACTTTTTTTTTTTTTTTTTTTTTTTTTTTAACTAAACGTTTAAAATGTATTTCTAAACAGAATGGGCCAGCTCTGTAACAGTAACTGCTGGTCTCCATAGCAGAGTAACCCACAAAGACAGAACTGATTTTTTTCCCATAATTGGGTGAAAAATATACAACTTGCTTCTGAACCAAAATCACAATTTCTGCAGTTTAAAATGTTTCACTGCTAATATGGCCCTGGTAGAAATTATGCAGTTTTTTTTCTTTTAAAAAAAAATTAAAAATTTTCCTAAGACACTAAATGATCAATCTGGAATGTAGATTCTGAGCACAAAACAGCTCAGTCAACCTAAAAAATAAAGAAAAAATTGCCATCACCTGCCTCAGTAGGGCCTGAAAGGAGAGAAGTAGTGTGGGGAACCCCTGCTTTGGTATGGAGAGTCACGGCCCCTTGACCCAGACCGAGACCGTGAGTAGCCATAGCTGGTGCTTCTCTCAGGATAAACTCGGATGTAGGAAGTTTCACCCTCATGAGAGCGGAATTTGGTGTCATCCCGTTTACGCAGGGCATATTCCATGTCATCTTTTCTGAGATACTCAACCATCCCCACTCTTAAGTTTGAAATAAGAAAAAAATCTGTACTGTTTAAGTACATGATTTATGTGTTAGATTTTATGAAGTTTGTTAAAATAATAATTGGACTTTTTCACAAATGACAAAACATTATTCTCACTTATCATTTTTAGTAAATGGTTGAAAAATTATACAGGCCTATGATTTTACTAGCAACATTGTAAACACACTAAAATGCATTAATGTATCATAAATTATATTAAATGGCAAGTATTTACTTTTCTAAGCATATATCTATACATAGGTAACTTCTCAATTTGTAATTCTCAGATTTTTTATAAGCATTCCATGTAAGATTCAAATTTTTAATTTTCTTAATATTTGCAAATTTTTTTCTTAAAAGTATTTTTGATAAAACACCTCAGTTAAAATGATAAATATTTTAAAATATAAAATTATATTCATATGGTCAAAGGCATGGAATCAGAGATACTCTGTCTTGAAAAGGGGCTGGATAAAATAAGGCTGAGATGTACTGGGCTGCATTCCCAGCAGGTTAGGCTTTCTAAGTCACAGGAGAATAGGTGATTGACACAATATATAGGTCACAAACACTTTGCTGATAAAACAGGATGCAATAAAGAAGCCAGTGAAAACCCACCAAAATGAAAATGGTGATGAAAGTGACCTCTGGTCATCCTCACTGCTCGTAATACGCTAATTATAATGTATTTGAGTGATGAAAGACACTCCCACCACCAGTGCCCCAGCAGTTGACAATTGCTATAGCAACTTCAGGAAGTTACTCCATATGGTCTAAAAAGGGGAGAAACTCTCAGCTGTGGGAATTGCCCACTGCTTTCCTGGGAAACTCATGAATAATCCACCACTTGTTTAGCATATAATCAAGTAGTATCAATAAATATCCTTAGTTGAACAGCTCAAGCTGCTGCTCTCCCTGTGGAGCAGTCGTTCTTTTATACTTTTATTTTCTTAATGAACTTGTTTTCACTTTACTCTTTAGACTTGTCCTGAATTCTTTCTAGAACAAGATTCAAGAACCTTCTCTTGGGGTCTGATCAAGAGTCCCCTTTCCAGTAACAATATTTTCAAATGTTTGTAAAGTATTAAGGCCAATATTTTGTCAACATAATTTTATAAATTTAAGGAAAACCGAGCACTAAAAAAAAATCATTTTAAGAAAAATTATGTAAGAAAGCATATTTGTAGAGCTAGACTGTGTCATTTTTTTAAGTATCTATCACAACATGAAGTGACTATGTTGACTGGAGTATATACCCTGGGGTTCGTTGTTGCATGCCAGAAAAATTTAAGACATGGACACACATGAGAAATTTAGGAGTGGAGGTTTAATAGATAGAATAAAAGAAAAAGAGAAACAGGTTCCTCTATATAGGACAGAGTCTCTGAGCGGAAAAGGACCAGCTGATGGCAAATGTGCTGAGTTTTATAGTCCCCTTTGAGAAGATGGTGCCTGATTTCCAAAAGGCTCACAGATTGGTTTGAATAGGTATGACATTTGCATAGCATGTGGGAAAGGCTATTCACCCAATCCCAATCTTCTTACGCAAATGGGCTTTCCAGTTGATCAGCACCATCTTTCTGCTATTTTCAGTCCACGTGGCTGGCAGAGAAGGAGAGATGGAGCCATCATCTTGAACATGTCTAGTTCTTTGTTACTGCCAGGATTCACCTGTGCAAGCTCCCAGCTTGATTGTCCGTGTCTGCAGCTCAACTTTACAGGTTACTCTTTGTTAGAAAATAATTTGTGGCTGCTTTTCTTTAAAAAGAAAAGCTTTATTGAGGACTCCTATGCCCATACAATCTGGCCAAATAATTTCTTCTTAACTCCTATATAATTCCCCCATCTGGAATGGTAACTCTAACTGCTGTTATGGGGTGTCGGGTGATGACTCTTTCTGGCTAATTCCTGCTGAAAATAGGTGTCATATGGAGAACAACAGCTAGCACTCCTCCTGGGGTTGAACTAAGGGTCCTCAGAAGAAAGGTATGTCCATGTGTGGTTTTATCTGCAGCACCATTTGGAGTTTGATTTCTTCTAGGTAAGAGGAAACAATTTGAGTTATAGTATTGAATAGACAAGGTCCAAACACTGATATAAAATATATGAGCAAGAGGGTGATTAATAATGGAGCTAACCAGTTTTACAAAAAAGACTGGAATTCATTAAAGAGGGATTATAGCCATCCAGGGCTGGAGCCTGCATTTTCTCTTCACCTGTCAATGATTTTAACTTAATCTTTAAGCACCTGTAGGTTTTCTTCTTCTTCTTCTTCTTCTTCTTCTTCTTCTTCTTCTTCTTCTTTTTTTTTTTTTTTAAAGGAGTCACAGCAATCCCATTACTGGGTATATATCCAAAGGATTGATTATAAATCATTCTACTATAAGGACACATGCACACGAATGTTCATTGCAGCACTGTTTACAATAGCAAAGACCTGGAACCAACCCAAATGCCCAACGATGATAGACTGGATAGGGAAAATGTCGTTTTCTTCTACTTGATTAGGGGTGTTAATACCGAAGCAGCACCATTCATTTAACACTACACAGGTACCCCCTACCTCAGCTGTAAGGCCATCTAGGGCCCACCTATTCTGTGCTACTACTGAGGCGAATGAGTCTATAGATTATTGTTGTATTTCTATGGCTCTACTGTCCCCTTCCATAATTATTGCATCATAAGGAAAATATTAATTGCTGACCTTTTGAGGAAAGGAATACCAGCAAACCAGAAGAGGCTGCTGGTTAAAGAATTCCTCATCTATATACCCCTTCTAAAATGGGATTGTCATGTGCATGCTCTTCCAAACTTCTCTTTAGGTTAAATCTCCATATGAGGGCATGGAAATGACAGATCTCTTTGTCTGGCCTATTTAATATAGTGCACTTTCTAAAAAGGAACCAAGGTTAGGGATGTACTCAGATGATGCAACCATGTCAGTGAAATTTAAAAGTAATAGGCTAGGAATCGCTACTACTATAATACAATTTCCTTTTCAGTGCCTAGGGAGGATTAAGTGTATCCAGGAGCCACAAAGGAGATATAATCCTGTCCCTTGAAGGGATGGTTTTAAGTTGTGACATGTGAGAGACACAGGTAGATCTTTTTCATCTCTTAGAAGCTTTCCCTCCTTATATACAATAGTAGCATCTTTGGAATGAGGATATCCATATTCAGGAGAGTCATTCACAATGCCATTTAGAAGCTTACATGCTAAATGAGAAAGGTCCAACTGACAAATGGAGTTTCAAAAAATTAGGGACATAATATGCACCGGCCAATATCTCAGATGATCCCTGTGGCAAGAGCTATTGGTCCAGATGTTTTCAGTTTGCTCACAGATTTGTAGGCCACTACTATTAGCAAACATCATACAAAGATCTGGAATTTCATGAGGAGGCATGTTTGGAAAGGTTCATGTGTTATTCTCTACATTATATTCAAGGTGGTTACTTAGAGCATACTAGTTTCATTAGGACTTCCAATCAGAAGGAGAGGCTAGATTCTGAATGCCTCCTAATAGGGCTCCTCATCTTTTGAGGTCACGCTTATTGTGCTTTACTCCCCAAATCTTTGAACTGTCAGCAATTACAAGTGTCATGTTACAGTATTTGAGATCTCCCAAGTATGGTCCATCCCCACTGCTTTCAAAGTAGAGGCAGGCACTTGTTATTACCTGATCAACTATTCCCAGCCTGAGGGTGTGAAGCTCATCTTTGAAGAGTGTTCTTTGGCACTGGCAGTGGAGTGCTTTCCTGACAGGAGTTAGTTACCCAGTTGAAAGTGCTCCCATACTATGTCACATTTATGCCTGCTAAGTCTTTAAGTGTTAAAGGTAAGACTAACAAAGGGAATCCTAAGAGGGTAAGTTCTGGGTAATTGAGAGTTTCCTTAGTGTTACTGAACTGACAACCACTCAGAACAGACCCAGCAATTAGTCTTGTTGTACAAATGGGCCACTCCTGATATTGTAGGAGCTAAAGGAGGTGATGTGCCACTAAACTAAATAAAAAGTCCTAGCAGATTCACTGATAGTAAAACTTTCATGACTCTTTTTTTGTTGGTAACTATTATTCCTGCTATGAAGATAATAATTAAGCAAAATACTACAGCAATGGAAATTTGCTGTCCAATATTTCAGTTAGAAGATGCTACTGTGTATAAGTCTACTACAAATAGTAGAGTATGGCAATTTTTGCAAGGGTAATGTAGTAGATTATATCCATCTAAAATTTTACTTGCCAAAATAAGAATTTCCCTTTGGGTGTCTATAGTCTTCCTTGGTGTTATTTTCCCAAACCAAAACCAAAACCAAAACCAAAACCAAAACAAAAACAAAAACTCTGGGTTATGGGCACCCTACTCACTTTCATTACCTGGCATAATTTGCAGAATAATTGTCCAGAACTAGCATATTGATCCAGATATTTACATTACCCATCCCTTTTTGTTTCCTCCAAGCTGCAGGAGATCACCACTTGATTCACAAGAATAAGCAATATGATTCTAAAATGTAGGCAAAAGGCTTAAAATGAGACTAGGATTTAATGACAAATGTATGATCAACTTTGGAGCGTAATTTCTATCTCCAGTTCTCATTTTTGGTACAAACAAATTATGACAGAACCCTGTTATTCATAGAAAAAAAAACTTTAATACTTGCCCTGATAATTTTTATAAAGTGCAGCAAAATTGATTGTCTATATAGGACTTTTGGATTAGCTTTGATGAAACTCTGATTCTTAAAGAATCTCAGATAACATCTTTTAAAGCTGAGCTAAGCCATGGGTTTGTATCCTCAAATAACTGTGAATTGGGTAGTCCTCTTCTCTTAAGTTTCGACGATAAACCTGGAGTTCCAGGAGCTGTTAGAAAGTGATACTATTTACTGAGCACAGGATAGGAACCCTGTGTAGGGATTGTATAGACAAGGCATGAGGCCAGTTCTCTCCATAGGGCTTTTATCAGCTCTGCAAGTCAAGACTGACTCTTTAAAGACAAACATACACTTCCAGTCAAAGCTTTGATAAAATAACCAGTTTTTCCAATCATGTTCTGTTGAAAAAGAAAAATTGATTCCTATTGCACTGATGCAAACAGCTATATTGCTTTAAGTTAAGAGTATTCACAGAAAGTTTCCAAGTTCTAGAGGAAGCAGGCAGAGAGAAACAAACATGCTCCAAACGTTGTTCACGTTTGGAGTAATGCTTTACTCAGTTATTAAAGGCCATAAGTAGTTAAAAATAAGTTTCCTTTAGTTTCCTTGACTCTGAAAAACAAAATGAGGATCAGCAACATTCCAAGCAAAAGTCAACAAGTTTCCTTTAACTTTCTGAGTGCAGGCTATTTAGTTAACTCCTGTTTTGTTTGATATTTGTGAACATGTCAATTCTTCATGCATCCCATACATTCTTTCTCTTTCCCCATGTTAAAATCTTCAAAGCTATTAAAAACTTTCATTTGAGAACAACTATTAAAGTCTTACAGCTTAGGCCAGGCGTGGTGGCTCAAGCCTGTAATCCCAGCATTTTGGGAGGCCAAGGCAGGTGGGTCACGAGGTCAAGAGATCAAGCCCATCCTGGTCAACATGGTGAAACCCCGTCTCTACTAAAAATACAAAAAATTAGCTGGGCATGGTGGTCCGTGCCTGTAATCCCAGCTACTCAGGAGGCTGAGGCAGGAGAATTGCCTGAAACCAGGAGGTGGAGGTTGTGGAGAGCCGAGATCGCACCATTGCACTCCAGCCTGGGTAACAAAAGTAAAACTCCGTCTCAAAAAAAAAAAAAAAAAAAAAAAAAAAAAAAAAAAGTCTTACAGCTTGATTTTAAACCACCTTTTGAGAAGGAACAAAGCAAGACAATTGTCTGTGAATGACAAAATTTCCAGAGTAGTTATAGTTAAAAATATTACTTACAAAGAAGTTTAGTTATCTCTTTGGTTTACAATAACTTTAACTTTAATTATGAATGAAAGCATTTACTTAGACAAAAACTGAAAAAAAAAAAAAAAAAAATGGACATCAGCCCAGTGCAAGTGCAGTGGCTCATGCCTGTAATTGTAACATTTGGGGAGGCCCAGGTGGGCTGATTATCTGAAGTCAGGTGTTTGAGATCAGCCTGGCCCATGCAGAGAAACCCCATCATTACTAAAAATAAAAATAAAAATAAAAATTGCCAGGGGTTGTGGTAGTCCTGTAATTCCAGCTACTCAGGAAGCTGAGGCAAGAGAATCGCTTGAACCTGGGATTTGGAGGTTACAGTGAGATTGCACCATGGCACTCCACCCTGGGTGACAGAGTGGGACTCCATCTCAAATTTTTTTTAAAAGGCATCATTTTGGCAATATCATGTGACCGAACGTCAAATAATCCTGTTTACATCTTCTCTGAATGTTTCAGGGGCCCTCTGAACCATCCAGAAAGCCAGGCAGCAGGAAAGACAGTTTTGAAACTTAAAGTTTGATTTTAGGATGCCTGTTAAATGTTAGAGGCTTAAAACACTTGATGTTATGAAATAGAATTCCAAGTTGACATACATTATTTATTTTGGCAAAATTATGACTCAAAAGACAAAAAACCTTTTATTATCCTTTACTATTACAAGAAAATCCTATTCAAAGCCAAATTTAACCCTGGCATTAGTTTATTAATGTTTAACAATCTTTTGATAAAACTTCATAAAAAATTCCATCTAATCTTAATCAATTTGATCATGAGGTGAAATCTTTATAAATCCTCTGTAACTCCTATTGCTAAAGGACAGATTAGTATCTTAAGACAGCCTTGCTGTGTTTTTCTTTCAGTGCTCAATTTATAATACCCTTTTGAATTTAGTTAATGTTTACACATTTTTTCAAGGTTAATTTTTTACAATCTTTCCACAACTTGCTTAAATCTTTAGCTTTATTAAATCAAATTTAACATAATCCTTCATCCTTGGAAAAAATTTACATTTCCATGCTTTCTTATAATCTTTTAGTAAAAAATAAATTTTACTGTTTTTATACACTTTGAATATAACACTGTTGAGTGATCTCAAAAACATGTTGCACTGTCAACTCTTAGCAATTTTTACTTTTGGTGAAAAACCTGGTTAGTAAGTTGTTTTAATTATTTAAGAGATGTGGAGCCTAGGACCTACAAAGAAGTGTAGATGGTGTCTGACTCTTTCCATCATCTAGCTCCAACTTTGGGAGAAGCCTTGTTTACAGTTTATAGTATAAGACAAGGATGATAATAGCCCTCCAGACCAAGGTCAGAGTGTGATCTGGAAATGCCATGTGCTTTCCAGACCAAGGGCTGAGAGAGAGAGAGAGAGAGAGAGATGCTCACTGTGTGTGTGAGGAGGGGGCTCTCTTTCTAGAATCACAAAATGTCTTCCCTTGAGTTATATCCCCAGTTACTATGACATTTACTGATCTTGCCAAACAAGATTCTTCCCCTGAACTGTAGAACTTCCTGAACATTGCATATACAGAGAATGTAAGTGATATGATGGTCATTAGCAAGAAAGAAGAAAATTATGAAGGGAAAGTTGGAGATCCTCTTGCTGACATCCCATTACAGCAGTTGGAGGCTGGGGTCACGCCAGAAGCCTTTGGATAACACCAGGGAGTATCCCCAGCCAGAAATCCTCAGTTACCCCAGGACGTCTTTCAGTCCCATGCAACAGCTAAGAGTTCTGTGAAAAGAAGCTGATTGAAAATGGTCAACATGCCTAGCAACCTGTGGATATCAGGGAATTCTCCATGTTCTCCCCAGCAAACCTGTCCCCCAAGTCTTGTAAGGCTGACAGCTAATTGTTTTTAAATGGCTGAAGGGGGCCCAGTATTTGGTTTAATTAAGTTCTAAAATGGAGGCCAAGAGCCTCAAAATGAAATAAAGCAGAATTGGTGTCCACGGCTCTACTCACTGTTTTGATGAATGTTGTACCTTGGTATCCCAGACAAGTTCCCCATTATGAAGTGGCTATATTGTCTGGGTTAGATACATCCTAGTGTTCATTGTCACATGCCAGGAAAATATAGGACACAGACACACAGGAGAGTTTAGGAGCAGAGGTTTAATAAGTAGAAGAGAAGAGAAAGAGAAACAGCTTCTTCTATATAGGAAGGGGTCTCCAAGCGGAGAAAAGACCAGGTGGTGGCAAATTTGCCGAATATTACAGTCCAGTTTGAGGAGGCAGTGTCTGATTTCCATAGGACTCACAGGTTGGTTTGGTCGGGTGTGATGTTTACATAGCACATAGGAAAGGCTGTTGGCCCCACTCTAACCTTATGCAAATGAGTTTTCCAGTTGATGGATCCCATCTTGTCTGTTTTTTATCACACACATGACTAGCAGGGAAGGAAAGATGGAATCACCAACTTGAGCATGCCTAATCCTTAATTCCTGCCAGCATTCACATGCACAAGCTCCCAGCTTTCTTGTCTATGTGTGTAGCTCAACTTTACAGGGTGCTCTTTGTTAGAAAATGATTTGGGGTTGATTTTCATTAAAAATAAATGCCTTTCTGAGGAATCCTATGCCCTTACTACCTTCCAAAGTAGTTTCTTCTCAACTCCTATATCACATACACCCATTAAAAGTGCCAAAATTCAGAACATTGACAACACCAAATGCTAGCAAGGATATGGAGTAACACAAACCCTCATCCACTGCTGGTGGGAGTGTGAAATGGTGTAGCCATTTTGAAAGACAGTTTGTCAGTTTCTTACAAACCTAAATATACTCTTAACCATATGATCCAGCATTCACACTTCCTGGTAATTTATCCAAAAGGAATTGAAACTTATGTCCACAAAAACCCTGCACATAGATTTTTATAGTAGATTTATTCATAATAGCAAAAACTTGGAAGTAACTAAGATGTCTGTCAGTAGATGAATGAATAAATAAACTGGTGCATCCAGACAGTGGAATATTATTCAGCACTTCAAAGAAATGAGCTGTCAAGCCATGAAAAGACATGGAGGAACACTGGATGCATATTACGACATGAAAGAAGCCAATTTGAAAAGACTACGTAGTATGTGATTCCAACTAAAAGACATCGTGGAAAACACAAAACTATGAAGACAGTGAAAGGATGAGTGGTTGTCAGGGGCTCGGTGAGGGGGTGATGAATAGGTGAGGTACAGAGAAATTTTAGGGCAGTGAAAACACTGTGCATGATAAATGGTAGATAGATGTTACTATACATTTGTCCAAACTCATAAAATGTACAATATCCAAAGGGAACCCTAATGTAATTATGGCCTTTGGATGATGATGTGTCAGCAGAAGTTTGGTTGTAATGAATGTCTTACCCTCATGGGAGATGCAAAAAATGAGGAAGGCTATTCGTTTGCTGGGGCAGGTGGTATATGAGAACTCTGTGTACTTATGCTCAATTTTGCTGCAAATCTAAAATTTTACTAAAAAATCTTTTTTTAAAAGTAGCTATAAATAATTTGTGTGTTTCTGGACTGAATAACATATGGAAGAAAATTCTGAATTATATAAGAAAATAAATACTAATAGAATTGATAAAGCATATGTTAATATCTAATGTTTTATCACAGCCCAGGTCTATGTATCACTGAATATACCATTTAACAAAAATTACCCAGCTATATAAAAGAAAGTTAAAGTTCAATTAATGATGTATTATTAGCATCAGTTAATGCTAGCCATAGTTTCTTTTAACACTTATACTTGATCAATTAAATTATTCATTCATTTTTAAATAACATAATGAATAACTCTGAACCCAAGATTCAACCAATGACTACATCACCAGTAGTTTATATCAACCTGTGTACAAAGCTTAAAGGATTCTGTATAGCGTCCTTTCTCACTGCTTTCCACCTATATTCAAGATGTAACTTGTATCCTGAATTTTCTGTTAATTGTATTTTCTGTATTTAAAATATTTAAATAAATTATTACTCTTGTTAAAATTGGATTTTATCACAATAATTTTATGTTATGTATAGCCAGGGCATTTGCCTTCTATATTCAACAAAATTATTACAAAGTTCCATTCATATAGTTTACATGTAGATTTAGCCTAGGCATTTTAGTTATTATATATGCTTCGGTAATATACCATGTATTTATTAAGTCTCATATCAAAGACCCTTTGTTGATTATCTATTACAATTTTTTTTAAACCTATTCATACATAACTTCCAGTCAACACATGCACAATTATGTCTCTAGGTATCTATCTAGAACTGGAAAGTTTGAGTCAAGAAGTGAGAAATATTTTAGTGTTACAATAACAATGACACTCTGTTTTCCAAAATGGTTGTAGAAGAGATTTTATTGATTCACATTCTTTCTGATATTGAACATTTCCAGCTTAATTAATTTCTACAAATTGAACATGTGTAAAATATTATATTGCGGTAGACACATTCAATTTTTATTTCCTGGTTATTGGTTTTGTAGAGCACTTCTTCAAATGTACAGTTCTTTTATCTGTTGTTTCCTTTACTCAATGTCAGTTCATGGTTTTGCAGTGTTCCATTAGTCAACAAAACAGTAGGAATACTTCTAGTTTTCTTGATAAAATTATCTGTCAATTATAGGTGCATAGTTTCTTGCTTTGATGTGGTGATATAGTTCATAAACAAAACACACAAGAATTAAAAATGAAAGAAAAAAGTAGATAAATTGTATGAAGAATAAACAATATGTGAAGAATAAACAATTCCATTAACCACAGTACACCTACATAAAGCAACCAGATAAACGACAAACTGAGAAAGAATATTTCCCAACTGTAATTAACAAAGAATTTATATCAAATATATTATAAGGTCTCCTTGACCTACCTTCAAATGGGGTACAGTAAAGTTTAACTTAAATATCTGGAAGAAAAACAGAACTGATATTATATGCTGGAGTTCTTCACCACAGTTTGGATTCATGATATATTTACGGAATTAAGTGCTCAAAATTTTATATGGAAAGGAAAAACAGAGCTGAAGTTGATGTCTATTTATAGAATTCACATTGAATGTTAGTTAACAAAGGAAAGACAAGATAAATTTAGAGGGAAGCTGGTAAATTCAGGGATATTAATTATTCTATGTCCTTTAGGACATCCAAGAGAAGACACAGATCACATTTGGATAAGATTGAAATTATTATTGATACATGGACAGATGTATAACTAAACTTGTGGTAGTTGAAGGAATTACCTAGGTTGACTGCAGTGAATATTACATTTGAACAAAACTGAATTATTATTGTTATGTGGACTGGGTATAGATATACTGAACTTACGGTAGCTAAGAGATTGCCTAAAATGACTATATTGAATGTGAAACATAGAACAGGAAAAGAAACATAGGAAAGAACTCTTAGGAACACAATTCTTCCTCCGGAAGAGCAATTTACAAGCAGTCATGAGAACATTTGGAGGGAAAGTAAAAGACGGTTATGATATCAGAAAAGCCCTAGGGAGAATAAACAAATTGCAGCATCAAATAATGAGAGGTCAAGTAACTAAAATACTGGGTGTTTCCACTAGTTTAGTTAAAAAAAAATCATCTGCAATTTCAGTGGATTAAGGAGACACTGGAGGTAAGGATAACATATAGTCATGCCATCTTTTAAGTCTTAAAACAGTATATATGCATAATATATTATTTTAGGTCTTTTATCAGATAAATTTGAAAAAGTATGATTCTTTCCTTCTAGCTTTCAACTGTTTCTGAATTTGTTTCCCACAGATTATCAATTCTGATTTTGTAAAGCTATTTTAGCATAGATAAGCATGAGTATATTGATTTCAAAAGTGCAACTTGATTTTAATAATATATGCACAAATAAATGATGCAGTGTAGATATCTTTGCTGAAATGAACCATTTTCTCTCTGCTTGCATAGAGACCACTTTATGTGGTTAGGTAGCAAACAGAAAGGATAAACAATCTATTATTTAACAAATTGTGAAATCAGAGCATTTTAAGATTCTAATTTAAATTCATAGGAATAAATAGCAGCTTTTTATCGTTTCAAGTAGAGGAAGTAATAATTTCAAGGGTTCAGCTGAATAATATTGGTTTAGATTATTCTGTAACCCTATCTCATTATTTGGAATTGGATAAAGAATAATAATAATGGAACTTTTTTTTTAATTTAACAAATATTTATTAAGCACTCACTTGTATTCTAGGCAATATTCTAGTTTTAAGATTAAAATTTGGAGCAATGGAGGGGAAAAAAATTCCCTTATGGAGTTTATAATCCAAGGTTGGATCTTGACAACAAAGAAGTACATACACACACTCAGCCACACTCACATCCACAGACTTGTGCACATACACTTTTATATTTGTATGAAGGGATACATGCTATGAGGAACTGTAAAGCAAAATAAGGGAGTAATGAATATTGTGGGTCTGTGTTTGTAAAGGTATGGCATTATTGAGGGTACAAACCAGCAAAGACATTGAAGAAGAGTGTGAACAGCAACTTTAAAAGTCCCAAAACAGAGGCAACCTTTACATGTTTGAGATCAAGAAAATCAGTATGATTAAAGCACATTAAGCAAGAGCAAGGTCCAAAGGAAATTATATCATCCTGGTAGGTAGAGAAGATAATAGATGAGGGATAGTATATGGGAGCAGTTATATTCTGATGGGGAGATCTTTTATAGGAAATTTAATCTGAGAGATCACACCAAAAAGGGTGATTACTTGGGAGGCTTTTGCAAACCTCCAGGCATGGGTGATTACGGCTTTCATGAGTGTGGCTGTGGCTCTGGTGGCAGTGATATAAACTGGTGGGATTCAGGGAATATTTTGAAGTTAGAGCTAATAGAATTTTCTGAGAGACTGTATGTTGATATGAAGAATTATTCCTAGATGTTTGATCTGTTAAATGGGTAATGATGATGTCATTTACAATAATAAAGAGTTTGAAGAATAAATATTTTTAAGAAAAAAACCGGTGTTTGTTTTGGACAATAATTTGTAAGATCCTATATTTATAACCACATTCTAAGTTATGCTGCAGCAATTAATTTGCCCCAAAATCTTAATAGATTTTTTATACAATGGTAAGTTTCTCCCACAGAAATTTTTCAAGTAATGTAGGGGTTTGGTGAAAGCAAATACTACTTTCTACTAGCCATAGCATCTTGAGAAAGCTTTATTATTATTTAAAGCAGGGGAAAAGAATACATGGAAATTTCACATTCACTCATCTGTGTTTAGGCATAAAAGTCACACACATTCTTTTTCTCAGATTATTGACTTGAAATTCTCATGGGGGCATCTTTCTAAATGTCAGTGGCTAAGTAATGTAGTCTTTCTTGTGCCCAGGAGAAAAAGACTGGAAATTCAGTAGTAGCATCTAACATATATGTCTATAAACATTCGAATAGAACTATATATTAGGCAGTTGAACACAGAAGTGCAAAGCAGGGACTTGGTTAGAGCTACAGATATAAAAGTGAGATATAACAATGTGTAAATATTATTTAATGCTGACATTAGATGGCCTTCTGGGTAGTAAATTTAAATAGATAACGGAAGCCAAGACTCATTTTCAGGTATGTTCTTCCTTTAAATTGGGAAAAGAAAAGTTGTTGATTACACAGAAAACCAGCTGTTGAAAACCTGGTGAAGGAAAACTAGCAGTCTGGGGTAGCCCAGAAGCCAAGTGAATAAAGCATCTCGAAGGACAGAAAATAGTTAATATTAATACATGGTGCCTAGATATAAAATGAAGAGAATGACACAATTAAATATTTGATAGACAAGATAGACATCATTAAGGACCTTGATAAAGGGTAATTTAATAAAACTCTTGGAAAGCAAGCCTAATTATTGTGAGCTCAGGGAAAATAAAAAGTAAATAATTGAAGAAGTGAATACAGACAAATGAGTTAGGCATGTTTAGATCATGCCTAGATTCTCCTGTAAACACTAAAACAGTTAAGTATTTTTGTTAATAGCAGTATTATTCAAATGTGTAATTTTAAATGTTGGGGAGAAATAGGACAGTAGTTGAAAAAGGGATGAAAGGTACAGATTTTTTTTTTTTTTTACAGGAAAATTTTAAGCATGTTTGTTTGGGGACAGGAATAGTCAATAAGGAAAGAAAAACTGATTATTTAGGATAGCAAATGGAAAATTACAACTAAAAAAATTTTAATGTGTGAGAAGGAATGGTATTATCTACTACATAGTTACAAAGGGTGATAATTCTGACAGATAAAATTTATGCACTGTAACAGGAGTAAATAAAAATACATTAATAAATTTGTAAATGGGTTGTAAAATGCTGTGGAAGAGGTAGTAATATATTTTAGATAATATTTATTTTTAAATACAATTTTAAATAATATAACAAGCTAAAATGTAGGAAGTTGGTGATAGCAAGTTCAATTAAAAAAAAAGGTATGAAATCTAACATTGAAAAATGGGAGAAAACATTGATAGGAAAACCTATGCATTGATGACTCACTTTTGCATTGTGGTTTTTAGTTTAAATTAACAATTTTGTTTTGTTTCACACACATGTATTTATACTGGGGAAAAGTTAAAATATGAAGAAAATTTAATGTCAGCAGTGTTTATATATACCAAAAACATTGAGTAATAGAGACAGGGACTTTTAGTCATCACACATTCTGATTTATATTTATCCAGTAGGCATTGGTATAGCAATGGCAGTTGATACAGTATTGAAATATTTAAGCATGTCATGTCACTTTGTAATTATCATAAACATTTCATTATTCCATTCATTCTTCTGTTAATAATCAAATAAATTTCAACAGATTACAATACAGGACATTGTCTTTTAGAACTGTAAAAGCAGATTCTAAAGTTTGTGAGAAGTTTATAAGAAAAATATTCAAGAATAGGTGATGCTCTACCAGTTATTAAAACATTAAAATTAATTATAATAGTATCTAACATTTTGTATGCTAAGTGTCAAGTATTTGAAATGATATAATGTCAGTTCTTAATGATTATCTTTGTTTGAGCAAAGGTCAAGGTACAATCTCCTTTAAGATGATGAAATAACTCCATGTCCAGGCAGTGACCCACCTTGGAAAAAGAACAGAATGCTGCTTACCTGAGTGAAAATCAGGTGGTTTAGTGGTGGAGTATTTTTACCAGAAAAGGCAATTAAGATGTCAACTCACAATTCTATTGGTTATTATTTAGTAAATTTATCATTTTGCATCTTATATAAGAATTATACTGCAAATATCCATCTATGCATCGCTAAACTTCAATATTCAGATGTCTATTTCCTCTTCTCAATTCAGAATTCTTATTGCTTTTCCCATCAAAGAAAAATCACAATATTTAAGGTTTGTAATTTCAACATATTTCTGTATATTTTTTATTAAATATATCCCTAAGGAAAGATTGTTCTTTTATAAGTTTAAAACTTTAGCTAGTACAAAGTTCTCTGAATTTTTCTGGAAATTACATTCATTCCCTCTCAAAATTGGTTTGTTAGTTAAATGCATATTAATATGTGTGGCTCTATTCCATTTAATTTTTACTGTTGCATTATAACCATTTGTCTGTTGTTTTACACTAGTAAAATTTCACTAGTGTAACTCTTAAGAATAAAAAGTTTCTGGTAATTAAATAAAAGGGTTTTAACATTCAGTAGATCTTATCCAACAGTATTTATTGGTGGTTACACTAAATTATATTTGTTCAGCAGGTTAGAGGCTTCCCAATCACTGTACAAGCAGCACAACATTTCAGAGTTTCAAATTTCAGATTTTCAGAGTGTTACCCATATTTTGACTGTGAGCTTTTATTTCTGTATTTTTAGTTTCCATTTTCCTTACGTGAAATGATTCAGTTCACATATTTATAATTATTCAGTTCACCTTTTCTGTGTATAGCTCTGTCATTGTCTGTTTTTCTATCATGTTTTACTAATTCATTTGTAAAAGTTCTTTTTCTTTATTGGTAACACCTTTTATTAAGATGCTCCCTTGTAAGTTATTTGTATTTTTTATGTTTTTAGGTTAAGCATATATTCATTGGAAACTGATATTTGTGGATGGTATGAGATAGGAATTTGCATAGTTTTAATAGATAACTAAACATTTCTAACTAATATGTTGACTAGTTATTCCTTATCCATTGCAGTTCAAAGCCATTTCAGTTGAATACTAAGTCTGTGTTTAGGCCTTTGTTGGTGGGTCCTCTCTTCTAGTGTGTTGATCTATTTATTAGTACGACACCACACATCTTTTATTACTATAGCTCTTAAAGCATCTTTTTGTCTTTTTCCACAAGCATCGTTGTTGGTTTTCTTGCAGTTTGTCTATCCTTATCAGTTGCTCTTATATGTTGTAAATTAACTTCTCAAATAGTAAATAAATCATTATTATTTTGATTAGAATTGCCTAGATTTTGTAAATTATATTAATTTTGGTTGAATAGACATGTTTGGAGTATTGAAAATAGATTAGTTTCACACATGAATATATTATTGCTATAAAGATGTAAACATATTTAGTTTTGTATTAATGTCTTTCAATAAACACATAACTATTTTCATTTTGGAATGTATTCCTAATTTTAAACCATATTTTCACTGTACCTTTTTCTATGTTTTGATAAGATGCACAAATACTTGTTACAATTGCTTACGGTATTCAGTACCATAACAGGCTGTACAGGTTTATAGCCCAGGAGCAATAGGCTACACCATATGTCTTAAGTGGAGAGTAAGCTATATTATCCAGGTTTATTCATACACAGTCTATGATGTTCACACAATTATAAAACTGGCTAAGGATGTATTTCTCAGAATATATTCATATCATTAAATGACACATAATCATACATAAAAACAAACACCATTTATTGAACTTACGTTCATAAGAAAGATTGGTTAGTGACTACCTTTCTTTATTACCCTTAATTGATTTTTCTTAACAAGGTATATTATTCTCATAAGAATCATTGGGAAGTGGAGTCTTTCTAGTTTTTTTATGATGTTCTGTGGGATAGTATGTTATTAGTAGAATTACCTGTTTATTATTATCTGAATATCTCTTAGAAATTATATAAAAATCTCTGGGTCTGGTGTATTTTAGGTAGATCTTATAGGACTTAACCAAATTTGATCATGGTGATAAGATCACCATATTTTTACTTTTCTTGAGTCAAATACATACACATAATTACATATAGAAATATTAAAAATATATTTTTCTATGAAAGTGACATTTAACAAATTACTTTGTTCTAATAATTTGCATTATATTGTCTATAACATTGTGATTTTTAATGATATTAAGAACCTACAGTAAGTATAACACTGACTTTGAAAATTACTAAGAGTTACATTGATGGCCGAATATACAGTTTTTATGTTGTTCCATACAACACCAGGAAGAGCATGTTGTATGTAATTGGTGTATGCAGAATTTTATATATGTTGATACATAAGGCTGCTTAATTCTACAGTTCAGAGCTTCTATACACTGCTGTATTTTTGTTCACTTTGGTACTAATATGATGTTGGTTTTTCTTCATTTAGTTTTGCCAACGAATTATTATTATTATATCTATACTTGTTTTATTTTGTATTTTGTACCAAAAATTCTAATATTAAATGTCTTGGAAATTCTAATGCTGCTATGTAAATTTTGATGTTACCTTTCCTCATGCATTTTATAACATTAAATTTTTAGAAATTTTTATATGTCTAACACATAATCTGTTGTGGTCCTGTTTGAGGGAATTTACTTGGACAGGTGATTTTGCTTTGCATTTACCAGGTGTCCCAGGGTGCTAAAATAACTGAACCTCCTGCTATTAATTGCTGGGTTTGCAGTTTCATGGCCTCAGCAACGATTACAGTTTGAAATAATAAATCGATGAATATAAGGACCATACTTTGATTCTATGTTCTCAGTAGAGATTTTTCTTTCCAATCCAGGAAGAATTCTGCAATTTATAGTTAGCTTATTTTCTCCATTTCCTTGCAAACAGGTATCTTCCAGCCTACTCATTGCTAAGGTTGTTTCTTCAAGGAATCCTGCAATGTGCAAGGATTTATGTTCCATTTCTCCCTCCTCAATTTGTAAGCTAACACAATGGCTTGTGGCCCCAAGCAGCTTTAAATTTCAAGGCTCTGTCTCTTGCTATAAGCCAGTATCATCGGGGTAGCTTCGGGTGCCTGTCCTGTTCAACCGTTCTAGTTTTTATACTGTTGCTCATTCTTCTAAGGCTTTGTGAATTTTGCTTCTAACCAATCAATTAAAATGATGTTTGTTATAGTTTATGCAGCAATTTGAGGTATTTTATTGTGAGGAGTTTACTCAAAAACACTTAATTTTCACTATTGCCAAACAAAGAAACAACACATAATTTCAAAGATTTATAAATTTGTTATAAAGACCAACTTGCAATAATTTACACATTAAATTAAGACTAAATATTTATAGATATTTGTAAAATTCTATTTATCTTTTTAAAATCTTATAGCAATATATCATAAATATATCGTATTTATAGATATTTGGGAAAATTCGATGTATCTTTTTAAAATCTTATAGCAATATATCAAATTATCACATTATGGTATTTTGAGTGACCTAAACATACAGAAATAATGATATACTTTTAGATTTGCTAAGCCTTGTAAAATAAAGGCTTTCACAAATTAAGAGAAATAATATTTAAATAATATTTATTTTTAACCATAGCATTAATAAATAATTATATAAAACAAAATGAAAATGAAAAACAGAGTTATTGTTAAAGACTTTCTATTGTTAAAGCAAATTAAAGCAAAAAACTCAGAAGTAATTTTAGCAATTCAAATCTGAAATGTTTTTGGTTATTTAGCTAGCAGAATAAATCTAGAATTTACTTTTTTTGTTGTTTTTTGCTAAATCCCTTATTATACACACTTTTAAAATTAATTTGGCTGGCTCCTTCTATGTATATCAGTTCTTGAGCTACATTGATGAGTCAGGAAGAAAATGTTTTCCCTCATAAAATTGCTTATGTTATAATGAGGGAAGCTGAAAAACAGCTAGTAAGAATAAAAATAAAACTCATTTTCTAATAAATGCCAAAAGAAAGAAAACAGAGTGGGTAGCCAACACACACTCAGGATAAGAGCGATTTTAAAAACGATTGCCAAGAGGAGTCTATTTTGAAGGTTTTACTTTACCAGAGACGTGATGATTGGAAGAAGAAAGTCATTATAAGGGAAGTTATAAAGTCATATACAGGGAAGTCATATACAGGGAAGAACTATTCTAGAAATGTAATGAGAGCAAATTTAGCATGATGTGTTCCAGAGATGTTACGACAGTGTGGATGATATGAAAGAACAGGAGAATGTGGTAAACATTAAGGTGGGAGAGCAAAGCAGGGTCAGTTCACGTGTGGGCTTAGCAGTGGGTTGTCTACATAAATCAACAAACTAGTATACTTTATTGTTTTAAATATTTGTGGCTACCTAGTAGGCTTATATATTTATGGAATACATGAAATGTTTAGATAAAGGCACATACAATGTGAAATAGTGTAAACCAAGATTGTCCTAGGCATCCTAGCTCAAACTGTACACACTGACTACAGCTTGAGGTATGAATGTTTTCTATGAAAGTGGATGTGAGTTGATCAAGTATATGAAAGATAACTCTGCTGCTCTTCCATTAATTTATTGCATCCTCTGGAACTGAATACAAGAAAAAGGGATGAGGTAGCAGGAGAGAAAACATTAAGACCAATAAGAGGCTCACGAAGCCACCCAAGAGAGAAAAATGACAATTTGAATCAGGAGGGTCCCTACTGATCACATGCACATTTGGATGTGTCAAGAAAATTGGAAAGTACAAGTAGTAAATTTGCCTTTGTAATGAAATAAATATTTGTGTGTACAATTTATTGTTATTCATAGGTAATTATTTCAGCTAGTTATGTACTGAAGATTGACAGATTTTATTTTATCTTTATAAAATACAATGATTTTTCTACAGATTTAAAGTGATTTCATTAACACCAACTATAAACCTTATATTGCATAATATCATTTTTATGTTTTTTTTTTAATTCTATTAATTCACAAGAAGGGAGGTTAAGGATAAATGATGGAGGGGAAATAGTATGAATTCTGGAGTTAAGGTAACTGTCGTTTAAATAGTATCTGTCACTTGCAGGCTGTGCTTTTTTCTACATTTACTGATCTTTCTGAGCCTCAGTGTATTGTCTTTTAAAGGGATAAAAATTGAAAGAGCACAATATAAAGATGGTCTCATCCTATATGTTCATAAAATTGCTGTCAATTTTTATTTGAATTTTGTTAGAAAGAGGATCTCACTCTGTTGCCCACATTGGAATGTGGCACCACAGTCATAGCTCACTGCAGCCTCAAACTTCTGGGCTAAAGCAGTTCTCTTACCTCTATTTCCTAAGTAGCTGAGACCACAGGTGTATGCCACCATGCCCAGCTGGTTTCTTTTATTTATTTATTTATTTTTGTAGAGACAGGATGTTACTATGTTGCCCAGACTGGTCCCAAATTCCTGGGCTCAAGCAGTCCTTCATCCTTGACCTTCCAAAGCACTGAGATTACAGACATGAGCAACCACGCGTGGCAAATTGGAGTTATTTCTATTAACATCAACAGTGTTATTATTCACTTAGATCTGGATTGTGAGGTTTCTGTTGGCACCAGATTTTGAAAAATAGATATTGTTTTATCCAAGTAAATTAATACTGTTCTAAAAAAAAAAAGTAACTACAAGAATCTGGCAGAATTCTCAAAATAAAATAGAACAATTTGTAAGTTAAATCAGAGTTATTTATGCATGGGGCAGATTTTTCCAAATATTTTCTGTAAGAGTTATTATGCAGAAAAAAATAGTATTACTAGAATTATCTTGCTTACTTTCTTTTTTCTTTTTTTCTTTTGAGACAAAGTCTCACTCTGTCACCCAGGCTGGAGCACAGTGGTACGATCTCAGCTCACTGCAACCTTTACATCCCAGGTTCAAGCAAGTCTCCTGCTTCAGCCTCCCAGGTGCTACCATGCCCAGCTAATTTTTTGTATTTTGGGTAGAGATGGGGTTTCACCATGTTGGGCAGGATCCTGACCTAAAATGATCCACTGACTTCAGCCTCCCAAAGTGCTGGGATTACAGACATGAGCCACCATGCCCAGGGCTTACTTGATTTTTGAATGATTAAGTGCTAGGTACATAACTGAGAAAGAGAGGGGGAAAATAAAAAGAGAAACCCAGTGCAAAAGATCAAATAATATTATTTGTAGTTATGAGCAATTATATAATTCTTGTTATTAAAATTAGAAAATAGGCTATTTTAGAAGGTATTTTTACATTATTTATTGCATTGAAATTCCATTGGATTCAAAAAAGTAGTGCTGCAACCATTTACAGGACAGAAAATGAAGGATCATGGAGATTAGTTAACTTGTCCAGGACTATATGGCAAATTAATAGTAGAAATTGGATAGCAGTGTATGTTTTATAATCTCATTTAAACTCATTAAGTCATAAATAAGAGTTATCTCTGTAAGTTTTCACTTTATATCTCAATAGTATTTCATAGTATATATATATATATATATATATATATATATATATACACACCAAATTTTCTTTAAGCATTCCTTTGTTGATAGACACTTAGCTTGGTTCTGTATCTTGGCTGTTGTGAAGAATGCAGCAGTAGACGTTAAATTGCGGATATTTCTTCAACATACTTTTATTTTGGCTATATATCCAGTAGTGGAATTGCTGGATCATATGATAGTTCTATTTTTAATATTTGCAGAACATCAATAACGTTGTTTGTAATGGCTATACTAGTTTATATTCTCACCACCAGGGTTTGAGTTCCCCTGTTTTTACATTCTCCTCAGCATGTGTTGTATGATTCACAAATTTATTTATTTTCTCTGTTTTCAACTAATTGCTGTATAGTCATTCAATAATAACCTCAAAGGATCGATCGTATTTCTGTGGTAGCAATATGGTGTGATTTTTTTCATTTCTAGTTTTAGCTACTGAGTTATTTCTCTCCTTTTTTTTTTTTTTTAGTCTAGGAGAATGTTTATCTTGTGCATTATTATTTTTTTTTTCAAAATAACCCTTCAGTTTGTTGATCTTTTGCATTTTTTTAGTCTATTTTATTTCTGCTCTGATCCTTAGCATGTCTTTCCATATACTCATTTTGGGTTTAATTTGTTATTTAGGTTCTTGAGTGCAGCATTAAGTCATTTATTTGAAATAGTTCTAACCTTTTGATGTGGATTCATTGTTATAAACTTTTTTTTTTGGAATTTCTTTTATATATCTGATAGACTTTGGTATGTTGAGTTTTCACTTCTGCTTATTTCAATAAATTTTTAAGTTTTTTTTTAAAAAAATGGTAATTGATCCGTTGGTTGTACAAGAGCATGTTGTTTAACTTTAATGTATTTTTATGATGTCCAAAAGTTCTCCTGTTACTGATTTCTAGTTTTATTCCATTGTGATCAGAAATACCACATGCAATTTTATATTTTAAAATTTGTTAAGACTTGTTTTGTGGCCTAACAAATGATCTATCCTAGAGAATGTTCCATGCACTGATGAGAAGTATGTGTAATCTGCAGCTGTTGGATGTAACATTCTGTAAATGCCTGTTGTCTATTTGGTCAAGAAGAGTGTGCTTGAACTCTGATCTGATTTTTTTTGTTTGTTTGTTTATTTTCTGTCTGGATGATCTGCACATTGCTGAGAGTGGAATGTTGACGTGCCCTACTCTTACTGATGTGCACTCTATTTCTTCCATTGAAAGTATAAAAACAGGTATATCTTGTAGCATGGTGCTTTACTTTATTGTGCACTGCAGATATTCTGTAACTACTGAAACAGTCAAATGGAAAGGTTGTGGCAACCCAGTGTCAAGCACGTTGGTTGGCCCATTTTTTCTAACATCATGGACTCACTTCATGTCCATTATGTTTTGTAAATTCTCCTAGTATTTCAAAATTTATTATTATTATTATATTTTTATAGTTGTCTGTATTCAGTGATCTTGGATTTTACTATTGTTATCGTTTTAGCACATCACAAGTTTTACCCAAGGAAAATAGCAAACTTAATCAGTAAATGTTTGTGACACTGACATTCTCCCATCTATCTCCCTCTTACAGAGCCTGTCTATTTCCTGAAACACAACAATATTAAAATTAGGACAATTCATAACCTACAATGGCTTCTAAGTGTTCAAGTAAAGTAAGAGTCACATGTCACTCACTTTCAATCAAACCCTAAAAACAATTAAGCTTTGTGAGGAAGGTCTGTCAAAAGCCAAGGTAGTCTAAATGCTAGGTCTCTTGTACCAAGTAGTTAGCCAAGTTGTAAATGTGACCAAAAAAAAAAAATTTGTTAACTTGCTGCAGCTTCTCCATCAGCACTTGCTGCTTCACCTTGCACTTTTATTTTATGTAGAAGGCTTTTTTTTTTTTTTTTTTTTTGAGATGGAGTTTTGTTTTTGCTACCTAGGCTGGAGTGCAATGGCACAATCTTGGCTCACCGCAACCTCTGCCTCCTTGGTTGGAGCAATTCTTCTGCCTCACCCTCCCGAGTAGCTGGGACTACAGGCGCACACCACATGCCCAGCTAATTTTTGTATTTTTAGTAGAGAAGGGTTTTCACCATGTTGACCAGGATGGTCTCGATCTCTTGACCCCGTGATCCACCTGCCTCGGCCTCCCAAAGTGCTGGGATTATAGGCATGAGCCACCGTGCCCGGCCCAGCTTTTTCTCTTAAACCTCATGAACCAAATTTTGCTAACTCCCAACTTTTCTTGAATGAAATTAAAAGTGCTATACCAGTGAACACCTGAATGCTAATAAAGCAAAGCAGCCTCAGCACTGATATAAACGTGTAGTGGTCCACATGGAAAATCAAACAATATATTTATAATGTAGACAAAACAGTCTTATACTCAAAGGAGATGTCATCTATGGCTTTCTGAGCTAGAGAGAAGTCAATGCGTGGATTCAAAGCTTCTAAGGACGGGCTGATTCTAATGCAGCTGGTAACTTTGAGTTGAAGCCAATGATCATTTACCATTCTAAAAACCCTATGGCCCTTAAGAATTCTGATAAATCTACTCTTCCTGTGCTTTATAAATGGCACAACGAAGTCCAGATGCCAACACATCTGTTTACAGCATGCTTTACTTAATATTTTAAGTCCACTGTTGAAAACCTACTGCTCGGAACATGTTTCTTTCTAAATATGACTTATCACTGATAATGTACCTGGTAACCTTATAGCTACGATGGAGTTGTACAAGATGAAAGTGGTTTTTCATGTCTGCTAATACAGCAATTATTCTGCTACTCCATGGATCAAGGAGTAATTTAGACTTTGAAGTCTTATTATTTAAGAAATACATTGCTTCATAATGCTACAGCAGCCACAAAGAGTGATTTCTTTGATAGGTCTGGGCAAAGTAAATTGAATACCTGCTGGAAAGAATTCATCATTATAGATGCTCTTCAGAACATTTTGGATTTATGGGAGGATGCCAAAATATCAAAATTAATAGAAGCTTGGAAGATGTTTATTTCAACTCTCATGGTTGACTTAGAGGTGTTCAAGACTTTAGTGAAGAAACTAGCTGCAAATGTGATGGGAGTAAGCAGTGGTGCCTAAAGGTGTGACTGGATTACTGCAATCTCATGATAAAACTTTAATGGATGAGGAGTTGTAACTCATGGATGAGGAAAGAAAGTGGTTTCTTGAGATTGAATCTACTGGAGAAGATGCTCTGAATATTGTTAAATAAAGGCTGTTAAATAGTACATAAATGTAGTTGATAAAGAAGCAGCAGGTTTTCAGATTAACTCCAATTTTGAAAAATGTTCTACTGTGGGTAAAATACTATCAAACAACGTTGCTCTCTACAGAGGAGCCTTTCATCATGAAAGATTTGATTGATGTGGCAAACTTTATCATCGCATTATTTTAAGTTGCCACACCACTCCAATCTTCTGCAAAAATAAATATGATCAGTCTGTAGCCATCAGCCTCAAGACAAGATCTTTCTCTGCTAAAATAAAATTATAATTTATTAAATATTAAAATGATCGTTATAACTTTTCTGCAATAAAGCATTTTTAATTAAGACAAGTACATTCTTTTTATAGGCATAATGTTATTTCATACTTAATAAAGTATATTGCAAACACAACTTTTAAATGTACTGTGTAATAAAAAATTGTGTTTCTTACTTTATTGTGATATTTCTTTTACTGTGGTGATCTGGTGGTAAGCTAACAATATCTCTGGGGAATGGTTGTGTTTACTTTATACATTCAGGTCTTCCTATGTTGGGTGCACATTTATTTATAATTGTTAAATACTTTTTAATTGACCCCTTAATTATAAAATAATGGTCTTCTCTCTTTTCACATTTTTCGGCTTAATATTTATATTATTTGATATACATATAGCTACTACTGTTTTTTTTTGTTTCAATTTTCAAGGATTATATTTTTTGTATATTTTGCTTTTCACCTTCAATCTGTTTACAGATGAAGGGAATCTCTTGCAGGCAGTTTATAGTTGGATCCTGTTTTCTTTTGTGTTGTTTTCTTAACCATTCAATCTTTTCATTGCAGATCTTAATCAATTTATGGTTATGGTAATTATTGATAGTTAAGTACTTATTACCGCCATTTTGATACTTGTTTTCTGGTTGCTTTACAAATCCTTTTTCTTTTTTCCTTACAGTCTTCCTTTGTGGGTAATTATTTCTTTCTAGTAGTATGTTTTTATTCTTTGCTTTTACATTTACTTCATCCACTCTAGGTTTTGTTTTGTGGTTACAAAGAGACTTACAATTTATAGTCTATAATTATAACAAGGCTTTGTATTTGTTCAGACTTCTCCTTGTATAAACTGATACTTTTATAAACTGATAACAACTTTAATCTCAAAGGAAATAAAATAAACAACTAAAAAGCTGTATACTTTGTTTATTCTCACCCTACATTTTGAATTTTGACTATCACAATTTATAATTTTACATAGCCTAGCTCTTAACAAATTATCATAATTTTTTATTAGTTTTAACTTTTTGTCTTCATACTGATAATATTTGTAGTTTTTCAGTATTAGAATGCTTGCACCATGATTTCAGTATTAGAATAACAATCATCTTAGCATCTTTTTCTTTCAGTTTAAAGAACATTCTTTATCATTACATGTAGGAAAGATCTGGTCACAATAAATTTTCCCGGGTTTTGTTTTGAAACGTTTTATCCATCTTTCATTTCTGAAAGATAATTTTTCTGTTATCTTTAAGATACTTTTAACATCTTATTCTTAGTTGACAAATGTTTATATTTTTCCCCTCAACACTCCAAATACATCATCCTGTTAATGTTTATACTGTTTATGCTGCGGTGTATTAGAAATTTCTTATATTTGCTTCTTTTCTCTCACTTATCTCAAGAGTCTCTTTGTTTCTGACATTTAACAGGTTGATTATAGTATGTCATGGGGTACTGTTGAACCTGATTGATGACATTTAGCCTTAATATACCTGAATATTTACATCATTTTCCTGCTTTGGAAAGTTTTTTGTTATTATTTCTTTGAATAAGCTTCTAACATTTTGTCTTTACCCATGCTTTCTTTAATTTCAATAACTCAAATATTTGATCTTTCAATTTTGTTCCATAGATTTTATTAGCATTCTTCATTACTTTTAGCTTTTTTCCTCCACAAATAATGTGTTTTCAAGTAGCCTGTCTTCAGATGCACTGAATCTTCTGCTTTATCATTTCTGATGTTGATGTTTTATATGGCATATTTCATTTGGTTCATTATATTTTTCAGCTCCAGGATGTGTTTTATTTCTTTTTTAATCATTTCATTTTTTTTTCTGTTAAATTTCGCAGATAAATTTCTGAATTAATTCTATATGTGTTTTCTTGTTTTTCATTGAGTTTTCTTAAAAGAGGTATTGTTTCTGAGAAATCACACATTGCCATTACTTTTGGGTACATCTCTATCACCTTTGTTTCGTGAGGTCGTATTTCCCTGAATGTTTCTAAAACTTGTGGATGTAAAATGATGTCTTTCCAAAGGTATGTGATGCCTGGCTTTGTTTGTGCCTGTCCTTCTTCAGAGAGCCTTCCAGAAATTCTAAGCAGACTGACTATCATATGTCCTGATCCTGTGATTATTTCAGACATCTCATCAGGATTCCCTAAATCCAGGCTTGTCATGAGTCTCACAAAGACTCTGAGTTTGACATTGCTCTGTGGCCTGTACAGGCCTAGGAAAGTCACAAAGAGTATTGGGACTGTATGGGAAAGTTGGCTCGGACTTAAGCTTAGATGACTATTCCAGTTACTCAGATGGGCATGTCTCTCAGCAGGATGGTCATCCTGTATAGGCAGGGTGGTCACCATCTTGAGCAAAAAAGACCAAAGTTGAGACTGAGCCATCTCAGGATCTGCTTTGGGGTGGCAGTTGGTGAGCCCATCATGCGGGCTTAGAGAGTTGTACAGAAAGACATAAGATAGTCTCCCTTTGTGTCTTTGTCTTTAGATTTCTGAGCCAGGATTTCAGCTGAGGAGAACAGGAACCTAGCCACAAGGCAACTTCCGGGTTTACCGCCATGACTGATGTCAGCAGATAGATGAGCCTCTTCACCAATGTACTAATGTGTGTGTGATTGCTCCTGAAACCCTTGGAAGATGATTTCAGTAACAGGCTCAAGCCCCTTGTGGGCTGAGGCAGTTTCTGGGCTTGAATCAAAAGTAAAATTAGCAGATCAGCCACTTGGGTGCCAACCTGCATACTCAAAATGACCCAACTAGATCTTGGGCTCCACAGAGTTTTACAAACTTCTACCTGAATCCCAAAAGTACTACAGAGTATTTTTTTCTGTAAATGAGTTCAGAACTCTTGTTGTTATAGGGGAATATGAATAAGTTACTTCCTATTCTGTTATTATGCTAAATATTCTATTTTTATATTGTATGTTATTATTTATTAAGACAGTAATTCCAAAGCAGAACATCTCTTTGTCAAGATAGAGCTGAACAAACCACACCTCTGTGGAAATAATATATTTATCAAGTATGACTTAAAGAGCACATAATATGGAACTTCTATGCTTCTGAATATATTTTTTTGTTTTGGTGATTGTGTCTTGTTATACATACATTGATTTTGTTTCTCAAATTAAAGATGAAAATTGGCATGTTATAATAATATTTCTTTTGGAATTTAGTAATTTTGAAGAGGTAGTTTTCAAATGACCTCTTGAAAAGTTAACTTCAGGGCCAGGCACAATGGCTCACACCTATAATTCCAACACTTTGGGAAGCTGAGGCAAGAGGATCAGTTGATGTTGGGAGTTCAAGCTCAACCTGAGAAACAGGGTCAGATCTCATCTCTACAATAATAAAAAATAATAATAAATAAAATTAATAAAACATTTGGCTGACATGGTGGCATGTGCCTGTAGGCCCAGCTACTTGGGAGACTGAGCTCAGGAGGGTAAGGCTGCAGTAAGCTATGATGGTGCCACTGCACTCCAGCCTGAGCGAAAGAGCAAGACCCTGTCTCTGAAAATGTGTGTGTGTGTGTGTGTATAATATAATATATACACACATTTATATTAATATAAATATACATATAAAATAAAAGTTAACTTTAACCTTTAACTCTCAGTTTATTTTGCTTTTTGAAAGAAAAACAGAGGTATAGATTATACATGTGAAAAATATTATTTAGAATTTTGTTTTAAAAAATAATTGACAATATTTTCTTTTATGTAAAAATAAAATATTAGTTTAAAGTACAGACTATCATAACCAAGATACTAACTTGCAAAAATATAAAATGTAGCACAATCATTTGTATTTATATAGTTAATTCAATAGCAAATTATATGACCTAGTTTCATGTATGCAATTAGCAATTCAACTAAATCTCTTACTCTAAATTACTAGAGATATGATGGTGCCCATGAGAACCAGCAGGATGCCATCTATTTTAAGTATGTCTTAATAGCTGGTAATGATAAATTTCAGAATTTTTTTAATTTAGTAATTTATAATTTTTTTAACTGTAAATCTCAATCTAAAATATTGCATAAATCACACCTATTTCTACTTTGTAGTAAATAATAGGCAATGAAAAATAATAGTTATTTTTTCTCTTTCTTTCAAATTTCTAAACTGAACTTAACCAGAAAAGAGAAAATTTGATAGCCTTCTCTTTTATAGATGAAATTAATAACTTTATTATTTTATTTATTTTTATAATAGATATTTTGTTTTCTAGTATAATCCTGTGCAGTTTAAAGGTGGAGATTCATACCAGTACTTCACCTCATACATTAAGCTAAATTTTATATCAAAATTGCATATTGTAGAAGACATATATGTGAAATTTTAAATGTTGTCTTATACATTGCTTTGGTCTGAATGTTTCTTTTTCTCTAAAATTTACACATTGAACTCTATTTACCAATGTGATGGCATGAAGAGGTGGGCTTTTGGGAAGTGACTAAGTTACAAGAGTTAAACCTTCAGGAATGGAATTATAGCCTTTTACAAAGACACTCCAGAGAGCTGCCTTCTCTCTCTAAAGTGTGAGGAGAGAGCAAGAAGGTGCCATTTTTATAAACTAGAAAATGGACCTTCACCAGACACTAATTTTACCAGCACATGGATCTTGTACTCCTCAGCCTCCAAAACTGAGAAATCGACGCTTTTTATTTATAAACCACTTATTTTATGGCATTGTGTTTTAACGACTCAAATCGGTTAAGACAAGTATTATTGAACATTTGCAAACACTTGAGCTAGCCACAGTATTTAAGCAAAGGAATTAGGATTAGATAAATGAGGTAAAACATACTTAAAAACTGCTATGGTTTTGTTTGTTTGTTTGTTTGTTGTTGTTTTTGAGATGGGGTCTCGCTCTGTCTGTAGCCCAGGCTGGAGTGCAGTGGTGCGATCTTGGCTCACTGCAATCTCCACCTCCCTGGTTCCAGTTCAAGCAATTCTCCTACCTCAGCCTCCCAAGTAGCTGGGATTACAGGTACGAGTCACCCTATGGTTTGAATGTGTCCTCTTCATGTGCTGGATCCTAATCTCTTTGCCCTTATGAATAGATTAATGTCAGCTATGCCCTCATTAATGGGTTACTAGATTCACAAGAGCTCTGCCTTCATGAAAAATTAACATTAAAAGTGAATTCATTATCATAAGAGTGATTTTGTTATAAAAGTAAGCTTTCCTTGTCTTTCTTGCTCTTGTCCTTCACCATGTGATGCCCTACATCATATTATGATGCAGCTATAAGGCCCTAACCAGGTGTTGATGCTACGTTCTTGCATTTCCCAGCCACCAGAACTATGAGCCAACTAAACTTCTATTCTTTATAAATTACCTAGTTTTTGATATTCTATTTTAGTAAGTGAAAGAGATTAAGACAGAAACCATCTTGGTTATCATTATTCTATTTTAGCTTCTTTTCAATAATATTAGTGTAGTTTTAAGGATTTTTGTAAATTAGCACCATGTCCTTTTACAATATAAATTAACAACTTTTTATGAGTTAGCAAGTTTAGTTTTTTAGAAATTTTGTATCTGCCATTTCAATTCTAAAATACGAGAACAAAGTATCTCAACACAAAATGTAGTTATTTATGTTAATAAAATTTTTAATTTTTTTAATTTACTTTTTTAATAACCCATGTATCAGAAACACCTACTTAGATTTACAAGTTGATAGTTGTTTAATATTTAATGTGTATTTTTCATTCATGAGATACGAATATATGTTTCTGTTGTTTGATAAATATTCAACTGTTGGTGAAATGATATCTTTCAGGGAACATGGGGCTGTATCAGAAGTGATGTCCACTCTGCCTCCAAAAGTTACAGGAGTGTGGGCTACATACACATCACGGCAGTTGTGTCTATTCATCCACACCGGTTGGCAGAGTGGCTTAACCTTTTGAAGAGTTATGGGCTTCTCAGGTAAAGAGGTTAGCAAGGATGGCACAGAAGAATCCCAGCATATTAATACATCACTTCCTGGAAACTAGAAAGTGGATGCTGTGACATGGGACACAAACCCTTACCAATTAGCCCTGCAATTCAGTTCAACACTGGCAGACACTGCAGATGCTGCTCAAGTGAATTAAGAACTGTATGATTTGGAGCCACTCTTGAAGATCCTTCTGACCTCAAATTTCTGACATCCCATTACTCAGAAGGGAAAAGGTGTTCTGGCACTCCAGTACCCATGTCCTGAGGGCAGCAGCTGAATAATTCCTAGGTGATGTTCTCTGCCCAAGGCAATTCTTTACCTTAATTTCTTCTCAAGAAAGGAGCAGACAACCTGGGTCTCAGAGTGACACGGGTGCTGGAGCAGATTTGCCGGGAATTTACAGCTCTGCTTAATTCTTCCAGATGACAGAGGTTTCCTGGATCAGCTTTGCCAGCTCTTCAGGACAACCCCTTTAAGCTTCACCTGAGCCAGGAGAAAGTCACAGGTCTGACAGTAACCGTATATGGGTGTGGTGTGTTGGTTGCCCTTTGCTGAGTCCCCACCTTTGGCATACCGAGGACATGTGTTCTCTTTCCGGGTCCACAAGGGGGGCATAGTTTTAAGCGCAAGAACTTCCCAGTGCCACGCCCCCCTCCCGTCTCTCTCCATCCAGGAGACTTAATGGTCTCTGTTTTAATTTTCCCTGCTCAGCAAGGATCAAAAAGTCAGTCACTCCAGCGGAAGTTTAAGGGAACTCTTTTCATTGGCCAGGGGGTCTCGGAGAACATGGGGGTTCCCCCCCAGATTAAAAGGCCCCTTCTTCCACACCCCTTTGGACTCCATGATTGGATCCCCTTCCACACACATCCTCTCCCTCGTGCGGCAGTCTTCTCTCCTCTCCTGTTTTTCTCTTTCTTTACCTAAATAAATAACTTTTCGGCAACACTGTTTGGGTCCGGGATTTGCTTTCCCAGCGAGCCGCGCACCTGTCGTGGTCCCCTCGCTCATACTTGAGAGGGTGAGAGACCAAGAACCTGCAACATTCTCTCGGGGGAGCTGTGCCCTCCTGGCACCCCAAAACGCGGTTGCAATACTAGACAGACTGAAAGACTGAAGTTGTTAATGAACTTTTCAACTGTATGGAGGTCTTCAGAAACGCTAGAGATACTGCAAAGAGTTTTCCACAGCAGTTTCTGAAAACCTGGGAGATATGGAGAGAGGAAGCCCATTTGCAGACCACTGGCACTTTGCGAAGGAACAGGAGCGCTTCTGCTTCCATGAACTGAGCCCTGGAAGCTGCTGCTTCTAGCCACGAGGGACAGTGGTGTATAATGCATTACTGGTATTTGTCAGGGATGTGTAGGTCCACCACAGTGTTTTCTACAAAACTCTGGAACAGTCAGGGTATTGCGGACATTAAAGGGAAGACATGTTTGCCCCTGTAGCCCCAGGCTCTGACAGGCCTGATAGCTCTAGGAGTCTCAAAGACACCCCCTCAAGCCCATGAACTGATGTTCGCCCACCCCTCTGCTCCTGGTGGGAGCTACCCCTGCAACTGGCTGACTTCCCGGCTCTACCGCTGACTGAGGACTCCGGCAGGCCTGAGGGACCCTTTCCCCTGGCCCTGAGTGGGCAAGAGCCTTTAACAGGAGGAGGTGGCTTTACTGGTACAACAGGAAAAGTGTAACCTATTAATTGGTTTTGGCAAAAGCAACCTCTGAGAATATTTTCACTTTATGTGAGAAATAAATGTAAATCTCATTTTATGGAGTATTTTATATCTTAGTTGTGTTTGAAAGTGTTTTGATTTTTGGAAAAACATCAAGATAAATAATGACATTTGTTGTAAAAATATATATGCATGTGTGTGTGTGTGTGTGTGTGTGTGTGTACGTACACACACAGAGAGAGAAGAAGGTTCTTTCTGCTATCTATGTTACCACTTTATTTTATTTGAAAATGTAATAAATTAAGATTCAAGATTCTGGCAAAATTTAAAATAGAATTTGCAGAGACTATCTCACATGCCCTAATTCATCTAGTATAGCAATTGATATTCTCATTTAATTTACATTTCTTATATTTAGATGTGTTTTTCACAGAAGTGAAAAGTTTTGAGTATTTTTAATACCTTATAGCTTTATTTTTCCAACTAGAGTCAGAGCGTTAAGTAACATGATTAGCATGGGCTCCAAATTTCCTTAAAAATTTGACATAACACATATAAACTTTTTGAACTGATTGACAGTAGGGAAGAAGGAATTTTAAAATTGGAATATATCAGAGTGTGTGTGATTAGACAGCTCAACAACAAGGGTGCCTGCATTATTACTTAAAATTCAGTATCATTTTTAAAGTAATTCTTATTCACCAAAACAGAAAAAAATGACTAATGTAAATTGTTCTGAAAAAATCTTTTATTATTTTCAAGTTATTTTCTTAGGTGACTCTTTAAAACATAATATCTGAGGAACATAATATGATTCTCCAGATTGAACTGAATCCACGAGGTCTTTAGTATCTATAAAATTTTGTCCCAAACACTGTGGAGATATCAAAATATATCTGCAATGCAAGGTATAATATAAAGTGAGTGTTTTCTTTGAATGTGATTTTCTATTTAATGTTATTTTTATTACTGAAAAATATACATCAGTTATTCACTTATGAATATTTACTCTCATGAACATGTTAACTACAAAAGTATCTATTACTTTCTATATCAAATATTGAATTAAGGTCAATACATAGTAAATTTAATAAAGTCTTTTCAGAACTTAAATCATCATCCCTTAATTTATACAAATTTATCTGTCATATATATCACATATATTATATAGATATATATATTCCCTTTCTTATCAGAAATATAATAAATCAAACCCAAGGCATTTTTTTTGGCAAAGGCTACTTACTATACACATTGAATAACAACTACATTATCTGCAAAATATTTATATACATTTAGATCATACTGAAAAGTATGTAAGCCTCTGAAATTAATCAAGTGATCACAATAAAACCTAATATTTTTTAGAACTTATAATAGGATGATTAAAATGGATAAGATGTATTACAAAGCAAGCTTTCAAAATTACACCCAGTAATTACTGAATGCCATAATTTATCTAAATGTTTAATTTCCTACCACTTAGTAACTTGAAAAATAAAATTAGGCTTGGTGAATATATTATTTTGAATATTTTATCAAGCAAAAGACTAAGTATAAAAGAAAGCAGGATTAAGAAGAATTTAGACATCTGTCTTTCACACCGTTTGCCTAATTTTCTTTTACGTCACAGAGCCATATGCTCTGATGAAAGCTGTGTTTGAATGACGACAAAGGCAAAAAGGGACATTACCTATGTGATGTGTTTTGAAGAAGCCAAGATAGATGTGCTAAATAAACCTGAGCATTACCCAAATCCCAACTAAACTTCTGAGCTTCTAAAATTGAATTTTTAAAAATGGACGTTACCAATAATATAGAAGCTCACCTTTAAAAGTATACACATTAATTAGGAAGAAAGAAAAGTGTAACTAATCTTCCATTTAACAAGAAGCTTCAGATTAGTTTCTTAATTTATGAAGGTGCCAGTTTTGAAAGTTAAGAAAGGGTGTGGTGCTTAATGTCTTAAGGAAGATGATAAGATAGAATGAGTTAGATCAAGAGGCAGAATAAGTTTCAAAGAATTGCAGAGCTTGAAGTGTACTTATCAGGAAATAAAACGGAAACAAACTGGAAAGGAGAAACTTAGTATATTTTACATACTTCATCAGTCTATTGATGCCATGTCTAAGTTCCACAGCAGGCTCCGACCTTACCGTGACATATATCATTGGAGAGCAAATGTCAGCGTGAAGGCAAATATACATTTTGCATGCACATAATGAGAGTCCAACTGGCAAACAGTTTCACAAATATAATAGATAAATGATAAATGTTTCATTTTATATATTACTTTTAAATAGTAATCTTTCTTCCAGATGCAATATTAATTCAATTTATGAAAAATATTTTTCTAACACCATCTACTTCTACTGGTAAAGGTTAAAGAGTTTCTTGTCAAATAAAAGCATGCTATTTTTTAAATAAAGGGCAGGTATGTTAATATAACTTGGATTTACTTGCACATATGTCTTAAGTCTTACTGCATGATTGGATGAGATGACCTTTATGTCCATCACACCTTGGGACTTTACAATTATCTGATTAAATAACTTTTATTTATTCTTATTATATACAATATGAAATGTCATATATCACCAACAATTCTAATTAAGTAGTACTTTTCTAATCATGGAGATTTCTATGCCAAGAGCTCAGGAATAAATATTAATAACAACTCCATAGGATTTATCTTGATCATGTTCATGAGTAGTATGATTAGAAATTCAGGTACCAGGATCAAAAGCTGCAAAATAATTGGAAAAAATAACTGAATGTATCATAGCCAGCATGTTGATATAAAACAAGAATTTATCTCTATTTGCCATTTATTAGCAGTGTAATCTAGGTCAAGTCAACATAGTAAGAACTTATATTATTACAGCAAAATATTTTATGAGGATTAAAACCACTCATTTTAAACCAGTTAATGAGGATTAACACCTTTTATTATTAAAATCACTTATTTGATTCTTAAGTGTTATATAAATTTAAATATTTTTACACAAATATTGTCACAATTATGTAATTATATTAATATACTAGGAATAAAAGAATTTTTCTATATTACCTGCTGAACTATTTTAGTTCCTTTCTTTATACTACTCCAGGAAACAGTGATTTTTCTGGAAAGACAAATTTGGTAGAGAACATGAGAAAAACCTATCTTGAGTCTTTTGAATTCTAATATTTTTTAATATCTTCAGGTATACAACCTGATGCATCTTCTAGCTTTGTACTTTGTGCCTTGTTTAATCAGCTATGTTTGTGATTCCTATTTATTAGTCACAAACTTGTATGAATAGTGTCAATGTAGGAAACTCTGGATAATAGAAATATATACTTAATAATTAGTTGATAGAAGTTAACGGAGAAACTGGAGTCACAGATCACTGGAATAACAATTAAATCCTCTCCTTTTAATCAAACTATGTTTTTTTCAATTTTCACACCCTTATCATTTTAGGTGGTCTGTACAATTCTATTTGTTCCTCTTAATATGCACCAGTAAAAAGTACAGAAATAAAAGGAGAAATTGGCTGGAATCAAGTTTTAATCGTCATGTTCAGTAACATTGTTATTAAACTCTATTGCTTTTGTGAAATTTGGTTCCTTTTAAATTCTATTACATTAACAGAAGATTTCAGATAACAAAAAGGAGGTTAAAAAAAGCTAGGTCTTAAAGCAGACAGAAAAATTTCTTTACAGTTGATGTAAGATATTATCAAAATAGTATTAAACAATATTGTTTAGTATACAGAATAGGCTGAATAATATTAAAATAGCATATTGATTTTTAAGATAAAGTCCATCACATTTAAACCTGGTTACTAAATAGGCCACGTCGAATATGAAAGCTACTTTTATGTTCAGCCATCTCATGTAGCAAGTTTTAAAAACAGCTGCACATGTACATATAGATTAATTGAATGCTTCTTCTAACATATACGTGCAAATTATAAAAGAGAAGTATTGTATACATAGACTATTGGTCTCAGTTCCATCTACTCTGACAAATTATCATAGACTGGGTGAATTAAACAACATTTATTTTTTTACAATTTTGGGAGCTGGAAAGTCTAAGAGAAAGATGTGAAAAGATTCATTCCTTGATGAGAGCCCTCTTTTTGGCTGGCTTGTCTTCTCATTTCGTCCTCACAGGGTGAGCAGCAGAGGGAAAGGAAGCAAGCTCTCTGTTCTTTTTAAGGGCGTTAATCCCATTCATGGACTTTAACTCTCGAAGGTTCCACAGGTAAAGATTTTGGCATACAATTTTTGGGGGAAGAGAGGGTAACAAATATTAAGTCTATAGCACTTTTAATAAAACTTCACTTGTTTCCTGTAATTTTAATGTTCCATAAAAGTGTGGATTAGTCAAGGCTCTCCAGAGAAACTGAACTAATAGGATATATATCTAGAGAGAGAGATGATTAGATAGATAGATAGATAGATAGATAGATAGATAGATAGATAGATAGATGATAGATAGATGATAGATAGATAGATAGATGATAGATAGATGATAAATAGATAGATAGATAGATGAGATAGATGATAGATAGATAGATAGATAGATAGATAGATAGATAGATAGATAGATAGATAGTTGTTATGGAAATTGTCTTCCACAATGATTGAGAAGAGAAAGTCCCAAGATTTGCCATTTGTAAGCAGGGAAGCTGGTGGTATAATTTAGCCTGAGTCCAAGGCTTAAAAACCTAGATTTCCAACATCTGAAAACAGGAGGAGACAGAAGTTCCAGCTCCAGATGAGAAAGTAGATTTGCCTTCACCTTCTCCTTGTCTTATGATTCTAACTGGGCCTGCAATAGATTGGATGATGCTCACCCACATTGGTGAGGGTGGGTTGATTCCAATGCTAATCTCTTCTGAAAATATTATCACAGCATACTCAGAAATAATGTTTTGCCTGTCATCTAGGTATCTCTTAACCCAGGCACAGTGACACCCAAAATTAACCATCACAGCATCCTTTGGGAATGCTGCAATGGGTTGGTGAGAGACTCATTCTTATAAAAGTCTAATCTTCTGAATCCTTGCTGTTATATTGTAACGGAAAGACCTGAAACTAAATCAGGAAATGATTTTATAAGTAATGTTTGCTACCTGAATTGTCTTATACGTAATAACAATGAAAGTTAACTCTTTTTGTTATCTATTAACACGATTTGAGAAATATTCAAGTTCATTATCAATGATTTAAATATTTTCAATCGTACTCTAGATGAGTGTAATCTGAAAACTTGATCATTCCATGTGTTCTGCGTCTTGCCAATTGCCTGATCTACAATTTCCTCTTTCAAGCAAGTCATCTCATCCTTGCTGTATAATTTCTTGTTATCATTTGTCACTATCTAACATGACATATTTGTTTGCCATATCCTCTAAATTGTGATCTTTATGAGAGATTTTATTCTGTTTTGTTTGCTGCTGTGTCCCAGACCCTAGAAAAGTGTGAGATGATGCATGGTGTTGAATAAAAATCTGTTGAATGAATGAGAATGAGAAAGACATTTTTTCAAGGAAATAGTTGTATTTATATTTTTATATCCAGAGATGTGTTTGTTTCTACACGTAGCATGATAGATAAATGTTTCCTTCAATACATGAGAAAAATGAATAAGTACAAATGAAATTCAGTGCTTTTACCCACCATTAAACACTACACAGAATTGGAGGGAAAAAAAAAAAAAAAAAAAAAAAAAAAAAAAACTTCTATTCCTGGTATATTTAGATGCACTCTAAATGTCTTCACACATTATAAGTTGTTCAAACAAAATTCATTATATTCACTTATTTTCTAAGTAGTAGCATGAAATGCTTAAAGCTAGAGTTGGCTTAATTTCAACAAATTAGTTTTACTTTAATAACCCAGAAAATTAAGCAAATTTATTTTTCTCAAGGTTTAACATTAAAGCTGAGTTTATATCTTTGGGGAAATTATTACTTCTACTTAATAAGAATAGGTATTTCTACATTTTGCAAGATAAACACTTATATTTTCAAAGGCCTCTCTTTTCAAATCATTGCAAAATACTGGGATTTTGATGATCAGCTTCAATTAACACTGGATAGTATTTTGAATTATAAAGTTTGTTTTTTTTCAAACATAAGTCTATTAATTATAGAAAGACCAGTCCCCTTTCTTACCCACTTCTGGGAAACGAGAGGGTCAGTGTCTGTTTTGCCCACTGCTTTGTCCCAGGACTTATACAGGTGCCTAGTACACAGTATTTAATAATTATTTTTTATAATAAAATAAATAAGCCTATTGAAAAGTTTTTATTTTACTTTTATTAAAATGCATATTACATTCCTTCTATTTTATGTTTCTTTAAGAAAGTTAATCTATTCAATTTCTAATCTTTTTGTGCCTGCTTATGACACATAAAGCAAAATAATGATAACCTCAAATATTTCTAATGAACTAACTTAAGGCAACAACTAATTTTAATAAGACTTTGTTTCCTTCATTTGCAATTTCCTTTCTTTATCAAACATATGCTGAACTGCACTATACTGTTCTAGAGGCTAAGAATTTAGCAAGTGGAATTTATAATCTCATGCAAAGAGAAATATAATAAACAAAAAATGAAAGAGACTTGATTATTATGAGCACTAGGAGTAAACAGTATAAGATGATACTGACTGATGAAGGGCAATATTTAAGCAAAGATTTAAAAGACCAAACAGAGGAGGCCACTGAAAATTTATTTGGATATGTTGTAAGAGAGATACAGGCAGAGGAAAGTTCAACACTCTTCACAAGAAACACTTAATGTAAAGGAAGAAAACAATCTGGATTTGTTCAACAACAAAAAAGAACACTGCGGGTAGGGTATGCTGTCCAAGTACGAGAAGAGTAGAAGGGAATGCTGGAAAGAGGGACAAGGACGAAATCTCAGGTAGCATAGTGGGCATTGACTTAAAAAGATACCCAAGTGCACCAATTAATCTCTTGTCTCTGATCTCACTCTGATTCCTCTTATACTCCTTGGATTATATTAATATTTTTGTGTACTAATCATTAGAAGTGGTTTACAAGATGATACAAATTTGTAAGAAATCATAATAAAAATGCTTTTTATCTCATATTCTAAGTTAATGGCAATACTTACTGTCATTTAAGATATTCCACTACTGGAGTTTCTAAGGGACTGTGTTCCATCAGATTCTGTACAGTTGTCCACATAAACTTATCTATATAAAAAAACAAACACATGCTAAAATATATAGAAGTGGGTATGAGTCATCTACAGAAAAAGCAGAATTGTAAGCATTCCCTCCACCTCAGAACACACATTGTTCTCTTAGAATTGGCTTTGAAAATAGAAAGGATGCAGATATCCTTTGCAGTTTGGTGTTTTCCTGGGATTGGGAGATCGTGGGGGAGTCTAGTGCCTGTTTATTCTCATACAGAGATGTCTAAATTTGAAAGACTTACCGGATTATGCAGAACACACAGCCCAAATGGTAGCCATGGGAACTGAGAGAGTACAAACAAAGATATCCTTATTCCCTGAGACTCTCTGGCAGACCCTGGAAGTCCATGCTGAACAGAAATGGCCGCACTTCATGAGTCAGGGAAGGGATAGTTTATAGGCTAGGCTGCTGTAGGTGAAATACAATGGAAGACACATTGTCACTCTGGAGTCCTTCGCAATAGAGAACAAATTATATGAGAGTTTATTGGAGAGCACAAAACAAGTCACATACATGATGTGTGGAGACCACTTTTTGGCTTCAAAGTCAGGCTGAAAACACAGACTGGCTCTATCATATTTGTCATAAAGAGCCGGTAATCATATAATCAGATTCGTCTTTTCACACCTGATTTCAGGCAAAGTCACCGTTTGAAAAAGAACAGGACAGACAACAGGCCTGGGAGGAAGTTAAAGAAACCTGGCTTGAATAGAAAGACTTGATATTGAACTAACTGGGCAACTGAAACACTTGACAGCAACTGGAATTTTAAATCCCTAGTCAGGTTTTGCAATCACTGGTTCAAACCAGGGAAATGGTTTTCACCAGAGGCAAACGTCATTACAAAAATTCAGTGGAAACAAGTTTATTTGAGAGATGAAGAAAGAGGAGTAGAGAAGTGAGAAGGAGATTAGTCACACTAGAAATACTTCTGGGGCCAATGAGGAGCACTCCTGTCAGAATTATCCTGCCTGAGCCAAGACAGAGCTGGGGAATACATTAATTTCTATTGGTTCTGTCTGAGTAAGTGTGTGTAGTGGTGGTGAGGGAGAGTATTAATTCCACGGCATATATTGTCTGCTGCATATGTGTTTATAGAGTCTAGAGGTCAGAGGGCCCACAGGCAAAGAGATGTATGAGGCATTCAGAAGTAAGGCTAGTGTGCACTGAAGCACTAAGATTTTGGGTGAGTGCTGCCAGCACATTGCACTGAACCTGGCCAATGAGAATACGACTGCACCAGGAAAATGTAGGTTTTTTTCAATGCAAGGAAAGACATATGAAACTAAGAAAATTAAATAATTGCAAATTTGCGCATGTTTGGATAGCGACGGTATAATCATACTGGTTTTGCGCATTGTTATGACTCACTGAATATTTACATTTTAGATGTGGATGCGAAATGCAGAAACTATGATTTATTAGGAACCAAATAGATGTCAAGCATGCTACTAGACCAGATTACTTCCATGAATTTCACTCTTGTCTTTAGGACCTTGGTATTGCTATTTAAAGCAAGAACACTGAGTCATAAAAAAGGCTAACTTTCAATTTTTACATATCTAGTACGTGATAAAGATGAGATTTTAATCATTGGAGTCCCAATAGTGCAATATTTTACTTGGCATATGCTTAATAAAAAATGCACAGCAAAATGTTCAACATAAATAAATGAGAAGTTAAAAGACATTTTAACATATGAACATTTTAATTAAAATGCTTTTAATAAAAACATTTTTTAATATTCTCATTCATGTGTAATATTATTATATTCTCTTGAGCTATGGTGTTTTGAGATGTTAAATTTTAACCATTTTTGTATCTAAATATAATTTGGGCTAGAATATCCTATTCTCAAGCTGAACTAGTCATTTGAGACTTTTTAAAAAATATATAGTTAGATGCTGTCCAGTGGGAGTCTGTTGCTTTCAAATGGCAAAATATTTTATCTCTCTGAACACCTGCCTCAAAGTTTGCCCTTCATCTCCAGCTTCTGTGAACTGCAAAATTTTATATTCTAGAACATCAATTTGTCATGCACAAAATATGAAAATGAGATGAAGGAAATCTAAATCTAGTTGTGTTGATGTAAGAAGTAGACCTTCTTGTTCTGTCTCATTCACCTCCTTAACTGAGTGTCTCTTCTCTCTTTTTCATTCATGTAATTTTTCCTTGATGATTTAGAAGGAACAGCTGCACCTTGGATATGATGAGTATCTTGCTGTGTTGGTTTTTTTTTTATACCTATCATTAACACACTTTATGGTTTTAGAGCTTTAAGTAGCAAATATTCTCTTATATGTAGCAATGCCTAGAGTTCAGAAACATGAAAAAAATTATGTGTTAAAATAAAATTTCAAATAATAAGATAATAAAAATTTTAGCAGATTTACTATTTTTCAAATACACACTGTGCACCAGATACTAACCTATGGATTTATATACAAATTAGCTAATTTAATATTCTAAAAAACCTTCATAATTTTGATGTCCTTATAAAAGATCAGTGAAATATCACAATTACTTTTGTTTACAAGAATTTATACTGTACAGTAGAAAAATATATTGAAATGATTAATTTTGAAAAGTGAAGTTCAATTTCAGCATACTAATAGTTTAAGGCTGTACTCTATCGGACAAACATGATGCCCATAACTCCAACAGTGGGTGAGCGGGTGGGTGTTAACATGCTAACAGCGGGTGATAACCACCCATCATGTTTCAGGATATTAACATGGGACAACTACCTGCTATCTTGCTTGTCACAAAACTCTTACAATATCATGAGTATTATGTCCATACTACAAAGAAGAAACTGAATTTCTGAAGATTCACATTAATAATCAAATAAGAGTTTTGTAAAGGTTTGTTTATAACTGGAAATTAAGAAAAAAAATGTTAAATATTTTCAAGGGCCATATGTAGTCCTCAATAATACATATTGACACTAGATGTCAACCTATGTTTTTCAAATATGAGTTATGAAAATTTTAGGGTGACGGAAGACAACAAGTGAAACATACAGCTACTGAACAAATAAAGATAGGTTGGAAAAAACTCATTCTACCTTAAAAGATAGTTGAAAGAAAAAGGAGGAAGAAAGAAAGAGAGGAAAGAAAGAATTAAAAGGAGGGAAAAAGATCAAGAAGTTTTGCCAAATAGAACACATAAAATGAGATGACATTAATTAGATAACAACACATTAGTAGACTAGATGCTTAGTATTAAAACAAAACAAAATAAAAAACTAGATGCTGTTTACAAGTACTGCATCTAAAAGTAAAAGTAAAAAAAAAAAAGAAATGGTAAAATATTAAAACAAACATCTCTTAAAAATATAAAGAAAATTAATGAATACGGCATTATAATGTTTTCTTTTAATATCTTTTTTAATTATCGTGCCTGAGCCAAGACACTGAGCCAAGGCAGGAATACACTAATTTCGATTGGTTCTGTCTGAGTAAGTGTGTGTAGTGGTGGTGAGGGAGAGTATTAATTCCACGGCATATATTGTCTGCTGCATATGTGTTTATAGAGTCTAGAGGTCAGAGGGCCCACAGGCAAAGAGATGTATGAGGCATTCGGAAGTAAGGCTAGTGTGCACTGAAGCACTAAGATTTTGGGTGAGTGCTGCCAGCACATTGCACTGGACCTGGCCAATGAGAATATGACTGCACCAGGAAAATGTAGGTTTTTTCAATGCAGGGAAAGACATATGAAACTAAGAAAATTAAATAATTGCAAATTTGCACATGTTTAGATAGCAACTGTATAATCATACTGGTTTTGCACATTGTTATGACTCACTAAATATTTACATTTTAGATGTGGATGGGGAATGTAGAATATATGATTTATTAGGAACCAAATAGATGTTAAGCATGCTACTAGACCAGATTACTTCATTGAATTTCACTCTTGGATTTTAAGGTTTCTTCACATTTAAAAATTCTGTTTTACAGTTTTTTACTCTTACACACTCACACATACACATCCACACACTATGCTTGTAAATGATTATGTATATATCACTTGCAGAATATTTAAAAATTTTTAGAAAGAACACATATACTAACTTTAAATTGAATATTCTTAAGTTAATTTCATGGTATCTATCCAAATTAAAATACAATCGGTTATTAAATATAATAATGATTTAGCATATGACAATGAATTTTGAACTTTTAAGGCTGAAGTATTCTCTGCCCAATGGACTTAGTTCTTATTGAGGACAGTCACAAATAACTTTAAAATATTCCAATGTGATAAGAAGGAGCTGAGATTAGGTCATTGTGGAATTAGAGTTCCCTTGCTTAATGATTGTGGAAAATTGCATGGCAATCGAACAAAGAGAAAGAGGGTCATGTGGTGAATGCCGGCTAATTAAACCAATAATTGCTTCTTGTTGTGTACCCAGATAATGTGCCCCTGATAATTTTAAATGCAGTCTTGGAGCAGTCTTCTTGAATGCAATGCTGCGCTAGCTAACGCTCTGCTACATGCAGTTCTCCTTGTATTTAGAAGGTGGCCTACTTCTCAGATTTCCTTGTATTGTTTGATTAAAAATAAATCAATGGCATGGAAGACTTATCAAACTAGATATATTTACATCAGATAATATTTTTACAATTTTTTAACATTTTATAACTAATTCATGTCATGAAAATATGTTTAAATTTTTGATTCATTGCTGTAAGAGATGTCACACTCATGTAATTTTCTGAGGAGAGTTTGAATATTTAATAGTGTTGATCTCCAAAACAACATTGTATTAACAATGACGTATTTTATATACTTGAACTTTTGCTATTAAAAATTAATGGGAAGATATTGAGATTTTCATGTCATAACTATCTCTTAATTTAGTATGTTTACTCGGCAAGATTATTTAAATTATTTTTGAAACTACATCATTCAACAATTCTGGTTTAGATATAGTATACCAGTGTCCTCAGGAAAATAACTTCAAATTTGTACAAATTTGCATTACTTAATGTTTACATTTTATGAAAAAATGTCTAGTGACTTGATTCATTTTTCTACGTGACTTTCCTATATAATTTTCACATTTATATTACCAACATTAATACAAATATTACTTTAAAAACGTATAAATTTCACATTTATATTACCAACATTAATACAAATATTACTTTAAAAACGTATTTTAAGGGAGAAATAGAGAATGATGGAGTCTTTTGAGTTATTGGATAGTAGTATATAGTGCAATTCTCAGATATTCCAAATTTTACCATGTCTTGAATACCTTTATTGATATCTGCTTAGGCAGGATCTCATGACTTTGATAACTCATTAATTTTCAACCAATTTCTTATGGTGAACTCAGAAAGGTTGGTTTTGGAATTTATATCCCCAATGCTTTACTTATGTGCCAACTTTCATAAAGATAGTTCTCACATGAGAAAAAGTGAGATGTTATAAGTATCTAATTATTTGCACATATTATTCTTTTAATGAAATATTTAATTCAAAGTTAATATTTCCTTAGTATCAGGGTGTTCTCAAACTAAAGAGTGTCACACAGTCAGGGATGCAATTTTCTTAAAACTCCATATGTATTTGCTTCATAAATGTTACATTTTGGAGTAATAAACAAAGTAAGATGCTATATGTGATTCAGCACCTCTAAATATCCCCACATGGGAACAACCTAATTTTTAATATTTCTAAACTATTTATATTTTCTTCCCTAAATAAATAACCTCAAAAACCTACATACATTTATTGTTAACATGTAAACAAATCATTCAATATATATTTTCAAACCAATTGAGGTACCTCTCTGGAAATGCATGTCAAAGGCAGGACTCACATTTTCCTGATACTTTATACATCTTGTTTGTATATCTGTGCAATGCCTGACAGTGCTGCATGGATGTAAAGACACGCTAAATGGTTTGGTGCTGTACTGTTCAGGTTGACCTTTACATTATTCCATGTTTTATCCTGTCATAAACAGATAATACAGAAAAAAAATCAAGAAGAATATAGAAATTTAAATTAAAAATGTATACATATATATAAATACAATTTAATTCATACATTTTTATTCTAATTTTTTAGAATAAAAAATTAGGCTTCATTGATTGGAAATATTTGAAAATTTGATGTTAAATAGAACAAATTATTTTTAGGCCTCTCAGGGTACTAGATGATTTTATAATACTCTTGGTGTGAAATTAGGATCACAAATAAAGGGAGCCCTGTCCCATTCTGAGGGTTTCCTTGCCATCATAGTATTGCCAATATTTTTTATACACACAGGTGTCTCCTGAGATACGCCTGCAAACATAATTCTGTCAACAAAGAAAACACTATTCTCTGTCACAATAAGTTGACCTGTATTTCAATACCATAGCCTACCAATGCAACCCAGCTCAACATTACCTAAAGTGGCCAAAATAAACTTAGCTGCTTTTTACCCACCAACCTTATTTGATGGGCTTTTGAATTTATAAAACTAACCATTATGATTCAAAGGATATGCTAAACCTGTTAGAATACACACACACACACACACACACACACACACACACACACACAAAGCACGCATAGACGTTTGCCTCTTTAATGAAAATTAGCAGAAAATAGTTCAAACTAAAGCCTGCATACAGATACTATTTTATAAGTGTCTTTACAATTTTCTTGAGATTATTATTTTTAAAAACCCATAATATGAAGTGATAGAAATACAAAATATTCTTATTCAATTAATCATATTATTTTAAATTATACAGTACATAAAAGCTTTAGGATATCTAAGTTGTTATATATTCTATTTCTTTATGACAAGAAGATTTACTGTTAGGCCTCAACTACGTTTATATGGGACAAGTACTTCTCAGCATGTTTTTTGAAATAACCTATAAATGCTTGCTTAAAATAATAAATGCAAAATTTTATAGAAGAGAGTAAGTGGCTGTGAACTAGTAAATGACAACGTTTTTATACATTTTATTTCTTAGGAATCATGGGATATAAACACTGTAATGTAATCAATACCACTCTAGTTTATATCTTATATTTTAGAGATGCAGAAGATTGTAACAATGTAAAGTTATTTAACTATAATATCAACACCTCCTTAAATTTTCTGGCTCAATTACATAATGTCATAATTTTATGTGCCTCCATAGATATGTGTGTGTGTGTGTGTGTACGCACTTGTATGTGTGTATATATACACACAGTTCAGAATGTATACAGAATGTATGTGTGTATATATACACACTGTTATTCTGACACAAGGTTCAGAATAACTCATTTATCTAGCAGAACCTACAGTTCAGTTATTGAAAAGTAAGGCTTTAACAGTGATTTTTTCCCCAAGGGAAATTCTGGTAAACTATTTTTAACATAGTAATTATCCTAAAAATTATGCAAAATATGTTAACAAATAGGTTATTATAAAAAAATTAACTTTTTTAAATGTGCAAAGCAATTGCAATCTTTGAAATTGACATACACACATTTACAAGTTGTGAAATATAATTTCAGAGAGAAATACATTCAATATGCTTGAATTGGCAGAAATTCATACCACGAAAGACAATTTGGCCATGAAGAACTTATTTCTACTTTCTCTCAGTCTTTATAAAAATCTCTGATATAAAACCATCTGTTTAAAACTTGTAAAAATAGTCTGCCAATGCATGTAATGCTAAGCATCATAAATTACTTGAGTACTAAAATCCTGAAGTGTTGTGCTGATATAGATAATTCTCGATGATGAATGAATATACATAAAGACAAAGCATGTCTGTTGTAAGTGAATAATTGTATATCATTAGTGTTTTATGTACAAATCATCCCACTCTCTCATTTCTACTCAAATGTGCAATAATCATTTGTGCTTATATCAGAATAGTTGGCTTAAACAACAATAAATATCATTCCATTTGCAACACAAAAACTCAAAATAATGAAATATGTTAAAGTCAAGAAAAATTTTAAAAAACACAATACCTGAGAAAATAAATTTTAATTAACACATTGTTTAAATATTTTTTCACATCAACAAAACATAGTAGATTAATAGTACATTCACAACAAATACTCAAGGATCATAACTCCTTAACAAGGAAAAATTTAATATTATTTTAAAAATAGCAAAAAAAGTTAAAGTGCTTAGTAAAAATCTCAAGGCTGAAGTTCTTTTCAAAAATCTCTAAATAACTCACCTACATAACTTGTAGATAATATATAATTAATAATTCACCTACATAGATGTTAGATGCTTGACACTTTTAAACAATAAACACAATAATAATACAGATATTAGAAATGATGACTTCTGAAAAGCCCAAGCACCAGTAATACATGTTCATCCTGGAAGCTAATCCATGTTACTCCAGAGGGAAAAAAAAAAAAAATTTCCTGAGTCATGTACTGTCATCCTTTACTGACAGGCAGAATGGCCTCCTGGTGTCCTCTGTGGGCACTGAGTTGAATCTCGGCTCTTCCATCTTCTAGCTGCGTGTTCTTGCCTAATTATCCAGTCTCTCTCTTCTTCATTGGAGAAACAGAGACCAAATTCTATCATCTTTATAGGGCTACTGAATAAATTGAGTGAATGAAAAAAAGATCATTAGTCTTACAGTTAAAAAATCAAAAAGCAAAAATTTGGTTTAATTATATAGACCTAATGAGTCTAATGCACTTGTCACAGCAACTCCCATTGAAATACCAGAGAATATCTAAAAGGGAATAAGTTAGTATTATGTCAGTAAAAAAAAAAAAAAAAAGAAAAGAAAAAAAAATAATAATATCAGTACTTCAGAATGTAATTCCTTATAAGATTAATAAAAAATAAATCTTGTTATGCATAAACATGAATAGAATATCATGGCACAAAACCTTGCAGATATTAAAAGAAAAATGTCCAATAAAATTCAATAGAAATTTCAAATTCAGACAAAAATTCATGTAAGCCAAATGAAAAGTCCTTCATGCAATCATTTTAGATAACTAGTGGTGAACCCTGAAGCCACTGCACTGACTGAATACCTGTGTTTTCTTCTTAGATCACCATTTTTAAGAAGTTATCAATAGAAAACTGAGTATTGTAAAATGTACATATTCATATGTTGTTGATGATAATCTAAACGATTATAGCCTTTTGGGGGAGCATATTTCAATATCTTCTATGTTCAAAAATTATCATATTTTGGCATAGCAATTCTGCTTCTAAAAATATTTTCTAAAAATGAATTACGTACAAAAATTGAGCCCAATTAAGTACATGATGTTTCTTAATATACTCTGACTTACCAAGCAGTTTAAAAAGAATGTGGTAAATATATATGTTGTTACAGAAGGGGTAAGATCTCCAAGAAATAGAGAATGATCAACTTAAGTTACAGGAAATTAAATTTAAGTGAAACAATATATAAAATTATCTTAGTAGACACAACATGAATAAGTAAATTTACCAATCTAAAAAGTGATTCTCAGGCATGAGTATATTGTGCCCTTAATCTTTAGGAGCAAGTATTTATATATGAGCAATTATATATATAATTTATAATATGTTATTTAATGGGCCTTAGGAAAATGTTCTAGTAATGGCTAAAGGAACAGATGCCATATTAGCTAAGATCATGGTGCTTCTACCTAAAGCTGAAAGCTATTGACATCTCAGGAAATCACTAAATCAGGAAGCTGATACTCACAGAACTGCCCTGCCTCTGCAAAGATATGCACCAGCAAGAGCCATTACTTACATACAATCTCTCTTGCTCCACTTAACTCAAGATTGGAAGCAAGTCTCTGAAAGCCACATCTGAAACAAAATCTGCTGTGAAGTGAGGAAAAGGTAGTTTTCAGCTTTCCAACCTGTGCAGTAGAGAAAGTCATTTTTCAAGGATATAGCTGAGAAAGTGAGTGAGTCATAATACACAATCCACCACAAAAAGAAAATTATCTAAACATCATTTGTATTTTGAAACTTAAATTTTTGATGTTTGCATTTTAATTTTATCTCACTTAAATATTAGTATAACCATTAGTAAAGTTTAAATCATTCTTTGTTTTCAATATTGTTAAGCAGAAACTGGTTGAGCTTTCTGGGTTCATTGAAAAACCTAATCTCAACATATTATAAATTAAATTTTTATTTTATTGTTAAAATGTATTTATTTGTATTGGAGAATATGATATGATTGACTTTGACTTTGTACTGAGAATAGCGCAAAGCAGATAATAAAACAGTTTCTGAGGAGGCAGTATAAGTGAAATTTGTTGTCCTGTAAGTCAATATGGAGGTCTCAGAATTTCTTATTCTCCCCAAATTACTTTTAAGCCAAAATTAAGAAAACAGTAAGACCAACAGAGTTTGTTCTCAATCTATTAATTCATTCTTTGATTCCTCCTGAGAATCATTATAAGACCTATTATATGACCTATAATGATTCTTCATTATAAGAAAAAATTAAGAAAACAGTAAGACCAACAGAGTTTGTTCTCAATCTATTAATTCATTCCTTGATTCTTCCTTAGAATCATTATAAGACCTATATTTAGAAGTTATGCCATCTAAATATTTTCCTTATTCTATCATCGATGCTATCACTGGCAAATCTCTGGTGTTTAGAAGAACATCATGCTCAAATATGAACTCAAGAAATGAGTAAGCATGCATTTTTATATTAAACTTTTAAATAAATTCATATTTTAATCATATTTAAAACAGAAATTAATATTTACATGGAGGACACCTTAACATAGTTGAATATTTGAAAATTTCACCATATGTGGAGTTTCACATTGGTTTCTTACTTGTTCACTCCTTCCAATTTCAATGCTATGGATTTAATTTTTGACTAATTAAGTAAATTTATCAATTTCCTTACCTTAAGTAGCATACAGTGACATCATGGTTAGGGATGTCAGCTTTGGGATCTAAACACCTGTGTATAAAAAACTGGCTCTCAGGCCAAGCGCAATGGCTCATGCCTATGATCCTAGAACTTTAGGAGACATAGGCAGGAAGATTGCTTGAGCTCAGAGTGAGAGAATAGCCTGGGCAACACAATGAGATGCCCATCTCTACAAAAACTAAAATAATTAGCCAGGCATGATGGCAAACACCTGTGTTCCCAGCTACCTTGGAGGTTGAGATGGGAGGATCAATTGAGCCTGAGAGGTTAAGGCTACAGTGAGCCATGATTGCACCCACTACACTTCACCCTTGCCAACAGAGCAAGGCAATATCTCAAAACAAACAAACAAAAAATTTGTGTTGGGAAAGTTAGCAGACATATATGTGTGTCAGCTTCCTGATCTCCAAAGTAAGGATGTTGATTACCTACTTCAAGTTCCGACGTTAGGATAAATTGAGTTTATATGTGTGTAGTACTTTGAACAATGGACATAGCCAGCTGTTAACTTATATTAACTTTTATTATTAAAAAAGAGATGAAAGATGATAATAAAACTTCTTGTACCATAGTGTGGCTGACAGATGATAAAGTTGCCAAATATTAAAGGCTTTTCAATTTTAAAATGGAGTCATAGTTTTATTTTACAAAAAAAAAAAAAAAAAGAGTGCTCCAAAATTTCTGACATTTTCCAAGTTAGAAACATTGTCAGTTATGCTACCGAGTAGACATTTTCAAATAAAAATAACTACAAAATCAATTCCTTCAAAGGAATGTAAAAAACTTTTTATTTTAGACAGAGTCTTGCTCTGCCACTCAGGCTGGAGTGCAGTGGCACAATATCACATTGCAATCTCATTGCAACCTCTGCCTCCCGGGTTCAAGAGATGCCTCTGTCAGCCTCCTGAGTAGCTGGGATTACAGGCGCCCACCACCAGACACAGCTAATTTTTTTTATTTTTAGTAGACAAGGGGTTTCACCATGTTGGTCAGGCTTGTCTTGAACTCCTGACCTCCTGATCTGCCCTCCTTGGCTTCCCAAAGTGCTGGGATTACAGGCATGAGCCACTGAATCTAAATATTAAAAAAAAATTAATAAATTAATCATCAAAAAATAATATTTTGAAAATGGATGTTTGCTGGTCATTGTTATTGATTTGCATTGCAGAAAAAAAAACTTGCACATAAAAATGCTTCTCTTTTCCCATTAAAAAATATATGAACCAACATCACTTTACCTATCTAAAAATATTTTAGTTCTTCTTACATGTTAATGATGGTTAATTCTTTTTATGTTCTAACTTTATTTACATAATGCATGCTAGTATGATTGATAAAAATAAATAGCATCCATATATCTTGTTCATAAATTCCCCACTTAAAATTCTTGTATAATTGCATGCCTAATTTAGCTGTCTTGCCAATACAGTTTCCATTAGCAGATTTAGATATGGCACTACACGGTACATAAGTGTCCAGTAAACCAAATATACATTCTTCACCACCTCCAAACTGTTTGCCCATATCAAAGCAGTCTTACTTCCCCTGCCAGGAGTTGTGCCAAGAGACCATGATCCACCTGATATTTGTCATCATAACCCTTTATGTTACTTCACACCATGGTAATCAGCACTGATTCTGAAGGACTTGAAGATTCATCAGTTATGTAATCAGTAACATTCTGTTAATTCATCAAGGCTAGAATAAATTGAGTGGTGCTGTTGTTATTCTCCTATAGGATGAGGAGTTTCATGGCAGCTGGACTAACTAATCTCTTATAATGATTCATGAAGATTTTGCGAACTACTTACTCCATATTTGTCAGGGTATTTTTAACTAATTATTTAAGTACTTCTTTCTACGATTTTAATTGTCCTGAGGTTTTGTTGTTGTTGTTGTTGTTTTTTCCTGTTTTTTTTTTTCCCTTTTTAATGTTTCCTTTTTCCTCAGTTATTCTAATCGTTTTACGATCATGCAATTTCATAAAGGTTTCTTGGTGAAGAGATTCATGACAAACTTTCTCACATTATCTTACCTCCCCTCGAAAAATAAAGTCACGAAATAAGCCTAAGTAATTGGAACACCATTTATCACATCAGTCATTACTTGGGTTAAAAGTATAGTTTGCAAAAACTTGAGTATCATTATGTAATCAGACCATAATGTTGCGTTCTCAATGTTTCAGCAGCCTTAATATTCCATTTAATGTCTAAAGGTAGAGTAGAACAATTGTCTTGTATTCATATTGGTAGTTGATTCATCTGTTCACATTTCTGTAAAAGATGCTGTTATATGAAGGTCTTCACTAAGACCAAACATGGGCTTCCATTTGGCAGTAACTAATGCAGGAATAATGGCTACTTGCTCATTTATAAATAAAATTAACTTTAATTGTGGCTAGGCATGTTGTTAACACCAGTTCATAAATGGACTTATCTCTTAACTGAATATCTTCAAGCTTTCTATTTAAGAAGTCTCTTGATTTCCTTTCTTTGAGACATATATTATCTTTCTATGATTAGTGATAAGATGGGGACACCATTTCAACCAAAACAGGTATCTGCCAAGTTCCCATCTGATGTTCTATCCCTGCATGTACATGTACAGATGAGTCACTGCCTGTGGTTTAAATCTGACAGACTTCGGCTACTTCTGTTTTTTCTAATCATCAAAGTGGGTAAAAGCTGCCAGAGAACCACATAGTTGACTGACCTGCCCTTTGTTTGAATTTCTTTTGTAATCTTTTAGTAAATTTCTTCCATGCTTCTACCAACTACGTGTCCTATTATTTTTTTACTAATCTTTTTCTTTCTTTCTTTTCTTTTTCTTTTTCTTTTTCTTTCGAGACAGAGTCTTGTTCTGTCACACAGGTGGGAGTGCAGTGGAGTGATCTCTGCTCACTGCAACCTCTATCTCCCAGATTCAAGAGATTCTCACGCTTTAGTCTCCCTAGTAACTGGGATTATAGGCCCATCCCATCACACCAGCCTAACTTTTGTATGTTTTGGTACAGATGGGATTTTGCCATGTAGGCCAGGTTGGGCATGAACTCTTGGTTTTAAGTGATCAGCCCACCTTGGCCTCCCAAAGTGTTGGTATTACGAGCATGAACCATCCTGCCTGATCTCTGTGTCCTATTATTAAGCTTTTTTCTCCCAACAGTGGTCAAAGCTCTTAAGCAACCTCACACCAGAGATGACCAAGAGGCCATCCTGACAACAAATGGTTACCCCTTCCTCATCCTTCTCTCTCCCAAATAAAGCCTAAATCATAATTTAAATTATAGATTTAAGATTTGTTTCATTTTTTTTCTACTTACGTTGCCAGTGTGACCAATTACACAATTACAAAATTGCAAGAATTCATAAGACTTATAGGGCATGCTTGTATGTAATTGTATGAACATAAAAGATACAGCACAATGAGAGGAAGAAAGCACATAGAAAGGTCTGAATACTTTCAGGTATAGACCTGCCCACATATTCCTGCCTTGAATATTCCCATATTCCACAAGATATTCTTTGTCTTTAGATTATGAACTACCATTGAAAGTGAGAGATATCTTTATTTCAAGCAAGTATGGGCGACATTTTGCACAGGATTTATCATATCCCATTGGTTACATAGCTAAACCTAGGTTGTATAACTGTTTAAGCTTTGTGTAAACCAATGAATACATCCTTAAACATCATGGACAAGATAGCCCTAATTACTTTTCAGTTTTAAACTTTAAACAGCACAATGCAGATTCCAAGTTAGTACCTCTCATACTTATTTTGACAATGGGTCATACTGGACTTCCATAACTATCTCAGTTCAGCTGCAAGATAACCTTTTTTATGCATAGTCAAAAGCAAAATATTAGGGAATTATTCTTCCTTCCAAAATTCATACACTCTAATTTGTAGTTTGTTACATGGTATTGTTGTGCATTGTCAAATTTAGTATAATCACTTTGTGTTATTTATCCATAGTTCAGTGATATGTTTTCCTGTAGCTTGATTCTACACATTGAATATTAACAACATCTAAATGTGAATAATTACTATATTATGAAATGTAATCAAATGCAGCAATAATTTAAATTTCTCAAAGGAGACTTTATCAAGAATCAAGATCTTAATAATTTTTCTTTACTTAATCTGAATAATAATCATCTAAATTTATCTCTTATTTTCTATATTGTCCTTTTCCTTCAATTGTTTTTTTTAATTTATTGAAATAATTTAAATATTTTTGTAATTGGATATATAAATACAGATATCCAAATGTTTTAATGGCCAGTTTGCCTAATTACCTCTCTCACTTTTAAGCTTAGTATGTTTTTCTCTTCTTATCAGTTTTAAAATTATTTTTTCATTAATTTCAGAATGTAGTGTTGTAGATGAGAAGTCTGTAATCAGGCTGATTGTTTTCTTGTGTAGAAAGGCTGAAATTTTTTGTGTCGTTTTAATTTTTCTTTTCCCAAAGAAGGGTTTCAGGATGCTTGGGAATGTTACTTGGTTTGGGATAGATGTGGATCCAATTTTGATCACATCTCTTGAATCTCTGCGGTAATTCATTCCTCAGAGTTCTGTAATGAGACTCATTGCAATGTAATGCAATTACTCATTGTAATTTTTGTAATGAAAGACTCAATAAAATAATGTCTGTTGGGCCATCCCTGTCTTTGTATTCATCTATTGACTGCAAGCTTATAATTTCTTAGCCCTCTCAAATCAGCAGAATGAAGCATATTTTAAAATAAAAAAATTAATCTATACTCATAGAAATTATTGTAACTGTTAATACAGACAATATTATTGTCTGAAAAGCATAGAAATTCAAATTACTGTAAAGGTTTTTCACAGAAAAAAAACTTAGCTATAATTTACATTGTGAAATATAATTATAGTATAATATGTAATATATTATTATACTTAGTTGATCTACAAGTATGTAGTTATAAAAACTTATAACAAAGTCATAAATTCTATCCAATAATATAAAATAGGAAAAAGACAAAAAATAATTATAAAATGGTGATGAGTAGAGGAGTGGTTTTCTACATGATGCAAAAGTTCCTGTAGAAAAAAAAACAAGTATAAACATTAGATCCATTAAAATCCAATCAATAATTTGTTTTCAGTAATGTGTTGCTAAAATCTATTTTCTCTGACCACGTATTCATGTTTATTCCCACAATAAAGCAATAATAGTTGGGGAGTACATGCTATCTGTAAGTCCTATATTAGTGGGATATTATTTGTCTTTTAATCATGTAGCAATTAAGTGAAATAAATTGTACTTCAGATTCACCAAGGTCAGATAGTTTGGGGTTGGATGCTCAGTATCCCTACTTAAAGCTTAACACCTTCATCTAATCAATCTTACTAAAACTTGGGTTTGACATCTTCAAAATGGGGGAAATGATACCCTTCCTGCTGTATTGCAATGACATGAAATGTCTTCTATAAAATATTTGGCATTTATTGCTTGCTCAGTAAATGTCAGTTCCCAAATTTCCTTTTACTTGCTCCTTTTCTATATGTTCTGGGCTAATCAAAAAGAAAATTTGACTATCTTCTCTCTAATGACATTTATTTATTAGTTTACTTATTTTCATTTCCTTTTCTCTAGTAAACATATTGTGTTTTCTGTTGTGAAAAAGGCATATGAATCCTAAGGTTATTAAATTAAAGCTGGAGATTTATGTTCTAGTGGTGGAGATTGTGAGTGAGCATAATTGTAGAAAGCTTCCTGAAGATGGAGAGCACTGAGATGAAGCAGATATGTAATGATGTTGCTTCACAATTAGAATGGGGAGATGCTATTAGGATGTGTGTCAGTAAAATGTTTGCAATCCTCAATGTTCACTTATTAATTATTCAAGGAATCCATGAAATAAAAATGCTAAATTGACAAGCCACAGCATTAGTACCCTAATATAGAATAGCATGCTAAAGATTTAAATTATAGCAACTTTTTTTGTCTCCATACAAACAACACTATAAAACTGAAAACATTAGCTTCTCCTAGGTTCAACTCTTTCAAATGAAAACAGTTTGACAATTTTGCATCCTTTTTGAAATGTTACTTTTATCTTTTTTCTCTGCAGAGTAGAAATTTTATTTAATATTGTATATTTTAAATGTATAATATATGAGGAAAGATTAGGAAAAAAATTTTAAAGATGTTAGATATAACAGGAGCAAACATTCATAAATATATATACTATGTACTAGTCATTTCATACATAATTTTTCTGAGAAGTAGGTGTTTTTAACCCAGTTTTAATATAAGGGATGAGATGCTTCAATTTAAGTGACTTCCTCAAAGCCACACAGTTGATGAGTAATGTAGAGGGACACAAAGTAGGCCAGATGATTGCCTTGTTTTAATTATTTCTAGTTCAGTCTTCTGTTGATAGTGGCTTGAGTGCTCCAGAAGGTATGGACCTCATTTGACTTTGAGATATAGCCAAAAAAAAAAAAAAATGTTAGATGAGAATGAAGATGAATATACATTTAGTATGCTATAAGTAATATACTATTATGGCATACTAATTTTGTATCTACATTATAGAAGTCTCTTCAGTTATGACTCCATGAATGAAAGAAATATATTGCTGAAATTTTAATTTCCTTTTTTATTTCCTAATAAATACAATGATGAGCTTTCCAATATTCAACTTCAAACTTAATATTTCAACATGGATATTGAATATAGATTACACTTAATATATCCAAAGAATAAATGTTAATTTATTTCTCCAAAAACCTACTTTTGTCTTAGCTTTTCCCACCCCAGTACATTTCACTATTTATCTAGAATGTAGGCCTGAAATAATACCCACTCTTGACTTGCCCACTACCTCAGCATGTTCCATTAGCTCTAAATACCTAAACACAATAACATCTCATCACTACCTTACTTTCAGCATTGTAGTGGCAGACACTGTCACATTTTTTTTTACTTGGAATTGTTTAAATTACTTCTATCTAGTCCCGTTTTTGTTTTTTTTTCTACCCCCTGCAGTGGGTTGGATGGTGTCCTCCAAAATTTCAGGTCCATCAAGAACCTCAGAATGTGACCTTATTTGGAAACAGAACCTTTTTTTGCATACACAATTAGTTAAGGATCTCAAGATTAAAGCTTCCCAGATTCAGTTAGGGTAAAACCTGAGTCCAACGAATGATGTTTTCATAAGAAGATAAGAGGACTCAGAAAAGTAAAAGAAGAAAATATGAAGCGGCAATATACGACAACTTGGTCTCTACCTTAGGAACTTGTTCTTATCTTTGTCTGAAATATTCTTTCCCTAACATCTTTAGGTGTTTGCTTATCTTTTTTTATTTAGTCACCAGTCAGATGCCAGAGTTCCTTCTTGATCATTTGATCTAAAACTGTCCATACATATATCATATATCTCTATTTTTAAAAAAGTTTTAAAAGCATCTGAATTTATTGTTTCTTTTTTTGTTTACTTTTTTTAAAACTTCAATATATTTTAAACTTTATCAATGGTATTCATAATGATCAAAAGAGGAGTACCTAGGAGGTGGTCAATACACTGATGGTTAACTGACGTAGTTAGCTTCAGTCAAAATAGCTATAAAAAGAAGGCATAGCCTGTATAAGTTGGACTGGGGCAAAGGGGAACTCTGAAAATGAATCCTTACTGACATCAGCTGACATTTGATAAAAGAAAAGAATCTGCCATCTAAATATATTCATTATTATTTTGTTTCCCTGTCTCAGATTTGTCATTTACGTATTAACAGCAGAATAACAAACCCAAGGCAAAACCAAAAACAAAGCTCGTTGAAGATGTCGTGTAACACATACAAACATCCTGGAAGAATTTAAAATTTCATATGCCCCATGGTGCTATGGGTAGGTAATAATGTCAGTAGCAGTTTCCCAGAATACAAAGATTCCCAGCAATATCAAGGAAGTTCAGTGAATGTTAATGTAAGATAAGTAATTTTTTTTTAATTCAGCAGTTCGTTGCTTTTATGTTTTCTAAATCAATAGGAATAAGAAAGAAAAAAAGCAAATGCTGGAGACTTTACTAAGATGGTATTGGCCTTTATGCCACTAGGTCACTTTGAAAGGTGCTCAAATTCTTTCTGGTTACCCATGACATATACTAGATGTTACTTTTAGAAACATCATTGAAGGATCCCAAGGTGATCACTTTCTGTTGGCTAAGACTTACCAGGTTAACTTGGCATTATATAAAGTATGATAACAAAAAAGAAACAGGTATCAGTCAAAAGAGTTTGCTTTAGATTTTGACAAGACTCTTTGATTTTCTACTAAATTCGATATTAAAAATTAGTCAAATATTACTTTGTTTGTTTTTCTTTGTTTTTTTTTTTTTTTTTTAAATTTGAGAAGTCTCAATAATGAATGAAAAATCCTTTCCCACATCCTGAAGTGGGGAAATAAGAAAGAATACATTTTGCTTACTGTCACTCCATATGCATGGAATTTAAAGATCAAAGTGAGAAAATGTGACACTGTCCTTTATATGCAAGATGATTGAAAATTATATTTGAATGAATTTTTTCTCATTTAGGAAGCAAATCGTGAACTTTGTCATTTTTCTCAGCTGAGCCTTATGAATAACAAAGTATGTATATTTTCCCCTCCCAGAGAGAATAAAAAAGAAAGTTTCTGAAGTACATTTTGTGCTTCTACTTTGTTCCCTTATGGTGATTTATATAAATCATCTCTTGTGACAGTATACTAAGGATCTTGCAGTAGCAAGTCTGAGAAAGACTGTGATAGCCTATCTGCTATAAACTTACTAAGGAGAATGAAAATGTCTAACAATAGTAATGTGGAAAAGCATTAGATTAAGGGAGAATCGTCTATGAATAAACAAATACTTGTTATCTACAAGTACAATTCCTAGCAACATCAAATAACTGAGATCATCATGTGGTTTCCAAGGAATTAAGCAAAGTGAAAGCCGTTAATACTTAAACCCCTTGTTCTACACTGAATTTCCTACTCAGTCACGTTGAGCCAGCGTTCCCACTATCTATCCCAAAATATCTTGCATCCTTTTCTGTCCCCCATAGTATGGTTTAGCTCCTCACCATCCACAAATATATTTTAAAATAGTCTACATTTGTGATGCTTTCTTCTATTTTTTTCATTATTTTCACCAATCAATACAATTTTATCCAATGCTACTTTTTACAGAAAATTCTCTCATCATCAAAGACATTTTTGCAAAATTAAACTTCGAATGTTCCTATCCTTTTATACTTATTTGCATCATTTCAGCTCTGTGGAATGCCCTTGCATTCCTGAAACTGTTACCTTTTTAGTTCTCTTTCCCATTTTGTGCTAATTGCTTTCGTCTTCTTTCTCTAATGAAATTGTCTGGGCATACTAAACATGTTCTTTATTTTCTGCTTGTTTCTTAAAATTTGCTGATATTTTGTACTCATAATATTTTTTCTCCAGTGCTCAGCTTTCTGATCATCATTTCTTATTTATAATATCTGGATTACAAACACTCATCTTTTATCCTTCATTTCATAATCATAATTTGTGAATAGTTCCGTGATCTACACCCACACAAAAATCAATTTCAAAAGACAGAAATTTATATTATTTTATATAAATGTATAAATATAATACCTACATATTTCTCGATTAGTCTTTATCTTGAATAATCCCATAAAGGAAGCGAAACTAGTTGCCAAGGTGTACAGGGAGTTGAGGGTGAAAATAAAGGGATTCAAATAAAGAACTACAGAATTTCCACTGAATAAGAAAGGAAAAAAATGATATAGGAAGTGTGATGGAGAGCTTTTTAAAACTATGTGAAGGTCAGTAGTTTGTAATATCACACTGAATGTGGAATACGTGAAGGGCTAGGAGTAGGGAAGGGAGAGAGGTGGGAATTAAGGGTGATGGTCTGAGAGTGAAGCATTGGCAGGGGACAGCGTGCAGGGAAGTTGGACTCAGCCCTCAGTGCCAACAGAGAGAGCAGAGCATGTGGCCCTTGATCAAAAAACTTACCTGCCATCAGAAGTGTAAGAAGCATATACTCACGTTTTCCACATCTGGTAAAATCTCTTAGATTAGTTTGTAGTCTGCAACCGTATAGGAATCTCCATCTCCCTGCAGTATCAAAGAGCAAGAAAATTCCTATGGAATAAATAGTCTTAAAATAGCCATATAAATAAATTTGAACTTTGTAAATTCTGAAGTTCCTCCTTGTTTGTATCTTATTCATATGTGTTTTCTAGACTTTTACCGTGTGCAGGTCTTTTGTGCAGAACTATTTTGAGGAACTCTTTGAAATTCCCTGGGTATTCCCGTCTGCAAGGAAACTATGTAAATAGGCCCAAGTTGTGTCAACATGATAGAAAATTGTGGAGGCAGGTACGCCTTTGCATTGGGATAGAAATTTACTGAAAAAAAAAAAAAAAAAGTTGATATTCGAAGCAGGTATACAGTACCTAGTACTTTAAAAAAATTATTTATAGTCCAGATCTTTGCCTTTCCTGATTTAACATACATTGTAAATAAGATAAAATGATCACTTACATTATTGTAAGTGATTGCAACTTAATGGCATTGAGTTTCTAAACATATAAAGAGTACAATTTTTAATTCTCTGGTTCATGTGCGTGCTTTCTATCTGCCTTCATTGTGTCGACTTGGAAATACTATGAAATTTGATGCACTGTTGTATTGAATTAACAGATAGATATTCTACTCTTCTAAAATACAAATTTACTAAAAAGGAAAAAATACTACGTCAAGTAAGGAAGAAAAGGAAAGAAACACTTGCTAATTTTTTTGTACTTATGCATGTGACCTGAATTTATAACTTTTACTGAGTAGCTAAAATTAGCTCTGCCTCAGGGAATAACTATTATGTACCTTAGCGATGCTATTTACCCATTCAGAATCTTAGAGACCTTGAAGCAGATGGATTACTCCACAGTGGCTATATTTAACTAGCTTCTGGAGAACACATTATACAATTTTTGTAAGAGTATCTGATGTCTGCCTATATGATAAGCTAGCAAGAGAGGAGGCAGCTTTTTAAATCCCATAGTACCTCATTTGTGAAAAATAAAAGATAAGTAAAAGAAAAATAATTCATATTTTGAAATTTTACTCAATTAAAATATAAAGTATTTACCTTATGGGATAATATGTATTTTATATTATGCAGACTTATTATAGCCCATATAAATTAGTGATTTAAGTTGAAAAATTAACTCTCATATGTGTAGAATAGACTTGTGAAAATATTTTGAAATAATTAGTTATAAGCTCCTTCTAGCTTTGCAGAAGGTGAATGAATTGGTTATCCTTTAAATCTCTTTTTTTATTATTATTTAAGTTCTGGGATACATGTGCAGACCGTACAGGTTTGGTACATAGGTATACACGTGCTGTAGTGGTTTGCTGCACTCATCAACCCATCATCTATATTAGGTATTTCTCCTATTGCTATCCTTCCCCTAGCCCTCTACCACCCAACAGACCCCGGTGTGTGATGTTCCTCTCTCTGGATCTATGAGGTCTCATTGTTCAACTCCCAATTATGAGTGAGAACGTGCAGTGCTTGGTTTTCTGTTCCTGTGTTAGTTTGCTAAGAATGATGGTTTTCAGCTTCATCCATGCCTCTGCAGAGGACGTAAACTCATCATTTTTTATGGCTGTATAGTACTCCATGGTGTATATGTGCCACATTTTCTTTATCCAGCCTATCATGGATGGCCATTTGGGTTGCTTCCAAGTCTTTGCTATTGTGAACAGTGCTGCAGTAAACATACATGTACATGTGTCTTTATAGTAGAATGATTTTTAATCCTTTGGGTATATACCCAGTAATGAGATTGCTGTGTCAAATGGTATTTCTTCATCTAGATCCTTGAGGAATTACCACACTGTCTTCCACAATGGTTGAACTAATTTACATTCCCACCAACAGTGTAAAAGCATTCCGATTTCTCCACATCCTCTCCAGCATCTGTTGTTTCCTGACTTTTTAACTTCCACTTGTTTGTGTCCTCTCTTATTTCCTTGAGCAGTTGTTTGTAGTTCTCCTTGAAAAAGCCCTTCACATCTCTTGTGAATTGCATATCCAGGTATTTTATTCTCTTTGTAGCAACTATGGGCATTCACTCATGATTTGGCTGTCTGGCTGTTACTGGTGAATAGCAATGCTTGTGATTTTTGCACATTGATTTTCTAACCTGACACTTTGCTGAAGTTGCTTCTCAGCTTAAGGAGATTTTGGGCTGAGATGATGGAGTTTTCTAAATATACAATCATGTCATCTGCAAACAGAGACAATTTGACTTCCTCTCATCCTATTTGAATACTCTTTATTTCTTTCTCTTGCCTAATTGCCCTGGCCAGAACTTCCACTACTATGTTGAATGGGAGTGGTGAGAGATAGCATCTTTGTCTTGTGCTGGTTTTCAAAGGGAATGCTTACAACTTATGCCCTTTCAGTATGCTATTGGCTGTGAGTCTGCCATAAATACCTGTTATTATTTTGAAATATGTTCCATCAATATGTAGTTTATTGAGAGTTTCTAGCATGAAGGGGTGTCAAATTTCATCCAAGGCATTTTCTGCATTTTTTTAGACAATCATGTGGTTGTTGTCATTGGTTCCCGTTTATGTGACGTATTACATTTATTGATTTGTGTATGTTGAACCAGCCTTGTATTCCATGAATAAAGCTGACTTGATCATGGTGGATAACTTTTTTGATGTGCTGCTGGATTTGGTTTGCCAATATATTATTGAGGATTTGGGCATCGATGTTCATCAGAGATATTGGCCAGAAACTTTCTTTTTAAGTTGTGTCTCTCCCAGGTTTTGGTATCAGGATGATGCTAGCCTCATAAAATGAGTTAAGGAGGAGTCCCTCTTTTCTATTGTTTGGAATCGTTTCAGAAGAAATGATGCAGGTCCTCTTTGTACCCCTGAGAGAATTTGGCTATGAATCCGTCTGGTCTTGGCTTTCTTTTTTTTTTTTTTTTTTTTCAGTTGGTAGGCTATTAATCACTGCCTCAACTTCAGAACTTGTTATTGATCTATTCTGGGATTCAACTTCTTCCTGGTTTAGTATTGGGAGGGTGTAAGTGGCCAGGAATTTATCCATTTATCTAGATTTTCTAGTTTATTTGCATGGAAGTGTTTATAGTATTCTCTGATGGTAGTTTGTCTATGAGATCAGTGGTGATTATCCCCTTTATTGGTCTTTATTGAATCTATTTGATTCTTCTCCCTTTTCTTCTTTTAGTCTGGCCAGCAGTCTTATCTATTTTGTTTCAAAAAACCAGCTCCTCAATTCATTGATTTTTTGAAGGGTTTTCATGTCTCTATCTCCTTCAGTTCTGCTCTGATCTTCGTTATTTCTTCTCTTCTGCTAGCTTTTGAATTTGTTTGCTCTCACTTCTCTAGTTCTTTTAATTGTGATGTTTGGGTGTCAACTTTAGATCTTTTCTGTTTTCTCCTGTGGGTATTTAGTGCAATAAATTTCCCTCTAAACACTCCGTTAGCTGTGTCCCAGAAATTCTGGTATGTTGTTTCTTTGTTCTCATTGATTTCAAATAACTTATTTAGTTATAGATGCTAATTTTCTTCTATTAAAAACCAATACCTAATCCTTGATGCTCATTTACATTGAGATTTTGCATGTTATTCTCACTTCCTTCATCTCTACAGTGAAGTACTTAGCACCAGAAAGTGTTTGTAACAAATACCAAGTCTTCAAGGAAATTTTCCTTAACATGGTTTGATTACTTATCTATGACAGTTTTTCTCTACAGAAATGGTTTCAATGAAGAATGGCAGTGTTTGCTGAAGTGTGAACTGTTGGCCACCTGCGCTATCATCTCCTGCAGCACTTGTCAAAAAGTGTCTCTTCACACACACTAATAAAGAAGCCATGGGTCAGTCTAGTAATCTTCATTCTAAACAAGTAGTCTTGGTAAATCTTTTACCCAAAACAGGTTGAGATCCACTAATATATCATAATAATTAATTAGTAGTACTAGATTAAGTATTTATCAAATACTTATGTTTTTCTTTTATTGTTGGTATGGTACTGATATTGTTAAAATTTTGATGATTTTAGAATAATTTTAGTTTTTGTTATTATACATTACTAGGTCTACTGTAGTTGAAACCACCTTCATTTAAATGGTCTCTTTCTTGCACACATTATCTCCAAGAGCTTCCAATTCTTCATATTTTTAATATAAAAATTATTATAGACATTTGTTACAAATTTGCTGGACAAATTGAAGTAAAAGTGTTCAACTGGCAAACTAATCATTGTTTTTGCAAGTTTTGGAGCAAGAGAAGAAATCCTCTACTGAATGATATGGGAAATCAGAGACCCCACATTTTCTTCAACTGTCATCAAGAAATATTACCCAGACCATCATCTATAAAAGAGACACGCCAAATAAAATACAAAAAATTTATTTTTCATATTTATTTTTAAAATAGTTAAATATAACTGTTAATAATTTCCAGATTTGAATAATCAAAAACATATTTTAATACATCATTGTAAAATTGTTCACTAATAATGTTAAACAATCACTTTTTCATTTTATTTTTTGTTTCCACGTGTGGTAAAACTTCTACTCTATGTAAATAAATATTTAGGAATTTCATCAACCTCAAAGAACTCAACACAATGAAGGGTGATGGGAGGTTCTTTAAGTTGTGGATAGCACTATCTACATGTCTGTTGCCAAGAACTGTGTTGCTTCTCTGGGTCCCACTATCACCTTCACTCGCCTGTAATGTGCAAATGAAAATAATCTAACAGGTATGGGCAGACATTTACATATTGAAGCAGCATTGTCAAACACATTTGGCTTTAACCTTGCTCACATTTTTAGAGTTAACACTTAGTCAATACTGAGCAGGAAGCCATATTAAGTATTTACATGACAGTCTATTATATAATTCTATGAATTCACATTTAATGACAAATTTGTTTTTTTTTTAATTTTTTATTTTAAATTTTTGTGGGTAAATAGTATATATATATATATATAAAATATATATAATATATATATAAAATATATATAATATATATATATAATATATATATATGGGGTATGTGAGATGTTTTGACACAGGCATGTAACATAAAATACTCACATCATGGAAAATGAAGTATCCATCCCCTGAAGGTTTTATCCTCTGTGTTACAAACAATCTAATTACACTCTTTTAGATATTTTAAAATGTACAATTAAGTTATTATTGACATTAGCCACCCTGTTGTGCTAGCAAATGGCAGGTCTCATTCATTCTCTGTATTTTTTTGGCACCCATTAGCCATCCCCATCTCATTCCGAGACTCCCCACTGTCCACGCAAGACTCTGGGAACCATCCTTTTGCTCCCTATGTCCCTGAGTTCAATTGTTTTTATTCTCCGATCCCACAAATAAGTGAGAGCATGTGATGTTTATCTTTCTGTGCCTGGCTTATTTCACTTCACATAATGATATCCAGTTCCATGCATGTTGTTGCAAATGACAGGATCTCATTTGTTTTTATGGATGAATACAGCTCCATTGTGTATCTGTGACACATATTCTTTATCCATTCATCGTTAATGGACACTGAGGTTGCTTCCAAGTCTTAGCTGCTGTAAACAGTTCTGCAACAAACATAGGAGTGCGGATATCTCTTCATTATACTGATTTCCTATTTTGTGGGGATATACCCAGCAGTGGGGTTGTTGGGTCCATGGTAGCTCAGTTTTCAGTTTTTTGAGGAACCTCCAAATTGGTCTCCAGAATGGTTATTCTAATTTGCGTTTTCACCAACAGTTTACAAGAATTCCTCGTTCTTTACAGTCTTTCAAGCATTCATTATTTCCTGTCTTTTATATAAAATCCATTTTAACTGAATGAGATGATATCTCATTGCAGTTTTGATTTGCATTTCTCTGATTATCACTCATGTTGAGCATCTTTTCCTATGCCTGTTTTCCATTTGTATGCCTTCTCTTGAGAAATATCTATGTATTCTGATCTTTTGCCCAATTTTTGCTTGGATTACTAGATTTTTTTACCTTATATTTGTTTGAACTTCTTATATATTCTGATTATTAATTCCCTGGCAAATTGGCAGTTTACATAATTTTCTCCCATTCTGTGAGTTTTCTCTTCACTTTGCTGATTGTATTATAAAATAAATTTGAAGTCATCATACTTAATTGTCTTATCATTCACAATCAAACAGTTATAAGATCTTAAATTCTTTCATTAATTTCGATTTCAGAAGTACTTTGCAATGACTGAAAAGTTTAATGAAATACATTATATCTTAATATGAATAGCAAAATCTGTATCTTATAAAAATATATTATGCTGATGAACTAACATTCACTGATAATATACAATGTTCCAGAAACTGAGCCTGTTCTGCATATATATCTCATCTCACTAATCTTGATAAAATATATGTGTCATGCCATAATATCTCACCAGAAAAAAAATAACTTCTGAAATATTATCTTTTTAATGATATACATATCTATGCATTAATTGGTAAGAAAAAATGCCTAAATATATCTAAAAATTCTTATATGGTAAAAACAGAGCCAAGATTAAACTGAATGATATTCATATCAATTCTATGTATATTGACATAGATGTAAATACATCTAAAATTTGACTTATTTTATTAGAATTCTCATAAAATAAGAATACAAGTATTAAAAATACAAGTATTAAGAATAATTCTTAGATGAAATATCCCATGTAATCAAAATATAAGCAATTTATTTGTGCTCCTAAATAAATTTTGACTTTTTAAACCGTTAAGTAAAGATATCTAATAATAACTCTTGGCTCCCTAACTCAAATTATGAGAGTTGATACAAGTTTTATAAATCCCGACCAAGTTATCCACTATTTTATTTATTGCTTTTCTTTGAACAGGCATTTCTAGTATTTAAATGTGTCTAAACAGGTTTAATAAAACTACAGTATATATTGCATAAATTAAAAGGCATTTATAATCACCCAGTATTGGTTGCCTGTACTACATTACTAGTTCCTCAGATACTACTTTATAAACCCGGAAAAATAAATCAGGCTTAATATTTGCATAATAAATCATTTTAATGATTTTAATAACTCACATTAGATATGCATATAATCCTCAATAAAATAATGGTGGTAACCTAACTACAGGTGAATATTTGGTCAGGAAAATTGGGATAAATAATGAATTTTATATAACATAATTTTTAAATAACTGACAATTTCTCCCTTCATCAATTTATTTAAGAAATATTAACTAAATACCTACTAAATGCCATACTCTTTTTTAGGTATTAAGGATAGAGCAGTTAACAAAATAGGTCAAGTCTCTATTCACATGATTTCATAGAACGTACGTTATAGTCAGGGGCAGGTGTGAAGACAGAAATTACTGTATATATATAGAGAGAGAAAGAAACAGCAAGAAAGAAGAATATGTCAGGTGATAATAAGTGTTTTAATGAAAACTAAAGCAGAGTAATGTAGTGGCAATCTGGAGCTGGTTCATACTTACTCCCTAAAATTGATTATGTTGTGTTCAGGAATTTTGCAAACTGTTTCAAGTATCAATCATTGGTAACTTGAAGTCAACCAAATTGGGAGTATTTCACACTCTAGAAATTGTAAATAAGCAAAAGCCACAAATCAAGGGCTCCCTTTCCTCTACCCTCCTCATAGAGTGTTTTTAAGCATTTACCACTGGAGTAGGAAGTGCTGTGAGTGAGGAGAAGGTATTAAGTGAAAAGATAAAGAGCCACATAGGTAATCCTGAAAAAAAGTCCTAATGAGAAATGTTCTTTTATTCAAATTGTCATATAATCACTTGAGTTTTAATGCAGCTCTGTGTGTGTGTCTGTGTGTGTGTCTGTCACATAGAAAACTAGTGGGAGGGAGCGGTACAGTATAGTTGTCAAAAGCAAATTTGAAAGAGAGATCTACCACAGTTTTAATTCTAATTCCTCTGTACTTTACCCTGCTATCTTCAAATTTCTGCTTTCTTATTCATGAAATGGGGATATCTACTGCAAAAGTTGGCTATAAAGATGCATTGAAACAAGGTAGGTAATAACCTTTTCCACATCAATTGTTTATTAAACACCAAATAGTATGACTCTGATTGATGCTATTATTGTTCTAATTATCATTCTTATTAATAGCAAAAAAATGTTTTTATGTATTTTTTTTCATTTTTGCTAATAGCTTAAAAATTTCCTTGGACGGTTTCCAAAAACAAAGGTGGTAGTAATAATTAATATTTAGTTTTTAATATTTATAAATTTGCTAATTATTTTGTGCCACATACAAAGTGATTTATTACTTTTTTGCAGTTATCCCTGACAACTCAATCTGACAAGTATTACTGTTGTTGTAATTTAACTGCTGAAGCAAATGAGCTTAAAGATGTTCTTAGTAGCTAAAGTAAGAATTCCAATGTAATATTGAAGGATTAAAAAGCTTTGTAGACTGCATGGAATGTTATCTCAAAATTTAGTTGCAACAGTATTTTGTAATATTTTCTAAAAATTTGAAACATTATTCATTGGATTTTACCACACAGATCAGAGAATGAATCAAAATTATCAGCAGGCTCTTTAACATTTTTTTCCTCTATTAAAATGCCCTAAATTTATAGGTATAAAATATTTAATATATTTAGTGAGAATTTTGGACTATATATTAATGTGTTTGCCAAAGATTAAGAATTTATTACATTATATAAATGTTTTAAAGGTATTCCCGATCTGACCTAAATTTCAAGTCAAAGAAATTTTTGAGAGCAATATTAGATTGATTGGGCTGATTCCCAAAGCTTTACTTTTCTTAATATTCTTTCTATGTCAGGAGAATTGGCAGTATTGTGAATCAACATCTAAAAGAATGCAGTCTTATCTTAAACTGAAAATATTATTTTAAAATTGTTCATGCTTAAACTTTCTAAATTATAAAATGTTATAAAGAAAAATACACCATATGAATCATTATTAAATATATATAAATTAAAATGTTCACTTCATAAATCACTCTACACTGTAGGATTGATTAAAAGACCACAAGATATATTTTACATATGAAATTTCAATAAAATATTCTAAAATTCAGAAAACATTAAAGTAAGCTTTCCTCATTTGTATATATATTATATCCTGTGTTATTTTTGTATATACATAGACATGCTTGCATAAAATCACATGCAACTTTTCTAGTTACCATAGCTTTGAAAGATGATATTTTTTCATATGAATTATTCATAAAATCCTCAGGCTAATTTATACATGAAAGAAAAGAGAAATGTAACTCTTGATCATAAATCTTTATTTATGAACAGAAACCTAAAAGATTTATAATCGTTACATTATGGCAAGTTTCTATCATATGATGTATTAACTTGCAGTCATACCCTTAAGTAGAGAAGTCTTGTGATAGTATATAAATCACAGGATATTTGGGTTTGGAAAAACCCTCTTGAGATGACCCTATTCACAATGCCAGGGTTTGGATAGGTGATTTCAATAACTTTTTAGGATTTCCAAATAGGCAAAATGACTTTTATTTCATTATGAGGTAGCCCACCTTCACTCTCTGTCCACAAAAAGGTATCTCATTATAAAATAATTGTATAGGTATACAAATTTAACACTTAAAACCCAAAATCTAGTATTAATTTGTATCAGTCATATGTATTAAATTCTCCATGACATTAGAGTCCACAAAAAAATACAGTTCTTTACCTTTCCAAAAGAATTCAATTTTGGGGATTTATATGACCTGATTTGCTGGAAATTATGGTATTTGTGTGAAGATGCTTCTCCTTTACATTCCAATTAAACGGGAATACTGTTATATAAAATCAAGGTAAATTAGAGAAAGTATTTTATATTTAACTTAGCGTAATTTCTTTTAAAACATTTAGTACATCAGTAGTTTTAGCATCTACTTGCTATGTGATCTTAGGTAAATTTTATTACCTCTCTATGTCTTGATTTCATAATGTTCATAATGAAAAAGATAGTAGTTATTATTTCATAGGGATAGTATAAATATAAATAATGATTTAATACATGTAAAGTATTTTTAAAAATTTTGCATAAAGTATATACTGAATAAAAGTTAGCTGTTACTCATTAAAGCTGCTAGCTCAAACTGCTGGAAGCATCCACTCTGTCTTTTCCAGCTTGAGCATGAGCTCACGGGTCTGTAATCGTTACAGGTTATTTGTCAGTTTTCCACACAGCTTCCCATCAAGGTTTCTTCTACATTTTGCATAGGGAATATTGATGGGCTCTAATTTCCTGTTTCTCAAAACTTCCCTCTACTCCTAAAGCTTTGTGTTTTTTTTTATATTTTTTAAAGTTTCTCAATTATTTGCTCTGTTACATAATCTTTGCAATATATTAAGTCATTAAGAAGGCTTTTAAACTAGAAGAAAGTAATGTATAAATAATTTTTAAAATATAATTGAATATTTTATGATAAGGTTGATAACTAGCCCCCCCAAAGAGCACTGAAGAGGAATTTTGGCAAACTCAACATATTGTTCCTGTATATTAAAATATGTATTTATGATAGCTATATGAATCACAGTATGTAGGTGATTTCTTCATACAGGTTATGTCCCACATATACTTAATCATTTTAAATACAATAATATAAATACAGTCTCATCTCATTTCCTTAGTCCTTGAGAAATATCATTTTGAGAGCTCCTTAAAATGTAAGATTATTTTATCATGCACAGTTTTATATTCCTGCAAGTTGAAATTTACTCATGCATAAGAGTGATCAGGAATTTCTTCTTACCATTGTTTCTGCCTTGAATTGCTTCTCTGCTCTTGAACCACAGTTTGTTATCATGACTCTGGTTGTTCCCTTAATCTGGAATAATCTTCCATTGGTCATTCTGCCTTGCCATGTTTCCCCAAAGCAATCTTTTATTATCTACACTGGAGATTATTACAAGTACGTTATTAAAGGAACAGATGGATTTAAGCCTAGCTGCACAGTGATGGAACAACAGATATTTAAATGGTTATTCCACAAGTTAAAACCTTTTCTGATTGTGGATACCATCTATAGCTTTATTTGTTTCTTCACCTTTCCTCAACCAGTCCTTCCTCTTCATGAATCCCATTACATACTTTGTCAGTTTTTGTCTCTTAAAACTAAATTTTCCAGGTTTGGCCAGAAGTTACGGGAGGCCCTCTTCTGATATTTGTTCTGTCATACTAGCTTGAAGGAAAGAATAATTATACTTCCACAGTTAATGCAAAGCTAGATGCTCAAAAACCATTCTATTATCCTAATTGTTGATAGATTTGTTATTAGTTTTATAGATGCAATAACACCTTTGTAATGTATAAAAATTAACTATCCTTAATAAAATAACAACATACCATCTCATAATAAATATGGGCTAATTACATGTGGGAGGTAAATGTCTACTCTACTCATTACCTTGTCTTTGCCATTGCCGTATCTGAAACAACAAACATCACTGGAATCATGCAGAGGAGCATTTATAGGATTGTGTTTCTCAGCTCCATTTCAATGACCTTCATGGGCTATAAATGATTCTCTATATTTTTCCTAGAAGCATGGTTCCGATTTGATTCAGTTCTTTTTGTTTCATTTCTCACCTTATTATCAGGGGGAAATAGGTAAAAGAAGAGGAATGCTAGTCAAACTACAAAATTAGAAACATACATAACAACAAATTCATTTTCATATTGCTTATACTTGTATTATTTTTATCTGCAAAATCTCGAAGAGCTTCTTAGATGTCTTGTGCTGTGAATTGTTTAAAAATTATTTTTGTCAATCTAGTGGTCAAAGAAATGGAGGTTCAGCACGGTTAATATATCTTGTAAAAATAGACTTTTTGTTTAAATCAGCTGTACAAAACTCTCAATTCAAATCAAATAAATGACATAAACATCTGATTGTTGGCATTTATAAATGACATAGAAAAGAACATGAAATGGACCATTTTTAAAGATGGGAATACAGTATATAACTCATGCTTATGTATAATGGAAAAGATTTAACAAGCCATGGACCTGCGAATAAAATATCTTCTTCACATGTGCTTCAGAGGCACGCATGGATATTTTGAGAACAGAGATTGCTTTCATTGTGTTGAAGGTGAGAAAATTAATTTAAAGAGGACATAGATAGATCTATAGATGACTTATTCTTATGTTCAAATAATCCATCTCTACCTTTTTTCAAAAAGAATCAAGATCATAAACTATTTAATCAACCAGTATGTTCCTTCCTGCCTCTTCCTTGCTTTTTCCTTTTTTAAAATCTAACTCTAGTTATTATTGGTTCATGCTGATCTCTTGTAAGTTAACATTGAGGTAAATGCACAGTTATCTCTCAAAACGTCATTGTTTTCTCTTGTCTAGGGTCAAAGATATTTTATTGGTCTTCATAAACGATTGCAACCATTTAAAAAAAACATAATGCAACGCACAGAAAAGTATTTTATGTTGCCTTTGCCTTTATACAAACACACCTAATCACACACACAAGTATGTGAACATAGGAATGCATGCATGTTATGGATGTTTGTATACATACATGTATTTTACATTTGAAATGAAAAGTAATGAACTTACATATACTCGTCATACCCAATATACTCTATCTTCTTTTCTTTTTCAGTCAAATGGACTTCAATTTATCTAAACTTATCTTTTCAAGTCTATTTTATTCATTTAGATTCTATGTTATTTTTTAAAATGCTGGTCAAAATCTAGCATAAAGATTTGTTACAACTATTTGTTACAACTTATTTTGAAAACAGTATTTCTGATCAAATCTGGTAGAGAAAACAAAAACAAAAGCATTCATTTTAGTTTACATGTAATGTAGTCAACAAAAAAGTGAAATCGGTAATTTCATTACTTTAGGAGAATTCTATGCAAAAAGATGGTACATTACAAAGTAGTAAATTACTTGAGAAAGTGATGTAGGAAACGTTTAGTCCCTGTCACACCAATATAGGGATATTTTGAAAGTGCAATATTTTCCTCTCATAAAATAAGAAATTTTGAAATCTGGAATGTACCATTTTATAAAAACTTAGCCATGAGAATTACTATTATGAAGTGAAGGAAAATTAGGTTTGTAATAAATTATCCCTTTTACTTTAAAAAGTCCCTAAGTAGCTGTGTCACTTAGCAGATTAGGGGTTGTAAAATATAGAATCTCATTTCAGGCAATGTCCTAAAGTTCTGTTTTTCTAACCCCACACCCTTCCCCAACACATATTAAAGCCACTCTTGGACATTATGGTATGAAGATATGATAGCAGGGGACTGGTTCAGAAATAATTGCTCCCTAAACTTACAGAAAACTGGCAACTATTTTGAAAAGCATTTTGAAAACAAAAATAGGATATTGACTTCTAAAACCATTGCAAAGTTAGACTTCAAAGATAACAGTACATTAAGAAAGACATGCAGTCATGCACATGTATGCGCGCACACACACACGTGCAGAGACCAAGTATTTAAATGAAGAAAACCATGCGTTTTGAAGGCTATTGAGATTGCAATTATTCTCTCTGTGATGAAAAAAACAAACAGATTTTTACCATTTAAGTAGTCAGGAATAAAGTTGTTCTGTTCATAAATAGCTTAGAGGAAAAATATACAAAGCTTATTTTTTTAGGGAGACTAGAAATAGAAATGGTGATCTAGCCGGTTTTTTTTTTTTTTTTTTTTTTTTTTAAGATGGAGTTTCAAGTCTCACTCTGTTACCCAGGTCAGAATGCGGTGGCATGATCTCGGCTCACTGCAACCTCTGTCTCTCAGTTTCCAGCGATTCTCCTAGCTCAGCCTCCTGAGTCGCTGGAATTACAGGCACACACGTCACCACTCCCAGCTAATTTTTGTATTTTTAATGGAGACAGGCTTTCATCATGTTGGCCAAACTGGTCTCAAATTCCTGACCTCAGGTGATCTGCTCAGCTTGGCCACCCACAAAGTGCTGGGATCACAGGCATGAGCTACTGTGCCCAGCCTGATCTAGCAGTTTTTGGTTTATCTCAATGTGTCACTTTTTTGTTTGCTTCATTTTCTGACTGTGGAATATGAAGTGTACACATTTAAGACAGATGATCAATTGTTTTCACACTGTCCTGGACTACTTTGATTAGAGGGAGAATCTGCCTTCATGCCACACAGTATGTCCAAGTCTTTCACCCAAGGGTGAAGGAGCAGGACAGGTAAGAAGAATCTTGAGCACAGTGGATATTCATATTCAAAGACTGATGGGCTGTCCACTATTGGCATTCTGTATCCTTAGAATTCCTGTAGTTGCCGCACAGCATTTGGACATCAGCATTTAGTAAACTAAATCCGTTTACTCTCTCACATGCAAGGCACTGGCACCTCTCTATTCCACCTCCCTAGTTCCACTGCTCCCTCCTTACAAATATTTGTCTTTGAGGAGTTGAAAGTTCACTCTGAAAGATGCCACCAGAATCTTGATGACGCACGCTTCAGCCAGAAAGGTACTTTTGAGAATTGTTTCTTAGATAAGAATAATTTTGTGTTGATGTTGTTCATTTTTTGTTTTGTTTTTTAATTGTAACTCAGAGCGTGAGTGAAAGAGCAAACCAGGAGAAAAGCCAGAATGTAAAAATTTTTTATATAACCTTGCCACATAATTTTATCATCTTCATTGTACTTCATGAGCAAATAGCCTTATTGAATCATTTGTATATTATTTTATAAATTTATACATTTATTGTCTTTTATAATAAGGGGTACAATATAGATTAGATATTTTTTCAAGGTGAAAAACATTTGTTCACTATCTTTGGAATCCAGAATTGTACACTCCAAGTTGTAGGCAGTTGTTTGGTGGATCATGTTAACATATTACTTGTGGAAAATCTGCAGGAGAATGTTTTCTTGTGACCGGTATCTCTGCATCATTTTCCTCTTGAGAAACATAGTATTAAAAATAAATGGTTTAACAAATGCAAGACATGTATGAAAGTGATAAAAAACAGCTTTAGGTTATGGGTTACCTCTGGAGAGTGAGGAAGAACTGATGGGAACGGTGCTTTTGTTCACTCTTTAATGTTTCTTTCTTTCTTTACTTATTTATAAAAGACTGAAACCAAATGACAAAAACATTACCAAGTATTAAGTCTGGTGTTTGATAGAAATATAACTTACTTTATAATTTTGGCCAGTTTATTTCACATCTTTCAAAAAAAAAAATTTAAACTTTTTATAAGAATAAATGCATGGCTTACTCCAATCAGTAAAAAACAAGTCTTAATATAAATTCAGACCCCTTGGAAAATAATTTTAAGAAAAAACAGGAGCATTTAAAAAATACATAGCCCAAATTCAAAACTTTAAAATACAGATTTTCTGATAGCAGCTGTGTTATCTTCACAGTTAGCAGATATACAACGTTTTAATGTCTAGAGTTAAACTCATATGGGGCTAAACCCCTGTGGGTGGTTGTTAACTCAGAATTTTAATAAGGTATCAGAATTATTGAGAGTGGCTAATGCCACACTATGAAGAAAAAAATACACTTTTTAAAATCTATGAAGCCCTTTAGATTTGGAATGTCATATTTTATTGATGTTAATTTCAACAGTATACAGTTGGCACATAGTATGCTCTCAGTTTTATTTTTTTACTATTGTGCAAATATAGTCATGTTTAACATAAAAATGACTATGTAAAAGGAACTACAAATCATAGAGGAATTTCATTGATAAATATGTCTTTCAGCTATTGGTGAAAAGTCTTAGGCAGGTGTAACTGAGAAAGCTTTCTCTTCTAATCTAGTCAAGAATCTTCTTGTGATATCCAAATTTCATTGATCCTCTATTTTATTTCCCACATTTTATTTCTCACATCAAATGATTTAAACATACAGTGGTATTATCCTGAAACAGAACATTTATAACAGTTATTGGTAAAAAAAAAAAAAAAAAAAATCTGTGTTTGTCTTTGGAAACTCTTGATAAATACTGTAAATAGGGCAACATCGTCAATATCATTTTTGGACAGATTAGACTGCCTCTAATATGCTTCTCAAAATACCTTCCTCACCAGTTATATTGCTGCAAAAAAATTTGTTTTGTTTTGTTTTCTTGCTCCATACATAACCCTGCATATCCGTGGCTCTGATCTGTAATAGGTATATTCATTCTCTTAACTGCTGGACTTGCTATAAGTTTCCTCTGAGACAGTAATTATAATTTCCAAGTTGAAAGCACATTAAAATCAGATGGGTTTCTTCTCCCTGCACTCAGGAATATACAGAAATAAGGCTGTCATGGTACTATCTGAGTAATCTCTTCTCAATATCCCTTTTTGCATATCTTTTTAGTTCAGGGCCATATTATGTAGACAATTGTTTGTGTTAAAGTTTTTAATCAATTTTTATTTTGTTCATGTTTATAATGCTTCCAAGACATAATTATTCTAGAAATGGTAATCTTATTCTTACTATCTATGTACTAAGCACTATAAAAATAAGCATCTTGAGAAGTCTATATAAATTAATATACTTCACTGTAATAATCTCTTAAAAGTGTAATAAAATTCATACTAATATTTATGTGCATCAAATATTTGGTAAAATTTAATAAAAGTCATAATAAAAATAACAGTCATAAATTAAGGTACTCTAGTACTTCCACAGGTTTATTTGCAGATTTATATAGCAGTGAAATCAGATGGGCAAATAGTCAATATAAACATATTTTATTGCACTCTGTTTTCACCAGATTTGTTGCTTGACAACATTTGTATTTACTGATAGTGCTAAAAATGAAACGGATAAATAGAATGAAGGCATTTTTAACAAGTCTTGATGGCTTATATAACATTGGAATTTGAAAATTGCATTATTTTATGGGTTGTATGATCAAATTTTCCCAATGGCATTAAAAATACACAGCAAAAACTTTACTATGATGTCACAAAAATGAATAAATATTATTGTCTATTGAAAGACGGTATTCAAATTAATAATTCAAGGGGATAATGTTACTTATAAATTTCAATAGTTTTTTGTATGTAAACTTTGACTTTATATAACTATATGGCTTTAAAAATATTTCAAATTTTCTTGCTTAACAATTTACAATAACAATTTTGAAATTTTGCTTAATATTAAGTCTCTTTAATTGTACCAAAGTTTGTAAGACAACCTATAAAAATTGACTCAATTTGTCATACCCATTCTATAAGGTAGATATCTTAATAGTACACCTGTAATATGTGAAATTTAGAACTATTTTAACTTGGCCATGATCATATAACTAATAAATTGACAGTGCCAGAATTCATAATTTGCACTGAGTTCTGTCTCTTTTCATAATCTTAAGCTGTTTTCTACATTGAATTACATATGATCAAAAATTTTCCTACAAAATAGTGTTTAAAATTTTACTTAAAATATGGAATTATAATAATTATTAACAATACTTAAAGAGTAAATAGTTTTTACATATCTCAAAACATAATACCTAGGTATTTTTATTCTGTTCACTTACATGTAACGGAACGAGGAGTACAAAATAGCACCTCTAAAAAATGCTCTCCAGAAAAATGTATTTTTATGACACCCCATTTCAGATTTTCCAGTAAACTAATAAGAAAAAGAATTTTAGAATCTTTTTTAAACAAAGAAAAATAAACTTGTTAAACCTTTCTCTGGTTAAAATAGAGCTGTATGCCTGGCTGCGTAAGTAGATCTTTGGCTTTCTTTTTACCCCTTTCTGTCTTACAATAGAGGATCAAGGTGGAGGAAAAATCTCAGATATGGAAATATTCTCTTTCATACCAGCTAAACAAAGATCAAGGGAGAAGTTACTAAATACATTTTCTTAAGAAGAATGTAACATGTAAAGAAATGTAATAAGAATATATTTAACCTAGAAACATCAATAAAATGGTTTGAAAACAAAATAACCCAAGGGCTGCATGTGGTGTAGTTTCTAGTGATCATGTAACAGTTTGTTTGAGCTCCAATTTTGTGTAGTATTACAAGTAATGAAGCATAATAACTAGGTGACTATGAAAAAATATGGAATAAAGATGATTAATACTCCCTGATAATTATATTAATTATAGCTATATACAATAAGAATGTATCAAGAATAATTTTCAGACAAATTGCTTAAAAGGGAACACAGACCAAATTTTCCAAAATTTGGGGTGAGAATGTGGAACAGCAGTCCAGATTTTTAAAATTACTTCATGTTTCAGCTTGTGAGAAACTTCAATACACTTTTTTGATAGATAATGAAGGAAAATCATAGTATATGGTAGAGTAAGAGGAAACAGAAGAGACTGACCATAGTTCCTTTTGCCACCCCAAACTTAAGTAACTCACTTATATGTAAGGAAAAGTAGTTAGATTTATCCACTATCCTTGGAATTGCAGTTAAGATCCAAGGCAGAGAACAAGGGCACTTAGTATTCACACCCTAAAAAGAACTGTTAAGCAGCCTCCAAAAATAGAGCCAGAATCTGTCCCCCAGCACTGCCAGATCCATGCCTATAAAAAGGAGAAGAGGCTCTACCCTCTTTATCCACTGCTACCCTAACTCCCCATCCATTCCTCCCCGCCCACATCAGGACCAATAACAACAACAGCAACAAAAAGGCTGTGCTGAGTGACTTGAAGAAAAGATAGGGTATTTATTACATAGAAATTATAGTAAAATGATAACTATGACACTGCCTAGTCGTGGAACTTCACAGTTTATCATCAAGAAGAACAAGAAGAAATTCTCCTATGAAAACGTTGTTTAGGGAACCGTGGGCGACACCATAATTGAGCTTCTGTATAATCTTGTTTTACATCCTAATTACAAGTGTTGCACTCTCCTATACCGCACCCACAACGTCTAGAGAAGCAACAAGCGTAAGAAAGTGAAACTGACTACAATGGATATGGGATACGGGCACCTTCCTTCAGCAAGGTATGGCTGGTTATGTATGCAAGAGGATCTTTGTATTCCTTTTACCCGTTTGTGCCCCCCCACCAATCTGGGTGGATCTGGTGTCTCAGAGACAGTTAAGGGTCCTCTTCTCCATTTCTGGAATGGCTGTGCTGTGAAAACGGAAGTGAATAAACTCTGAACTGAATCTGAGATTAGAGTTTGGAAGCAGATTGGACTAGGTTTTAATAATCAGCATAACCGAAAAATGACAGAATTTAAGTATTAAGAGGAAACAATCAGTACAAATAAAAGGTTTGAAATAGCACAAAGGGCGTTTTTTTTTTTTTTTTTTTTTTTTTTTTTTTTTGGAAAACAGCATTCTCAGCTGAAACTACCTAATGAACTATCAAGTTTATTTATCAAGTTTATCAATAAACTATCTAGGCTGATTATGTATATTTTACGATTTCGGAAGTCTTGGGTAGATGTCTTTATTGAGCAGAGATGGTTCAAAATTTTCTGTGAATATCACATGTGTCTGTACTCTAAACAAAAATGAATATTAAAAGCAAGTCTCTTATACCTGAAGATAAAATGCTCCCTGTTTTATAGTAGCACATTTTTCCAGCTCAGATAGTATGTTGGCTTTAGCTATTGAAGTAAAATACAGTAGTTCTGTAAATGGTAAGGCTTATGGAAAATTGATGATATTTAACATATAAGATAGTTCACTTCAACTTTGATTGTGATGTTTTTATACTTAAAATTTTAAATGGATATTACATTCTTCTTTGTCAAATTTATGTTTGAAGCAATATTTTGTGAAAATTATTTCCCGTTGTGAATTATTCTGTCTGATACATCTTGCTTAAAATTATTCACAATCAATTTTATTGAATTGCTGCACTATCTAGATATGTTATGTTTGATTGTATCTAGACATTGTCTTTGTAGAAAAATATTATTTTTGTAAGTATTACTTACTGTTTTCCCAAGAACAGACAGTACCATTTACATGATATATATGAAATAATATAAGGCAAAGTTACAAGCATTAAGTTATCTTAGACGTTTTACTACCCTCAAGACATCTTATTTGTGATTCACTGTTTTCATTAAGTTTTCTTTCCAACAATAGTGTTTAAGTTTAATGCCATTTATTTTCACTTTTGTCTTCTCTGAAGGGATTCTGTTCTGCTGTTCTGCTCAGTATTTAACATGCAGACATCTGAGAGTTTTCTTTTAACTTTAAAGTTGTTTTTTTCTTTCAGTTCCATCCTGACAAAAAGTAAACATAAATATATTTTATTACCCAGATCATTTAACAACAACAACAACAACAAATATACATAGTATACAGAAATGTCAATGTAACAGTTGTGTTCTCTATGAAATCATCAGAATAAACTTCTCAATACACAAAACCAATTTTCCTCCGTTTATTTATAAGCAAGAATAGTGAACTAGACTGAGAAATTTTCCAGAGTTTTGTTAAATAATAAATTGAAAAGATTTTTGAATAGGACATTTAGTTTCTCTGTACAACATTTAAACAATTATATTTCTTATGTATTAGAAGAAATGAGCCATATTAAAATTCATCATTAAGAGAACATGCATTTCAATTTATGGTCACATTATACTTAGGGGGGAAAACAATGCTGTTTTGCAATAAACAGCACCATACACAATTCCATGCATGTCAATATCTTGTAAAGCTCAACATGATTTAAATATGTAACTAATGAGATAGATTAATTGCTCTAAAAATAAACTCTATTCAAAAATTAGAATGATACACTCAGGTCTCAATATCTACTTTTTGTGTTCATTTCTTAATTCCCATTTGGAAGTATAGGAAACAACAGAAAGGATTATCAGTTTTGTCAGACTCCATCAAATTCTCATTGTTACAACTACTTCACAGTGAGTAAAGTAGATACTCTGAGTTGCTGACTCAACAGACACACCTTATATTCTTTCTTTCTAGCAGAAACTTGATTTTCTTAAGGGATCACACCTTATATTCTTTCTTTCTAGCAGAAACTTGATTTTCTTAAGGGATCAGTGTGCTCAAAAGCAGGAAATGACTCCTGATTTCTAATCACTGAATTGTCTTTGGCTCCTTTGCTAGATTTTGGCCACTGGATTTACAAGAAACTATGCTGGGAGCACCTGGGGAGGACTTTCCTTTCCTGGTATAATAAATCGAAGTTCTCTTTGATTTAACTTTTTAATTTCTTAAAGTGGATATTTAGTTACAGAAACCATAGAGTTACCATACAAAAAGAATGTGAAAAGCGAAAGTCAGTATGATAAAGATGGCAGGGTTTTCACGCAGAATAGATCAGGGTTCTTAAAATTTCAACTTTTTCTTAAAAAGTGAGCAAACTTGATCATGATTGCCCAGAAACCTGGGACCAATTACAGTGTGGTAACAGGAAGGAAAGAGCAATACTTATTAGGATTGAATTATGTCCCTCCCCAGCAAAACACTATGTTAAATTACTAACCCCCAGTACCTCAGACTGTGACTTTACTTGAGAATAGGATTTTTATAGATACAAGAAAGTTAAAATGAGGGTAACAGGGAGAATCCTAATCTAATATGACCACTTTTTTTAAAAAGGGGAAAATCTGGATGCAGGCACAGACAAGCACACAGAGAGAATACCACGTAAAGAATGGAGTTCGGTTGACACAAGCAAAGGAACTACCGTAGAAGCTAAGAGAAGCCTGGAACAGATCCTTCTCCAGAATCTTCAGAGAAAGCATGGGCCCACTGATGTCTTCATTTCGGAATTCTGGCCCCTTAGAAATGTGAGAAAACAAATTTCTTTTCTTCGAAGCCACCCAGTTTGTGATAACTTGTTACAGCAAGAAAACAATATGATGCTTAAGTCTTAAAAATGAAATAATTTTTAATCATTTGCTGAATAAAATGAGATTTTAAAACAAATCTTACCTGTAAGAATTATTTAGTTGATCTCATCATTCTATATATAATGAGGGCAATAAATATAATAGATTTTCTAAAATGAAGCTAATATTAATTCTCAGTCTTTGAGAAAGTCTGCAATAGAAAAATCAGCATTTATTTGTTCATTAAATTCCCAAAGACTTAGGTAGCAATGAAATATCTTTAAATTTCAGTCTATTCACACTGCACCCTTCAGATCAGTTTACTTTGATGTCTTTATAATGCAATCAACCAATCTATTCTCAATCCTTGCTTTCTTATTCATTCAGCATAACAATATCATATGATTTATCTTTTGAATAAGGTGATGCTTTTCTCAAACTGTATATGATTCACAAATTGCTTTCTTCGGCAGAGGGAAATGTGAGCTCATTTCCTGCCAAACAAAGTAACTGCATAAGACGGAAATAAATGGATTAAGATGGTGCAAGTTTTATCTTCTTACAGAAAAAAGTATAGTGTTAAAGTCATTTTTGTTATGAAAGTTAAAAAGGCAAAGGTCTGATGTTCATCTATTCCAGGATAATAGGCTAACAGTTAAACATTTAAAGAATGGGGATATTCTCTTCTGTACAACCCTAGCTAGAATAAATTCTAGATGAGTTTTGCAACAAATCATATGATTCTACATAAATCAAAATTTTGCAGGCATATAATTTTGTTAAGTGACCTTTCTTGACAGTGAGCAATTCTATTACATTGTATTAGTAAACAAGGCAGATTAAATGATCAGACATCTTTGCCAATGCCTTATTAAATGAGAATTACTTAAGGAAAAGGTACATCGTCAGATGAGACATTTTCCTAAATTGAGATAAACAAAGTAATAGTTATATTTGTAACAATTAAGGATTTTTCTAATTGGCCATACACACTTTCTATTTTAAAAAATGAAAATCAATGAATTCTCCACAGACTTTCACTTCCATTACAAATTTTCTGTTCTTTGCACAATATATCCCTTTGAGAAATTCAGAAAATACATGAGCATGTTACAAACAAGAAAAATTGTGTAACCTCTTCTAATGCTGAGCTCCCGGACATTTATTCATGAAGACATACTTTTTAAAAAATTAATCAACCATATAAATATTATTTATTATCCAAAGGATGAGACTGCAAAATATAAAACTTTAAGAAAGTAAAGTCTATAAAATGTCTTTTGTTTTGACAGATTATCCCCATAAAATGAATTTCCAGGAAAGACTTAATGTTATCTATGTCTTACAATGGACAAATCATTGATAGATGTAATAGCCAAGATTTAGCCTATGGGCTGTGACTTGCCCACCCCTATTTATTCTAGAATATTAAGTTTTACGGGCTTGATAGCTGATATAGTTTGGATATTTGTCCCGGTCAAAATTTCATGTAGAATTGTAATCCCCAATGTTAAAGGAGTGCCCCTATAGAAGGGAATTGAACCATGGCGCAGATTTCTTTCTTCCTTTTCTCATGAGAGTGAATGAATTACCATGAGATCTGGTTGTTTAAAAGTGTGTGGCACCTCCCCCTTCTTTCTCTTCCTCCTGCTCTGGTCATGGAAGACGTGACTCCTTCCTCTTGGCCTTCTGCCATGATTATAAGTTTTCTGAGGCCTTCTCTACCATGCTTCCAGCACAGCCTGCAGAACTGTAAGCCAATTAAACCTCTTTTCTTCATAAATTATCCAGACTCACATAATTCTTTATAGTAATGTGAGAACAAACTAATACAATAGTCTATTTATTTGTCTTTTTGTGAAAAGAATAGGGTGTTCTTCATTCAAACTTAGTTCTCATGAGCCAAAGTTCATGTAATTTTAGGAAGGATGAACAAGGAAAATATGAGAAGTATAACATGGTATAATACATAGATCTATATTCAAATATTTAGTAAGCATTGTCATGCTACTGAACCATACTGTAAGGTTTAATTAATTATATTTATGTCTCCCCTTATCTTTACTAGTAGATGCTTGCATAAGATCTATTCTTTTATCTTCTTAATATACACTCATTCTCCTGACTTTATTAAAAGTAAAATAACATACTGTGCAAAGGAAAGCATAAGAAAGGGAAAGCTAATTTGTGAGTTTACTATCATCATATTTTAAACTATGTAAAAGAGATTTTTATTACGTATTAGAAAAAAGTGAGAAAAATGTATAAATTAGAAACTATGAGCCATCTGTATTTTTCTGGGACTTAACACTTTTACTTAACTTTATGTTTTTAGAATAATCCAGGTTTGAAGACTGCGGTATGTTCATTTTCATTCTTACATAGTATTCCAGTTTTCCAATATTATTTTTTCATTCCTTTTCTGTTGACAGACACATAGTTGTTCCCATTTGGTGCTATTAAATACAATACTTCAATGAACATTTTGTATGTGGATTCTGGTATACCTGTGTGGACATTTCTCACATATATACTTAGTAATAAGACCAGGAAATGTATAGACATCCTTGAGTCTACTGAAAATAATTTAAAATGAATGTTCCCCATAGATGTATGAAGTTATATTCCCAATGTCAGTGAATGGCTGATGGATCTCCTTATTTCTCTCTTCTCTCTCTCTCTCTCTCTCTCTCTCTCTCTCTCTCTCACTATCTCTCTCTCTCCAATTTAATTATCATTTTTGAAGCATATTCTAAGTTGCAGGCACAGCTCTACATATAGGTCATACAATCTTATTTTAACTCAAAAATCTCACAATGATATATACATTATTATTAACTCTTTGCATGCAGGAAGTAGCAAAGGGAAATAGAATTTTGATGAGGAGGTTATGTTCAGCAATATATCAGTTTTTGCCTCCAGGCCCTGTAAGATGGAGTCTGAAAAGAGTCCCTTGGCTTTGTGAACAACTATGGTGGTCTTTGCTACAGACTTTTCATAAAAGCCTGAGAAAGATTACCACAGACTAAAGAGGGAACAGAAGGGAAGAATGTGAGCTATACAGATGACACTTTGAATAAGTTTGGTTTGGAGAAAGCAGAACAGAGTGTGAAGATGGACCTGAAAAAGAAAGAATGAATATGTCTCTGTGTCTCTCTCTTGGTTAAGGTATGATTTACATATAATTTTTAAAAATATGTTAGTAAATGACTTTATATTTATTGTTTCTTTTTATCAGTGAATGATATATATTTGTATGGATACACCACCATTTGTTTATCCATTTGCCTGTTGGAGGACATCTTCACTGTTTCCAGTTTTGGTCAATCATGAAAAATTCATTGCATATATTCATGGGAAGTTTTTTTGTGTGTGTGCGTGAGCATAAGTTTTCAAACCAATTGGATAAATACCTAGAAGTATGATTGTAGAATCATGGGGTAATACCATGATTAGCGTCACAAGAAGCTGCCTGTTTTCCAAAGCATTTCTACCAACGATGAACAAGCGTTCCTGTTGCTTTGATTCTCCCTAGCATTCGGTTTATCAGCTTTTTGGTTTTTAACCATTCTAGTATATATTTAGTAATATCTCATTGTTGTTTTAATTTGCAACTATTTAATTCCCTAATACAAAAGAATGAACATATTTTTCATATTATTTGACATATATATTTTTTATTTAGTGAGAAGTATCTTTCAGAACTTTAGCTTATTTTTTCATTGGATTGTATGTTTTCTTAAGGTTGAATTTTAGTTATTCTTTGTGTATTTTGGGTATAATACCTTATCAGATACGTGTTTTTCAAGCATTTTGGCCCAGTATGAGGTTTCTCTTTTTATTTTCTTAACAGAACTTTCAGCAGAGTTTTAGTTGAATTTAACTTACCATTTTTATTCATGAATTGTGCATTTGATGTTGTATATAGTAACTAATTGCCAAACTCAAGGTCACCTAGATTTTATTCTATATTATCTTTTAGGAGCTACATAGTTTTGCATTTTATATTAGGTCTATGATCTATTTTAAGTCAATGTTTTAAAAGATATAAGATCTGCATATAGATTCTGGTTTCTGTTTTTGTTTTACTCTTTGTTACTTACTTTTTTTTTTTTGGCATATGAAGATTCATCTGTTCAAACACCCTTTGTTAAAAAGAATATCCTGTGTCCATTGAATGGCCTTTGCTCCTCTGTCAAAAGTCAGGCTATATTTGTTTGTGTCTATTTCTGCTCTGACTACTGTATCCTATTGATTGATATCTATTCTCACCAATAGCATGCATTCTGGATCATTATAACTTTATCGCAGGTTCTGAAGCTGATATGGTTTGGCTGCATCCCCACCCAAAACTGTTTCCTGAATTTTAATTCCTATAATCCTCATAATCTCAACATGTCAAGGGAGAGACCAGGTGGAGGTAATTGACTTATAGGGGCAGTTTCCCCCATGCTGTTTTTATGATAGTGAGTGACTTCTCATGAAAGCCGATGGTTTTATAGGTGTTTGGCAGTTCCTCCTGTGTTCATTCTCCTTCTTGCCACCTTGTGAAGAAAGCAACTTGTTTCTCCTTCTCCTTCCACCATGACTGTAAGTTCCCTGAGGCCTCTCCAGCCATGCTGAACTGTGAGTCAATTAAAACTGTTTCCTTTATAAATTACCCAGTCTTAGGCAGTTGTATACAGCAATGTGAAAAAGGACTAAAACAGAAGTCAAGTAATGCCAGACTCCTTTTTTTTTTTTTTTTTTTTTTTTTTGAGACAGAGTCTTACTCTGTTGCCCACGCTGGAGTGAAATGGAGTGTTCTTGGTCTACTACAGCCTCTGCCTCCTGGGTTCAACTGGGTTCAAGTGATTCTCCTGCCTCAGCTTCCCAAGTAGCTAGGATTAGAGGTGCCAGCCACCACATCCAGTTAATTTTTTGTATTTTTAGCAAAGACTGGGTTTCACCGTGTTGGTCAGGCTGGTTTCAAACACCTGACCTCAGGTGATGCACCCGCTTTGGCCTCCCAAATTGCTGGGATTATAGGCATGATCCACCATGCCCAGCTGTAATGCCAAACTTTCAACTGACATTTTAACATTTGTACACATTTAGTTCATTCTGCTAAACATTTTCCAAATGCTCTCATTCAAAATACTGTATAGGATAGTTTCACCTGCTCTTTTTCACTTTTAGAGATTCTGATGTATGTCTAATAATATTTCGCTAGGATTTAATGTGCATTTCTCTGTTGAAAATGACATTTTGGCAATCCTTTAATTAAGTTGTCTTTGTGATTTTCTTGTTGATTTTCAAGAGCTGATAGTGTCTTCCGGATATAATTACTTTGTGATACATATGGAAAAAAATATCTCTTAAAGTCAATTTTAATTAAGAATTATTTATTACTCTTTTATAGTTAACTTTTTTATATTCTGTTCTAAGATTGTGAAAATATTATATTATGCTTTTTCTAGAAGCTTGATTGGTTTAGCTTTCATATTTAAGTCTATAAACCTCTTGAATATTATTTTTGTAAGATAGGGGTCAAATTCTCATTTTGCATTTCCATTTTGGGTAGATAATTAACCAACTATCATTCACTAAAATACTTTTATATTGAAATTCATTGTGACTTTCTTTGAAATGAAGTGAATATATGTGTAGGTGTCTCTGTTACATTCTGTTGGTCTATTTTTCTAACTCTAAATAAGACACACTATCTAAATTATTGTAATTTTCTAATAGATCTCGATATTTGTTGACACAGGTCTTTTGATTTTACCTTTCTTCTCCAATATTGCCTTGGTTTTTCTAGTCCTTTTGCATTTCTATGTGAATTTAAGATTTAGATTATACACACGTATACACTGGCTTCCTGATGTCTGATGCCTTTATGTCATTTCAATAAAGACCACCAGAAAAAAATGTAAACACTAAATATCATAAAACACTCTAGATTTCTGATCTTTTATTATTTCAACAGCCTTTCTTAACTTTCTTTTTTTTATTTTCCAACTTTTATTTTGGGTTTAAGCAGTATGTGTGCAGTTTTGTTATTTGGGTAAATTGTGTGTCCCAGGAGTTTGATGTACTGATAATTTTGTTACTCCCCTCCCACCCTCCATCTTCAAGTAGGCTCCAGTATTATTGTTCCCTTTTTTGTGTAAATGTGTAGTCAACGTCTTCACATGTTTAGTAGCTAAGGGCACTCTTATGCCCTTAGACTTGCAAAAGCCTAACTATGCTTTCTCTATGTTCCCATCTTCCAGTCCAAAATTTCTGTGAGACCTAATTATAATTATTTGGAAGGGAAATACTTTAATTTTTTTTTCCATTTAAAAATGGAAGCTGAGCAGAGAGGCAGGTTTTTCAAATCACCATTAATTAACTTGTCTTTTTAATGTGTGATGTTTCTTCCATATGACAGTAAGTTTCCATTTATGTACTTTTTCATGTGAAATATTAAGCTCGGGGCTATATTTTTTATACTAAATTTTATAATATCCTATAAGATCTTTTAGATCTAAGTCTCATCTATTTATAGTTTTAAAATAAGTAATAAATTTTATACATTCTTGTACAAAAGTTAGCTAATCGCACATTTCACTTTTCTAATATCAGAATGCTCCAGTAATATGGTTTGTATTTAGGCAATGACAATTTGTAAACATCCTGAATTAAGACCCTACAAAAAAAAAATAACTATTTCACACTCTTAGAGTAAAATATTATCATATGGCTTAAACTTTCCAGTTATTTACCCAGAAAGTTGTGATATATTGTGGAATCCCAAATATATCAAAGGATTTTTCTTTATTTTTCTGCCCCTGTGATCCCATGATGAAAGCTGCCTACTCACCCTAAGATTTCCTAAGTAAGAGGAAGCACTCAAGAATTTATTTCTTAAACACAATGGTCTATTATAGATTACTATAATTTCCACAACTAGACATAAAATAAGGGTTACTCAATTTAACATGTAATATATTCATATAAGTTCTAATAATATTGGAAGAAGAAAAAGTTTAAAATAAGTATGAACACAAATCACTATCTTGAATGCATCATTATTATTGAGTCTGTATAAAGGGACAGAAGGCACAGCTATTTTGGGGGGAACTATCATAAGATTAGTTTTTAAGAGAACGGTAACAGATCCATGTGAATATGTTTAGGAGACATTTAAATATAGAAATGAAGCTTAGAATGTGATAAAAATGAAGATGTACATCAGGTAATTATCCCCTAAAACAATTTTTAACTCTCTTTTTAAATTTTATATATCTTAGTCTGTTTCCTGTCTTAAATTTTCTAACTATGGATCAAGAAAATGTATTTGAACGCTATAAGTTCTAGACTGGAAAAAATCATGTAGACTAAGGATGTAAAACTACTGTTTGGGGGCATATGTGAGAAGATCTAAATAGGCAAGTAAGTTTGCCAAGAAAGAAAATATGCGGAGATAAATAATGAAAACAAACTTGCAGGGAGAATGAGAACAAGAAGGCAACTTTGCTTTCTCTATGTTCCCATCTTCCAGTCCAAAATTTCTGTGAGACCTAATTATAATTATTTGGAAGGGAAATACCTTAATTATAATTAATTCTCTCAGCAAGAGATGTCCTGCTAAACAAAGTTTACTAACTCATATCATCACGTTTAGTTTGAATTGAAACTGACAGGTAACTGAAACTGGATAGCAACATTTGGGTAAAAATAATGTAGATGGTGCTTCTGGGAGTTTATTCCCATACGCTAGTCCTGAAAGTTACCCATCCTCTAAAAAAGTGGGCATACTGCATAAATCAATTATGAGATATCCCATGTGTTATGTCACTCCTTGAGACAAAAGTTAGCAAAGCATGCATGAGAGGGAGCCACTAGTTTGGAAAACCACCTCTTCCTTCAGTCATCTCCCCTTTTTCTTTCTTTTATGCTATGCATCATTTATGCTTTGAATTTTTACCAGCTGACAAACTGAAAGAGCTCCTAGGAAAACATCCTGATGCTTATCGGGACTTTATGCAAATGGCATAAAAGAGGAATCATCTTGCACAATGAGTTTTGCTCAAAGTTGAAGTGTGATGCCTATGCCAAAACTACTATGACACATACTCTGCTTTTTCTTGTCCTATGGAAACCTTTCTAGTATCACTGATTTTTTCAGGTCATTTTTATGATTTAGATTTCACTTATATCATATGATTTTCTAGATGACAGTATATAATTTAAAAAACATAAAGATTTTTCTTCTTTCCTTTCCTTGATGGTAGACAGATTCACAAATATAGATATTTTAATCATGAAGAAAGTGGAGTTAAATAAAATGGTTTACTATCTAAAAGATATCTGTTCGTAGAAATAAGTATAAAATATAATGACATTTTATGAAAAAGAAAACATGTACAAGTTTGGTAAAAACACTATCTAATTTTACTTTTCAAATACTTTTAAACTTATGATCAACAACTAGCAATATGTCACTGATAAATACCAGAAACATTCCTAGATATTTGTAGTATTTTGTAACTTTAAACAAAAAAAATTTTTAAAAAATTCTATTCAAAGTTGATAAACTAGAGAGAATGCTTGTAAAAGTTAAGAAATTTGTGAAATAGGTAGTTACAAATATATCAATTTCTAAGACTTGGGTCTAAGGTAAAATCATCACTTTTCTCAATGTTTCCAAAAAACACTTTGTTATATTATCTTAATAGTTTCTAAATAAATCTAAAATTACTCCATTTTATGGTGCTACATTTTATCCTACAAAAGAGTAGTTACTTAGATGAATGGCAAAAAAATGATGATGAAGACACACCAAAGGTCACGCATACAGGCACACCTCACTCTATTATGTATTCCTTTACTGCACTTTGTAGATACTGCATCATTGAGAAGTTGAAGGTCTGTGGCAACCCCGTGTTGAACAAGTATAGTGGTGCTGTTTTTATCAATAGCATGTGCCCATTTTGTGTCTCTGTGCCATATTTTGGTAATTCATGCAATATTTTGCACATTTTAATTGTTACATTGGTTATGGTGATCTGTGATTAATATTATTTGATATTATTATTGCAATTGTTCTGAGGCATCAAGAATTGCCTCCACATAAGATGGCAAACTTCATAGATAAATGTTGTGTGTTCTGATTGTTTAACTGGCCATTTCTCTGTCTTTCTTTTTTTTCTTGAACCTTCATATTCCTGGAGCTACAACACTATTAAAATAAGGCAAATTAATAACCTTGCAATGACCAAAAATTTTCAAATAAAATGAAGAGCTGCACATTTATTTCTTTCATCAAATACTAGACATAATTAAGCCTAGTGAGGAAGGCATGCCTAAAGCCAAGATAGGTGAAAATCTATGACTCTTGTGCCAAACCATTAGCCAAGTTGTGAATGAAAAGAAAAAGTTCCAGTAAAACATTAAAAGTTCTTCTTAGAGTGTAAATTAGTTCAGCCATTGTGGAAAACACTGTGGCAATTCCTCAAAGACCTTAAAAAAGAGTTAACTTTTGACCCATTATTAGGTATGTACTCAAAGGAATATAAATCATCCTACCGTAAAGACACATGCACACAAATGTCCATTGTGGCACTATTCACCATAGCAAAGACATGGAATTAACCTAAATGCCCAAAGGTGTACACTGGACAAAGAAAATGTGGTACATATACACCAAGGAATACTATACTGCCATATAAAAGAAAGAGATCATGTCCATTGCAGCAACATGGATGGAACTGGAGGCCATTGTCCTAAACAAACTAACACAAGAACAGAAGACCAAATGCCACAGGTTCTCACCTATAAGTGGACACTAAACAATAAGAACACATGGATACCCTAAGAGGAGAACCACAGACACTGGGGCCTCCTCGAGAGTGGCAGGTAGGAAATGAGAGAGCATTAAAAAAATACTTATTGGATACTACGCTTACTACTTGGAAAACAAAATTGTCTGTACACCAAACCTCCATGACATGTAGTTTACTTATATAGCAAACGTGCACATTTACCCCGAATCTAAAATAAAAGTTAAACAAAAAGAAAAACAAAAACCTCCTAAAGCTTAAAAATATATGTGTGTGTCTCCAGTGAGTACACAAATGATGAGAAAATAAAGAGGCTTTCTACTGATACGGGAAAGTTTTAGTGGTCTGAATAGAAAATCAAACCATTTACAGCATTCCCTTAAGCTAAAGTCTAATCTGGAACAAAATCTTAACTGTTTTTAAATCCTCTGAAAGCTGACAGAGGTGAGGAAGCTACAAAAGACAAGTTGAAACCTAGCAAGGTTGTTTTATGAGGTAAGGAAATAAGTCATTTTCATAACAAAAAATGCAGGTAAGCTGGGCACCGTGGCTCACGTCTGTAATCCCAGCACTTCGGGAGGCCAAGGCGGGCGGATCACGAGGTCAAGAGATTGAGACCATCTTGGCCAACATGATGAAACCCTGTCTCTACCAAAAGATACAAAAATTAGTTGGGCGTGGTGGCACATGCCTGTATTCCCAGCTACTTGGGAGGCTGAGGAGGGAGCATCACTTGAACCCGGGAGACGAAGGTTGCAGTGAGCCGAGATCACGCCACCACATTCCAGCCTGGTGCCTGGTGATAGAGCGAAACTCTTGTCTCAAGAAAAAAATAAAAATTTTTTTAAAAAAAAATAAATAAATAAAATGCAGGTGAAGCAATGGGTGCTGATGGAAAAGTTGCAGCAAGTTATCCAGAAGATGTTGCTAAGATAATTGATGAAGGTGGTTACATTAAATATTAGATTTTTACTCTAAATAAAAAGCCATCTAGGACTTCTGTAGCTAGAGGAAGATGTCAAAGTCTGGGTTCAAAATTCAAAAGTAAGGCTGATTCTTTTGTTAGGGGTTAATGCAACTGGTGACTTTAAATTGAAGCAGATACTCATTAATCATTCTGAAAAGCCTAGAATCCTTAAGAATTATGCTAATTCTACTCTGCCTGTGCTCTGCAAATGGAACAAAGCCCAGATCACAGCACATATCCTTATAGCATGGTTTACTGAATATGTTAAGTCCATTGTTGAGATCTACTAATCAAAACAAAAACAAAAAAAAAAAAAAGATTTTTTTTCAATTATTAATGCTTCTTGAAAATTTACCTGGACCCCTAAGAGCTCTGATGGAAATGTACCAGTGGATTAATGTTGCTTTCATGCCTGCTGACAAGGATTCAGGAATAATTTAGACTTTCAAGACTTATTATTTGTAAGATACATTTCACAAGGCTTTATCTTCCACAGAGAATAATTTCTCTGATGATTCTGGGCAAAAAAAATTCGAAAGCTTTTGGAAAGGATTCACCACTCTAGATGCCATTAAGAACATTGGCGGTTTGTGGGAGAAAGTCAAAATATCAACTACAATAAAAGTTTAGAAGAAGTTGATTCTAATCTGTGTGGATAATTTTGAAGGGTTCAAGTCTCCAGCAGAGGAAGTAACTTAAGATGTGGTAGAAATATTTAAACAATTGGAATTTGAAGTGGAGCCCAAAGATGTAACTGAATTGCTGCAATCTCATGATAAAACTCTGATGGGTGAGGGGTTGCTTCTTATGAACCAGGAGAAAAAGTGGTTTCTCAAGGTGGAAACTATTTCTGGTGAAGTTGCTAAGAGAATTGTTGGAATTAACAACAAAAGATTATCATATTACATAAACCTGACTGATAAAGAAACAGCAAGGTTTGAGAGGATTGACTCTGATTTTGAAAGAAGTTATATTATGAGTAAAATGCCGGCAAAGAGTACCATATGCTACAGAGAAATGTTTCATAAAAGAAAGAGTCGATTTATGTGACAAACTTAATTTCTGTTCTTTTGAAAGAAATTGCCAGTCATTCCAGCTTTCAGCGACCACTACATTGATCAGTCAGCAGCCATCAACAGGAGGCAAGGCATTCTACCAGCAAAACTATTATGACTAGTTGAAGTCTAAGATGATTGACTTTTTAGCAATTAAGTATTTTTTAAATTAAGGTGTGCACATTGTTTGTTTAGATATAATGCTATTGAATACTTAATAGTCTACAGTATAATGTAAATAGAACTTTCATATGTACTGGGAAACCAAAAAACTTTATGTGACTTGTGTTATTATAATATATGCTTTATTGAAGTTATCTGGAACTGGATGCACAATATCGACAATATACTGATGTAATAACTATTAGTAATATATTGCCTGGTTCTCAAATTATTAATTGTCTTTCCCATTGAGGCCCTTTCTGGGATCCCTCTTGGAGGAAGAATTACTCCCTGCTCTATTGATGTCAGACCTAGGCATGTGACAGGATTCGGAAAATAAACTGAAGTAGTTCTGATTTAAGAGTCAGTGTGGCCCCACTAATTCTTTTTACTCTGTTGCTTCCTATATTTATGCTGCTGCTCAAGCTTTAGTCCTGGTCTGCAAATGATGTCATGCAGAGGTAAAACTAAACCAGGATTGCAATTCGCTGTATAAACGGATTTTTTTTCTTTTTGGTGCCCCAGAAAGATTTCAAACTTAAACTGCAACGTAGCCCAGAGAAAGCAGATTGATAGTTTCATCAGTGTAAATGATTAACTTTATTTTTTCAGTGATCGATTTTAGGAATCCATGTCTGACTCCATTCAGAAATTGTGCCAGAAGACCTCTGGGAAAAGTTTCTTTGCTCCGATTAGGAGACACTGAAGATAAAGGAAACGCCCTGTATCCTTCTTCTGGTGCACTTAACATAACTCCTGGAACTCCTGCAGCCATCTCATAATAATCATGGAGGAAGGCAAAGCCTAGAGATTGAGAGAAAACCAGAACTGGAGTCCTAATTCACTCGGCTGGAGGTCTGCCTTATCTCTAGTTATATTTAAAGTGAAATAATCAATCCCTTTATTTTTAAAGCCAATTTGATTCAAGTTTGACATTGCTTTTTTATATTAGAATGTAATATGAACATTATATATATTCTAACTATAGCAGTAGACATTTCTTTATATAAGTGCAATAGAATTTATCTTAAAATGTTACTTTTAGATCCATGGTTATATTTTATAATTTAAAAATAACAAAAAAAAAAACCTATTTCCATAAAATACCATTTTACCTCAATTCCTATACTTGAGCCTGTTGTTTTCATTGTAGTTGGCTGCATAAAATCTAATAGCTATGAGCAAGCAGCTTTCAGAGAAGCTCAGCAGCATTACCAGATAATTTATTTCTGAAAATAATGTGCAAAGTAGCTACTTCTTTCTTTCTTTTTGTTCCTTTTTGAGGTAAACACTTTAAAGGTGTTCCCATTTCATTATCACAGTATTAAAGATTTTTTTTTTTTGGTGGAACTCTTTGTGCGGATTTTCCTACAGCAGCTTATAAGTGATTGGCAAAGACTTGCGCAGAGCCCTACAACTCTGAGGATATACAGCCTTCCACTTGGCAGAGAGAGATGCTATACTTCAAAAAATTTCCTGTGTTAAAAATGTAAATTAGCATAATATTTTTCTGACTTCAAATTAATTTAACAAGTTGCTGAATATTCAAAGATAAAATGTAGAGCATAGTTTGCTTCATAAATAACACAAAAATTCACCTAAATTGTGGCTCTCTCTACGCCACCTAACTTGTTTCATATTTGTATAACACATGGTGAGGTTTCAGTTAGAGTTTTATATCCATACTCACATCAATTTCCTATAGCGGAGTAAAATGTGAAAAATGTGGGTATTCTTGGAGTTTCTGGAGAAGTAAGTTATGGTCATTTGTGAAAAGAAACTTGGGGCTCATGCATCCCAACAATTTGGGAAGCCAAGCGTGACTGATCTCTTGATACAAGAGTTCGAGATTAGTCTAGGCAACACAGTGAAACTTTGTCTGTATGCAATAATAGAAAAATTAGCCAGGCATGGTGGCACCTGCCTGTAGTGCCAGCTACTCATCATCCCACAGATTGAGAGGCTTAAACAAACTAACTAAAAGATATTTTCACAGCCTGGAGACTAGAAGTCCAAGGTCAACATATTGGCCAATTTGGTTTCTACAGAGGCCTCTCTCCTTGGCTTTCAGGTGCCTGCCTTCTTACTGTATCCACACATGTTTTTCCTCTGTGCAAGAGCAGTCATCGTGGCTTGCTCTCTGTGTACAGATGTCCTCTTCTTACAAAGACACTGATCTAGATTGGATTGGGGCCCACCGTAATGACCTTGCTAATTTAATCATGCCTTTAAAGGACTGATCTTCAAACACAATCAACATTATGTGTTACTAGGGATTTCGGCTTTCACCTATGAATATTGGTAGGACACACAATTCTGCTTCTACGTCTATGTAGCACACATTTCTCTATGTTCTAGAATTGGAAAGAGGATAACAGTGGAAATAGATGTATGTTGAAAATAGATGCTCCATGTTGAAAAAAAAATAACCCTGAGACAAAGGATTTTTCAGCAATACAATTTTTACTTTCTTGACTGCAGGAAGGGTACCCTCACTAGCCATCATGCCAGGAGAGTACAGTGAACAAAGGAAAACACACAGATTTATCCCTTATGCATTTGGGGGTGTGCTTACTGCTGTGTCTGATCTCCACTGGCTGAAGCCAGACTTCACAGTCTAAACTAAACCAGATTGGCTAACAACTTAAAACTTTTCTGAACAGGTAAAAGCAATGGAGAGCTGGGGCCTGCCTATGAGCATGTCCAGCACAGATATTTTGGTTAAAGAGAAAGGAAATAGAATGTACTATGTGCCTGTAAGTGTGGCATGTTTGACAGCTACATAGGATAGGGCTTAACAAAGAGTTACTAGCACACTTATTCTTTAACAAGAAAGGAAACTTTAAAAAGGATCTTTTCTATTTCCCACAATCTATATAGTCATAATTACCATAAATTCTCTATGAACATGGGGAATAGACAAAATCTTTTTGTTTCTTTGAGGGACCTAAACAACACAGAAAATTAAATACATAAGATTAGTATTTATCCTGGCAATGGATAAATACTAATGCACTGCAAAGGAAAAGCATTCCATGTATTAGAACATAAGGAAGAAATAAACAAAGTGTAAAAGTGGGCTTTTAAAATGAAGAACAGTAGACTTTCTGTGATTAAAAGTATATTACCCTGAAAAGAAAAGCAGGTAATGAATAAAATGTAGGCTAGAAACATAATTTATTCAGAATTTACACTGAAATGGTAGAGTATATGCTACAGAAATAAAAGCAAGGCTGTGTAATCAGATAATCCTAATTTCAAAATGAAGCTATGTTAATTTGGTAAAGTTGTTTAAATATTTTAATATCTGTGAGTGATATGGTTAGGTTTTGTATCTCTACCCAAATCTCATCTTGGATTGTAATCCCCATTATTCCCATAATCCTCAGGTGTCAAGGGAGAGAGCAGGTGGAGGTAATTGAATCACAGGGGTGGTTTCCTCCATACTCTTCTCATAATAGTGAGTGATTTCTCTTGAGATCTGATGGTTCTATAAAGGGCTCATCTCTCTTCACTCAGTATTTCTCTTTTCCGCTGCCTTGTGAAGAAGGTGCCTTGCTTCTCTTTCACCTTCTGCCATGATTATAAGTTTCCTGAGGCTTCCCCAGCAATGCTGAACTGTGAGTCAATTAAACATCTCGCTCATAAATTACCCAGACTCCTGTAGGTCTTTATAGCAGTATGAAAACGAACTAACACAATGAATCATCCTTTCTTTTACTGAATAAATCAAAGCAATAATATCCTGGTAAAGGTACCACTCCTTTCAAATGTCCGTTCTCTTATCCTTCTTCAGTAGGAATCTCAATTTTTATCTCAATTTATCCTCCTTCTTCAGTAGGAATCTCAATTTTTATCTCAATTGCTGCCCAAGTACAGTAATACTTCACTTAGTTTCTACTGCAACCGTGTTTGGTCTATGTTCAAGGTTTGGCGATTCCCAGGTAAGTCAAAGGGTTTTGTGCAGTCTCCTGGAAAATGCCTCAATGGAGGATCTGTACATTTTACCTCTACATTCAACCTTAAAGTGTAAATTAGATATGATGGCTGAAGCTCCAGCAGTCATCTTGGACCACAAGAGCAAAGGCCATATCTTAAGAACTGTAGATTGGAAGCAGCCTGGGTCATCGCAGTTTGTTGAGCTACGTCGGTATATCATAATATACCTATACTTGGCTTTTCTACCTCTGGACTTCTTTTACGTGGACTTGGCAAACTTTTATCTGGGTTAAATCTCTGCTAATTGTATTTTTGGAACTTCTGTAGTATTGAATCCTTTTTATATTTACAGTGTTGATACAAGGGTATGCTAATAATGAAAAATGACTACCTTTTTGGTTTTTTTTATAAGTAAAAATTATTTAAGGTGAGAGACTGGCACAATAATAAAGCAGTTAACAAATAATAACTAAAGGAATTTACAAAAAATATATCCACGTGGGAAAGAAAGGAGGCAAAGGGATCTTTGAAAGATCTCAGAGTCGAAGATATGAGAATACAAAGGAACATAAATCAGGTGGATCAGTCAGGCAGTGAAATATTGAGACAATGTGATTTGTATAATGTAGAAATAAAATTAGAAAGCAAACTGTTAAGTAAGCAGTCATTAAATTCCAAGGCTGAGTAGACAAGTGAAGAAGTATTCAGTTGGCATTGGCAAAAACCCCAACTTCTCAGGAATTAGGGATAAGGACCAAGTCAGGAGAACAGAAGCATCAAGACTGGCCACGTGCATTTAATAATCTAATGGTGTAAGTGGTATAGATAGGTTAGAGGATTTTTATGCTTAATACATGGTAAATATTTTCTCATTATTCAAGTTAAACTGGCATTTGAAATATTTATGGGCAAGAATGTCTATCAGGAGAAACTTTCCCTTTTGGTGATCTGATGTTCTGGAAGCTGCTTAATTTTTACTTTTATTATTCTCTGTTTTATTTACTATATAATGAAAATAAAACTCTGCGTTTGATTAGAAATCCACACTAAAATTTTGTATTGTATGTATTTATTTAGATGCCTATGCAATTCACTGCAATATATAACTCTTTGGTTACCCTAGACACCAATGTATTCCTCAAGCATCTCACAAAATCAGTGACAAAATCGGGATCAAGGTAGACAATGACATTGCTGTGTAAACTATAAAGTGCTAAAACCAAATCAAGTATCTCTATTACTATCTTGATTTTTGAAATGCATTTTCTTCGTTGTAATCATTCACTAGCTCCCTTGGCTGAGTATCTGTGATTATTTAATGACTCTGTGCCTATTAAGGTAACATGGAATATTATGAGATGTCATGCAAATGCTGAGTATTTTGAAATACTGCTAGGGTTAGTATTTCATACTTTATGATTATGGTTTACTCTAGCACAATATGTATTTATTTTTGTCTCTCTTTTATGTATCTTACTTATCAGGTCTAAAAAGAGAGAATGGCCATAAATTGATCTACTCATTGGTGATGATACTACTTCACCCTGACTGGAAGGACTATCATCAAAAAGGCAGATAATAACAAGTGTTGGGGCGAGGAGGTGGGAAAATTAGAACTCTCATAAACTGTTGGTGGGAATATAAGAAGTGGATAAGGATAAAATTTCAAGCCATCAGTGAAAATATAAGCACTGGGATAATCTGTTATAGTGAAAGTGTGAAGGAATATTCAATTTTAAATGACTGCTGTTGAAAATAATTACAGCTAGTTGGACATACAGAAAGTAAACTTCATATTTCACATATCAGAGACCAATAATGAATATGACATATGAAGAATGTTCACATTAATAGTTCATCTGCTCCCATGCAATAAAAAAACAATGTAGAACCGGTTTAGATTACTTTTACCTAGACATGAGTGATATGAAAAAAATTAGTAGGACAGATAGAAGTAAACTTTAAAAAACTGTTGATGGCAGGAATTCTCATATTTGATGAAGTTCTGGAAGGGAGTAATGAAAAGTTGGAGTATATGATAGCAAAGAAACTAGGACACTGCACATCCCATTTATTAAACAGATTTTTAAATTGAACTTTTTAGCCCTCAGTTTTCAATAAAAGTTTATTTGCAGAAAAGTATTATCTTTCTAAAACTGCCACTTCAGTGGCCAGGCTGTAATGTTAGTGGATTCATAGTTTTACAGACCTATCCAGTTTTATTGTTTGGTTCTCGATTGTATGTCAATGGCTCATAGCTAGAAAAAAAGATGGAATAATAACTAATGAATCATCCTGACAGGTAAAAATACTATACAGTAATTTATAATGGTATTTGTTTACAACAAATTCTTTCCAGAATTGTCCCTAACTCAGTTGTTTTCATTGTGTCTGGTTTCATGATTAAAAACAATATTGCTTAGAAACATTAAATTTCTTTATACAGAATGTTGATGTCATCAAGTAGTTCTTTATGAGACTGAACATAACTAGAATTTGAATTACTTGTAACATTTGCTTAAGTAGAATAGTTCAAAAAAATCTTCAGAGAAAAGCCAAATAACTTTTGGTTTGTTAATATATGAAAGTGACTAAAAAAAAATGAAGCATTTGATAGTGATAGAACTTTCATATCATAATTGAATTTGCAGTGCTGTTGACCTTAGTGCAATGTGGTATTAAAACAAAGATGCCTTTCTTCACACTTCCCAGATGTCATTTGAAATAAGTAATAGCATACATACACATGAGGTAAATTATTTTTAAAATTGTTTATATCAGTTAGAAATCTTCTATTTTAGTTGACAAAGATGCATCTTGAACTAAATTGAGCCACGAAAAGGAGAATTTAGTGGCTCAACAAAATTAACCCATGAAAAGAGAGAGATGAACACGAGGTCAGTTTCAGTCAGTTGGCAGAATTGAATAAATGCAGAATTTCTCCTTCATTTCATGTATCTGTTGTTCTATGTATTTTATCACTTTTCTATCCTGGTAAAGTTAGATAGGTGAGTTCTATGTACGTAACAATAACAATTGGAAGCTCTGGATTTTTATTACGCCAACTCAGAGACTAAAGGTAAAGAAGATTCTCTTGACACCTTACATGAAATTCCAGAAATTGAGCATGGTTAGCTTTGAGGGGTTTTTGCCACTCAGTCTATATCAATCACTGTGGGTTATAGTGTTTGTCCCAGACTAGATTGCTTGGAATTCATATGGAAATACTAGCAGCCCAGAATAGTCAAATCAATGTTGAAAAGGCAAATGGATTTCATCACTTACTACAAAACTACAGTAATGAACACAGTGAGGTACCAGCATAAAGACAGACATAAGAATCAATGGTGTAAGATTGGGAGCCAAAAATAAGCTCTTGATTTTATAGTCAGCTGATTTTCAACAAAAATGATAAGAAAGTTCAATGGGAAAAATCATTTTTTTCAACAAATTATGCTTAGATGATTGGTTTCTACATGCAAAAAACAAAGTTGGAGTGGTGTCTCACACCACAGAAAAAAAAAGTTAACTGAAAGGGGATGGCTGACCTAAATATAAAAGCTACTGTAAAACTTTTAGAAGTGAACATTTATACTCTTGGGTTAAGCAGGAGGTGGAGGTTTCAGTCAGCCGAAATCATGCCACTGCACTCCTGTCTAGGCAAAAAAGAGAGACTCTGTCTCACAAAATAAAGAAATAAAATAAATTATCTTGGGCTAGATGATGATTTCTTAGATATGACGCCAATAAACAAGTGATAATACAAAAATATATCCGAAATATGTATCACAATACTTACATTCCAAACCAAAAAGCAAAAAAACCTCTTACAACACAACAGTTAAAAGATAGATAACTCAATTGAAAATGACATTTTTCTAAATAAGATACATGCATGGCTAATAAACAAATTTAAAAGATACTCAATATTATTAGCTACAAGGGAAATGCAAATCAAAGCCACAAGATGTGACTTCACACTGACAATGACATCTACAATAAAAAAGACAAATAAGCCGGGTGCGGTGGCTCAAGCCTGTAATCCCAGCACTTTGGGTGGATCACGAGGTCAAGAGATCGAGACCATCCTGGTCAACATGGTGAAACCCCGTCTCTACTAAAAATACAAAAACATTAGCTGGGCATGGTGGCACGTGCCTGTAATCCCAGCTACCCAGGAGGTTGAGGCAGGAGAATTGCCTGAACCCAGGAGGTGGAGGTTGTGGTGAGCCGAGATTGTGCCATTGCACTCCAGCCTGGTAACGAGAGCAAAATTCCATCTCAAAATAATAATAATAATAATCATCATCATATCAAGTGTTGGCAAGGATGTAAAAATACCAACAGATTCATATACTGTTAGAATGTAAAATGATACAGCCACTAAGTAAAACAGTTTATCAGTTTCTCAAAATGCTAAATGTTTACTTGTCATAGAATCCGGCAATTATATATGTATATGTATTATATATATATATAATAGATATATAAATATTATACTCCTAAGTATAATATATATACAAGAGAAATAAAAATATATGTCCACACAAAGACTTATACGTGAATATTCACAGGAATATTATTCACAATAGTAAAAAAGCAGAAAAATCTAAAATGTTTGTTAACTGACAAACCTATACAAAAGTATAATATTCAGCAACATAAAGGAATGGAGTTTTGATATGTAATATTGGGGTTCAGGGGTTCAGGGTGTCCTCAGCTCCCCTGAGAGGACATTTCTCCAGGTTCTTGGTCTCCTGCCCTCTTAAGAATAAGAGAGGGGACCACGGTGCAATGCGCAGTAAATGCAGTACTCAAAAGTGTTTGTAGAAAGTGACTTATTTAGAGAGAGAGAAACAGGAGAAGAAGAGAGAAATAAACAGCTAACTTTCATTCCGAGTGAGAGAATCCAGAAAGATGGAATCGAGGAGAGGAAAGCAGCTTCCACACTGAGTGGAAGGGAATAGAGAGAGAGAGAGATGGAGTTTAGGAGGGGAAGACAGGCTTCCACCAGAGAGTGTGGAAGGGGACTCCAGAGAGGAAATCCAGGATAAAGAAAAACAGTTTCCACAGAGAAAGGGAGAGATTTATAAATAAAAAAGTTCACTGTAATTTTATTTTCAACCTACTTAAAAGATATCTTGAGAATAGATTTTTTTTTAATTTGACCCCACATTTCATGTCCTGTATCTGTCTCATGTCTTTTCCAATACAATTAGCTTTATCAAGTTACTTTGCAGTATCCTCTGTCAGAAAGTTAAGTATATTTTCTTGTCTCTTGTTTATAAAACTGGCCATGTGATTCGACCAGTGAGACATGTGCAGTAGGACCTTGAAAAGCTGCTTTTGCATTTCCACTTCTCCTTGCACTTGCCAGTATCATTAAAATCTGCTTGTGCTACCTTGCGGGAGGAAGAAGAACATACACACCTGAGTCCATTCTAGGTAAGCTGAAAGCTAGTCAACCCCCAGACAAGGTCTTCAGCATCTAGCCAAGATCAACAGAGCCACATGGCTGCACATCGCTAACCACAGACACATGATTCAGCTAATGTGATGCTAGAGGTTCCACGGAGTTGGCCTGCCAACTCCTGACCTAAATGAATGCATATTGCTTTAGGACATGAGTGTGAGGTGGTATTTTATGCAACATTCTTGTGGCAATTGATATTTTAAATAGTGTCTTATGAAGAATTCCTATGCCTTTTTAAAAATACTGTTGTTTCGAGATAAATTATGTATTATAAAATTGATCATTATAAATGTGCATTTCAATTAATGGATAGATGATCATTATCATACTTTAAATTTTCAGCATTTCCACCACCCTAAGTTAAAAAAAAATGAAAATAAATAAAAGGAAGAGTGTTCATTCATAGCCCCAAGCAACCAATAATTTATTTTCCATCTCTATATATTTGCCTATTTTTGGCATTTCATAAAATTAAATTAATACATTATGTGTAATTTTGTGTCTTCTTTCACTTAGCATAATAATTTTTAGATTCTTCCATCTTGTAACATGTATCTGAGGGAATGTGTTCTCTTTCCTGGTCCACAAGAGGGCATAGAGTTAAGGGCAAGAATTTCCCAGCACCATGTCCCCTTCCCATCTCTCTCCATCAGGGGATTTAATGGCTTAAGTTAAATTCATATTAGCAATGGCTTTAAATAAAAATAATCAAGATATGATTATCCTTAGATGCTTAAAAATTACCTAAAATAGGCCGGGTGAGTGGTTCAGACTTCTCAGCAGTTTGAGAGCCCGAGGCATGTGGATGACGACATCAAGGGATGTAGACTATCCTGGCCAACATGGTGAAACCCCGTCTCTACTAAAATACAAAAATTAGCTGGCATGGCGATGGGCACCTGTAGTCCCAGCTACTCAGGAGGCTTAGGCAGAATTGCTTGAACCTGAGAGACTCATTGCAGTGAGCCGAGATCACGCCACTGCATTCCAGCCTGGTGACAGAGTGACATTCTGTCTCAAAAAAAGAAAAACAAAATACCTAAAATGTTAAATATATAAAAGAGAACAAGAATTTTGAAATCAATTACTCTATTTATTTATTTATTTACAGGTAAGGAAACTGTGCACCAAGAAATCAAAGAGGACCAGACCCAGTGGCTCATGCCTATAATGCTAACACTTTAGTAGGCTAAGGTAGGGGATTACTTCAGGTCAGGAGTTTGAAATGAGCCTGGTCATCATAGCAAAACTCCGGTGCACTGTGGTTCCTGCCTGTAATCCCAGCTACTTGGGAGGCTGAGGGGCAAGAATGGCTTGAACCCTGGAGGTAGAGGTTGCAGTGAGCTGAGATTGCACCACTGCACTCCAGCCTGGTAAACAGAAATACTCTGTGATAAAAATAAATTTAAAAATAAAATAATAAAGAAAAAGAAAAAGAAAAGAAAATAAATAATAGCTAAAAATGTTTCACCAGGACTATCTGAACTTCCCACCAATTTCTTTTTTGGCTTTTAACATTATAATAGTTTTTTTTTTTTTTTGTCTTTTTGTTTGTTTGTTTGTTTTTGTCATCTGGCAGGCTGGAAGGATTAATAATACTCTAGTCTATTTGCAAACAGTAAGGATTAGTTAACAGTAATATGCATTTTCTATATATATTATGTATTACTGTGTTCTCATGTAGTTCTAGATAAAGCAGATGATTTTATATCTTAAAGTTTATGTATTACACTTATGCATTTCCTTAGTATACTTAGAAAATACACGATATAAGTCACAACATAGCTCTTACATTTCTCATTTAACCTGGTGCAGAAACTCAGTCAATAACTTAGAGTATAATCCTACATTTTAAGAAAACAGAATTTTCAACACTGGATTATCACGTCATCTAATAAAATATAAAAATGATTAAATATGAATATGATCAAAATCAGTAGTTGTATACTAAACAATGAAAATGGTTACATAAATATGTATGTTTTTATGCATTTTTGCCTTTAAGAAACTACCAAGAAATTAATCAATTACATTTCTTTAGCTCTGGTATCTGATTGGTAAAAATTTATTTTTCTTTCTGCAGCTTGGACACTTCAGATAGCATTTATAATGTTTATGTAGAACTATAATTATGTATTCATTACATTATTAATTCATTCATATATTCTAAAAATATTTATGAAATACCTACCATATACCTGGCACCAAGACAGGATCTAGGTCACAAACAAACACACATGATTCCTTCCCCTTGATGCTTACAGACGTTGCTCAAAGGCCTCATAAAGAAATACCATGTTTTTGTTTAGCCAGAAAGTCTGGACTTTAAGGCAAAAGTTAAGTAATTTTCAAATACTCCAGCACTACTGACAATAAGGGTTATAAAAATGATATAGTTAAGTAAATAGATGGCTAGATTATGGATATGAAGATTATAATAATTATGTAATATATAAAATGTAAAAGTCATCAAAATATGAAGGCATTAATAATGAGCTTTCAACCAGATAATATTTCTAAATTCACCATATATTCATTTTATTTTATACTCATTTCTATTGGGACTATGTTTTAGATTTTAATATTAGTACTAGAATATTGTGCTTTCAATATTTATGTTTTTAAAAAGTAGCATTTTACAATGTATGTAATCAAATGTTCTCTAAATAGACTACCCTATTTAGTATAAATGAACATTTCAACTCTGTCACTTCAGCATTTAGTACAATATGATGAATTCAGTACATTTTTTCTTTATTTTTTAATTGCTGGAATAAATGACCTGCATTCCAGAAATATATTTGACCCTTAATATTGATGAGGTTACATATTCTTAAATCAGTGAACTAAGGCACTTTCAAATCTTCATGCCCCTGGCTACAGATCCAAGGGAAAAATTTAAAATCAATCTAGGAAGTTAGTTTTTTCAAGGTTCCAAGTGAAAGTAGCTTTGTTCTTTCATTTCATGATCCTAGCAGAGTTTTCTTCTCAGACAACACAATAGGAGGTCCCATTATATGGACTTATTTCTTTTTAAGCAATGCCCTGAGCATTGGATAATTGCTCATAAGATAAAGATCTACATTATAAATACTACATCAATCTTTTGTGTAATATTTTACAATTTATATTTTTGTACTTTATTATCTTTGAGCCCCCTACAGATGTTTTTCAAAACATTTACCTCCCCTTATATTTTCAAGGATCTAAAATATATAAAGGCTTCTCTGTTGGGTGTCCACTATAGAATTCTCATTTAAAATATTTTTTTCATTTCTTGTTTTGATTTATTTCAATTCACCTATGTATCAAATGACAAATCAGTTGGTTGCTGACCTTTAAAAAAGTTCCAGTGCTTTAAGGGAAAACTGCGGGGAATCTGTCAAAATGCTGCTCATCTTACAATAACCCCGTAGCATTTTTCCTTTGCAAACAATTTGTAAGACTGCATATACTTTTAATAGAATTATATAACTAAATACATATTATTTTATTAACATATATTTTCTATCATATGCTTCTGTCTTACTTTTCTGTGTGTTATTTGTTAATTTATTTATTTTATGAAACTTACAGGATAAAAAGGCAATATTATTTTTTGATAAGCTACATTAACCAAATCCTAAAATAATAGGTATCCAAAAATTTTTAAAACCTTTTGTTGAGAGAATAAAATGACTTCCAGAATGAACTGAGGACCTTGATGAACCAATGTTCCACAAAAATAACTACAATACTGTCCAATCAAGTAAAACTGAACGTTTCAGAAGTTCTGAAATTAATTCAGCCATGTAACAAACTTAAAATGAAAAACCGTCTTTCCAATAGAAATAACTGTACTTCAGTAAAATAGCAAGGTCTATAATGATAATTTAATATGAGGAAATTATTCCCACTTTCTGCACAGCTCAGTGGTCTGACAGCTGTGAAAATCCAGCAGTCTTGAAACAAACATAGAATAATGACCTCTGGAGCTACACCGAAAGCATCTTCCACAGTCATTATTTTATCCAAAATACGAAATAGTGCGGTTAACTTTGGAAAATAGTTTTGCAGTTCTTCAAAATATTAAACATTGAGCTACCGTAAGACTCAACAATTTTACTCTGGGTGCATATCCTGAATAAATAAAAATATTTGTCTACAAAAATAACTTGAAAAAAATTAATAGTAGCATACTCATAAGAACTAAAAGTAAAGAAATAATCCAAATGTCCATAAAAGGTTAAAAGAATAAACAAAATGTGGTTTATCCATACAATGGATTATTTCTGGCAATAGAACAAAAAGAATCTATATGTTCTACAACATGAATGAATCTGGAAAATATTATGTTGTGATGAAAAAAGCTCCTCACAAACACACGTATTTTATATTTCTATTTATATGAAATGTCCAGAAGAGACAACTGTGTTGAGACAGAAAGTAGGTTATTGGTTGCCTTGGATTTGAGCGGGGTTAGGGAATGTGGAGAATGTGCCAGTGTGTATGGCATTTTCTTTCAGAATAAGAAAAGTGTTCCGAAATTAGACGGTGGTGGTTGCATATCTCTGTACATAGAATTTAAAAAAAATTGTACTGTATGTTTTAAATAGATGTGTTATGTAGTCTGTAAATTATGTCTCAATAGACCTGTTAATACAACAGAACAAAGAAAAATAACAACATTCATGCAGTACAAAGACTTTCAGCGCTTTATCACATCTCTGTTAGGAAATGGTACAAACCCTGCATATTGCAACTGCACGATGTAGAATATGGGGATGCAAATCTCATTTCCAAAACAACTACTTACCTATATTTGATATTAATTTTTTGAAAGATGAACGTTTTGATATTCTCTTTTATTTCTTCAGTAGCCCTAATGTAAAACATACTGATTGCATTTTACTGTTTCTAATCGGGATTTGAACCTTCCATTTTTTACCTACACCATATTACAGTGCTCCTAACTTGTGTCGTTCACTCTCCAGAATCCGCTCCCTTTTGCTTGTACATTGAGATTTATTCTTTTGATATAATCCTTAGAAAAGTAGAATTTCAGCAGACCCTGTGTACAAACACTATGTTCTTTTTGTCTGTAGGCAATATAAGGAATAAAATAGAATTATGGATTTATAGAATCTTAGACACATTCTTCCATATTTAAGCCTCAGAACTTTTTATACAATATTATATTTAAAATCATTTACACCATGGAATATTATACAGCCTTCAAAAACGATGAGTTTGTGTCCTTTGTAGGGACATGGATGAACCTGGAAACCATCATTCTCAGCAAACTGACACAAGAGCAGAAAATCAAACACCGCACGTTCTCACTCATAGGCGGGTGTTGAACAATGAGAACACATGGACACAGGGAGGGGAGCACTACACACTGGGGTCCATTGGGGGGAAATGGGGGAGGGATGGGGAGGTGGGGAGGTGGGAAGAGAGAGCATGGGGAGAAATGACAGATACAGGTGAGGGGAAGGAAGGCAGCAAACCACACTGCCATGTGTGTACCTATGCAACAATCTTGCATGTTCTTCACATGTACCCCAAAACCTAAAATGCAATAAAAAAATAAAATAAACTAAAAAATAAAATCATTTGGGATATATTACATAATAGGTTAAAGAAGAACGTAGACAATAGAATTTCCGGTACAATGTCCCACAAAGCACTGTTTGACAAGATGAATTTTTAAACTAAAGGAAAAGTGTTCTACGTTAAATGTGTTTGAACAACAACGACAACAAAAAAAGTATCAAACAAAATTGAAATACTTTTTCCACATAGACTTCCCAATCATCTAAATATATTAAAGTGAATTTTGACTCTCAAGAAGGGAAATATAGTCATTTCTAAATGCATTTAAACACAGGAACTTTTCCTTTAAACATCAACATCCGTAGGTGTTATAAAACATATTTTGGAAACCATAAAATCATTTTTTTTTCAGCAAATCAATTCAGTAGTTCTAAATTTCCTAAAATCTATGAGTTCACGTCCTTTGTAGGGACATGGATGAACCTGGAAACCATCATTCTCAGCAAACTGACACAAGAGCAGAAAATCAAACACCGTATATTCTCACTCATAGGCGGGTGTTGAACAATGAGAACACATGGACACAGGGAGGGGAGCACAACACACTGGGGTCTGTTGGGGGGAAATGGGGGAGGGACGGGGGGTGGGGAGGTGGGAAGAGAGAGCATGGGGAGAAATGACAGATAACAGGTGAGGGGACGGAAGGCAGCAAACTACACTGCCATGTGTGTACCTATGCAACAATCTTGCATGTTCATCACATGTACCCCAAAACCTAAAATGCAATTTAAAAAAAAGAAGTAGTCTATATGTCCATCACTTTAATACACATACTATATTTGATTTTGTTTTATTCAATTATATTTATATAAAAATACTAAAATATATAATTTTATTTATGTGTAAATATTCAAGTTGTAAAACAAGATGTAACAAGAGAAAAAATTTCCTTTCTCTTCATCTTTTATCTGCACATTCCTATTAATTGATAGCAAATGTTAACAGTTTTTATTTTAAGCTTTTTTTCTACCCTTCACTTTCATATTTCTAAAATTCATTCTATAAACTTACGCTGATCTTCTTTTTTCCATAAAATTTGTTTATGTTAATCTCTGTCTACCATTCTATACTTTCACTCTCTCTCACACACGTTTTGCCCCAGTTGTCTCACCAAACAGAAACATTTGCAGACACTTGAGCATAAGTTCAATGACATCAATAATTAAACATTACATCTGCACCTATATTATTTGACACTCATCTATGTAGTAGAATACGTAAAGAGTTTTGTAAGCAAACATTGCGTTTGCTAAAATAGTTGCTTTAGTGTACATAGAGCTAAAAATACCATAACCATTAGACTTCTAAGGATAGCTGTGAGGATATGATGCAGGCAAGAACAGTGAATCGAGTGCTGGAAATTATTATTATTATTTATTTATTAGATGGAGTCTCACACTGTTGCCCAGGCTAGAGTGCAGTGGCGTGATCTCTGCTCACTGCAACCTCCACCGCCCAGGTACAAGTGATTCTTCTGCCTCAGCCTCCTGAGTAGCTGGGATTCTAGGCATGTGCCACCACACTCAGCTAATTTTTGTATTTTTAGTAGAGTTGTGGTTTCACTATATTGGTCAGACTGGTCACGAACTCCTGACCTCGTGATCCACCTGCCTGGACCTCCCAAAGAGGTGAGATTACTGGAGATTTTTAAAAACCCAACTATTAGAAGATCTGACTACTCTTCATAGTTTTGTAACTTTGGCAAAGCATTTAACATCTTCAATTCTAGACTTAATCATAGAAGCTGAAGATTCTACGCATGTATATATACAAAGATATATAGATAGTTTTTCTAAAGTCACTAGCTATTGCAAAATTCAATAATTTTCTAAAGCTACTTAGAGTCTCAGTCAGAGCTGAAGTGAAGATCTCCCTCTGCCTATGGCATTCTAGTATGTCATACAGAAGTTCGGCAAAACCAGGGTAATCAGGTCTCAGAAAAGGATCTGTCCTCGGAGTTCAGGCAGGATGCTTAAGCTGTGAGAAATGAGGAATGCTGACTCAGCTCCCCTCCACTGTGATCTAGAGTTGGATACACTAGCAGTACATTGGGGAAAACCTTGTCTTGTGCTCTGCTGCATGCATAGCTCAGTGTTTGCGACTGGATGTGGCCATAACCCCTAAGCCATACTGATTTCTACAGAGTTTTCAGAACAGCTCCTTTGTGTAGACCAATATTCATAGTGCACTCTCAGCATACACTATATATAAGGCTGTGTGTGTGTGTGTGTGTGTGTGTGTGTATGTAGAACTACACTATGCATGCAAGTATAGGTGTATGTACGGTTGAAGTGTGTGAGGTGTAACTGGAAAAAAAATGAATTTAAATTTGCTTCCTCTTGACACACCCTGAGAAAAGATGGTCTTCCCTGAGGATTTAACTGAAGCCTATTTAAAGGTGATTCTTAACTTCCACTAGACATTGAAGTTACTTTATAATTGCCTCTAGGGGCCTAAAGGTTGTTGTGACACTTACATTTCTAACTTTACTTTCAACCCTTCACTCTCATTCAATTTATTTCAGCCACACTGGCTTACCTTCTAGCACTTGGACAATTCAGTTCTTTTTCTCCTCCACGGAGACACACCAAAACCCGAAAAATTCTATTCTGTGCTCTAATTTCTTCTATTTGTTATACCAACATAAATTTGTTATTTATGATAACTTCTTGTTATGTCATCATCAGACGATATCTCTGCAAGTCTCACATCCTTTGATGCTCTTTATTGTATTATTATCTGAAATTATCTTAAATATTTACACATCTTCTTTCTCTATCCATACAAATATTAATTGTACAAGGAAAAGGATGCTGTTCTATCCATGATTTTGCCCATGATCTAGAACAGTTTATGAGACTTAATGGGTACTCAATCTATTATATTTTGAGAGAATAAAGTAGACAGTGTTATAAAAGGCAATGAGGGGCTGAGGCCTTCATACTGGGGCTCATTACTTGGCATTATGTTACGTGAGTCCTTGACATTATATTACGTGAGTCCCTGACAACAGCTGTTGGTGTTTGAACCTACAGTGGCCCAGGGCAACCAGATACCTGAACATAAAGAAGTGGGTGACTGCTGAGCTTTGGGGTGATTAGACACTTTGTGTTCTTTCTCAAAGCTATGCTGGAGGAAAGGCCGCAGAGCTGATAAGGAACAGGGGCAGGAGCTACATTAGGAGGCAGAAATAGCCTATTTCTTTAAAGCCAAATAACTGCAAAGCATTATAAATCATTATTAATAAAGAAAACTATTCTAAACTCTTGGAATTTTTTTAGTTATTATTTTCTCTCTTCAGGAAACAACACAAGAATATATTATCTAGTTACGGCTTTTCTTTCTCCTTTTCATTCTCTTTGTGATTTTTTAAAATTCAGAAAAAAAAATAAAAATGTTTGAGCAAACATATCCAAGAAGCTAATAAAGCCCAATAATTTTTATTTGCTGTTAAATGTAATGGAAGTAATTAAGTGCTGAGCAAGAATTATAAATTTAAGTAGTGATTATGTTTTAATCATCAGCTGCATTCTAAGATTTTTAAATACAGCCTAGCATAGCATGTGTAACATTTTGTTAGAAAGTTAGAAACATACTGTTTCATCTAAGGGTATTTATTAATCCATTGTCAATTTACAATATATTATATTAGTACAGAAGAAAAACACTAAGCCACATTTCTATGCAATAGAAGTAGAAGAAATGCTAAATATTTAAATAGTTTGCATACTGGTTAATTATCTTTTTGGTAACAAATTAAAAAGTCTTATCTTTTAGATAAAATGTGCTCCATTTATTTTGATTTATTTACAGAATCCCAGTGAGTAATCAAGCGTTTTTTTTTTTTTTCCCTTTCATTAGTCTATTATCTAAATATACCGACTGATTTTTCCTTCATGTTTTGTTTTATAATTTGGGGTATTTGGTTGTATGTTGGTGAGGAAGAGTTTGCATGTCTGAGTGTGACCTTTTCCCCCTTTTCTCCTGTTAATATTTGGTTAAAATATTAATATTTCCCTATGACACAAAATAATCATTAAAGACTTTGATGTCTATGGTATGATAGCAATATTATTTTCATCTACGAGCTCTATTTTATATGCCATTTTTATAAATTCTTATTTCACTGTAATCTAGATATGGTAGCAATAAGATGGTTTAAAACCCCTAACTGTTGTAAGAAAAGGAAGAACATTTCAGTCTTTAGAATGAAAAACCTTTTCTTACACTATTTAGGTTAGATGCCCCTCTCTTTACACTAGGTACCAGAATGTTCTTAAAACATTGTCTCATCAGCAAAATGCACAGTAAGAGTACTCAGACTAGAGAGAATCTTTCCAGGAAGCAGAAGAAACTGAAATTGAGGAAAGATAAAGGCAAGGATCTTGAAAATACAATGTTGGGCCTAAAATATAAACCTTAGGTATTGCAGATAGAGAATAACAGCTCATTTATTTTGCATAATAGCTCAGTAACAAGAGAGCAACCACCAAAAAGAGGGAAAAACCACAACAGGGGAAAACAACAGGGACGAGACCAAAACTTAGGATGACAAAATAAAATTACTTGGACAGAACCCGAAAGTTATCATTTCTCCCAACACTACTGCAACACTTGGTTAAGCATTCCAAAAATGACATTCCTAAGTAACTTTTTTGCTCGAGCAGCTTCCTGGCATGTATATGTATGCAAATTTATTTTTGGATTAAATGGACAAAATTTGAATAAATAGACTTAAAAAGAAAGGAAACCATGGAAGTATTGAAAAGACAAATATCTGTTTTCATCTCAACCAATCAAGAGTGCAGTGACTCAGATGTGCCCATCCTAACAATAGGACACCTTTATAGATGTTCTTTGAAATTGTTCTTCTATTATCTGACTTCATAGTCTAGCATTTCTATCTACTTTATGAGAAAAAAGGGCCCATGAGAATTTAATTATTCATTTTAATAATTTATCTAACATAAATAAGATAATATTTACTTAGTAAGAATTGAAATGGCTTGCCCCAAGAATGACAGGGGCCAATAAAACCTTTACTCTACTTGAGTCAAGGTATCTTGGTTCATATCCTGACTTTGCCAGTTAACTCAATGTGTATACTTTCAGTAATAATAAATTATTCTAACACTTAAATTCATTATCTCTAAAAGGGAAATGAAAATATGAACTATCTAATAGAGATTTGTAAAGACTAAATATGATAATATTGGTAGTATAATTAAATATTATATATATGTATATCAGGAGTTTAAATACTAACACATAATTATTTTGCTAATTTTACATGATCACAGCTAATACAGAATCAATTGAGGAATAGTTGGCTTTTAAAGTTTCAAAATTTGTTGACATTTTTATGAATTTTTTTTTTTTTTTTTTTTTTTTTGAGACGGAGTTTCGCTCTTGTTACCCAGGCTGGAGTGCAATGGCGCAATCTCGGCTCACCGCAACCTCCGCCTCCTGGGCTCAGGCAATTCTCCTGCCTCAGCCTCCTGAGTAGCTGGGATTACAGGCACGTGCCACCATGCCCAGCTAATTTTTTGTATTTTTAGTAGAGACGGGGTTTCACCATGTTGACCAGGATGGTCTCGATCTCTCGACCTTGTGATCCACCCGCCTCGGCCTCCCAAAGTGCTGGGATTACAGGCTTGAGCCACCGCGCCCGGCCTGACATTTTTATGAATTTTACTTGTCATGATCACAGCTAATACAGAATCAATTGAGGAATAGTTGGCTTTTAAAGTTTCAAAATTTGTTGACATTTTTATGAATTTTACTTTTTATATTTAACTTTTATGGTTACATAGTGGGTGTGTCTTATTGGTTTTGTTTAAGCAGTTAAAGCTCTCTAATAAATAGTGATCACTGGATTCGATGAATTTCTTTCTTCCTAATCTCTACATTTATAAGTGTTAAAATCATGCAGTTCTTCAAACGAGTAATGTGAGAGGTCAAGGATCACATTTAAAAGTAAGAATATAGTTTATAAATCATATTATAAATCTGTCTAAAATGCAGACATAAAAATAAAGCCTCTTTTTGACAAACACTGGGTCTCAGTAGATTAATTTAAAACAATACATGGAATGAACTTCATGAAAATAAATTTTAATATAATGAACACAAAAGAATAAATCAACTAAAAGAATAAATCAACTAAAGAATATCAACTGAAGCAGTATTTTCCATTTTAGATTTATCATTTACAAAAATTTCTACAGAATTTTTTTCAAAAATTCAATCTAATTTTCAGAAATGGCACAATTTCTTATATCTGATAACTCCATTTCTGTAGAAGGTACTCCTTTGCATAACAAGTGTCCAATCACCTAAGGTCTATCATCACAAGGACATCATATGACCCACTTCATATTAAGTGGCTGCAAATTATGTTTTTTGTTTATTTTAAATTTCTACTTGAAATGTAAGTTAAGTATCTACTCTGATAATTAGGCTTTTATGGAACAAATACTTATAGAGTCAATTTCCTTAATTTTGTATTGCTAATTAGAAACTCTTAATAGTTGCAGTATGAGACACAGAATTAGGTACCTCAAATCTTGGTCATATTCAAACCTAATTTGATAAATTTATTCATATTCAAACATTTTATTTCCTACTGAGGCACTAAACTATATTGACTCTTTACAAGAGTGCTGAAGTCAGATTGCCTGGGTTTAAATTCTCTGCAATTCGGTGTCTTCATGCCTCAAGTTCCCCACTTGCAATGTGGGAATAATAACAGAACAAAAGTAATGAATTTGTTGTGATGATTAAATATGTTAATATTACAAAATACTTAGAATGCAATGGGTAAATTTGTGGCTGGCAATATGGCCTAATAGGAGCAGCTCTGGTCTGCGTCTTCCAGTGAGATCAATGCAGAAGGTGGGTAATTTCTGTATTTCCAACTGAGGTACCAGGCTCATCTCATTGGGACTTGTTAGACAGTGGGTGCAACCCAGGGAGGGCAAGCTGAAGCAGGGTGAGGCCTCACCCAGGACATGCAAAGCATCAGGGAGCTCCCTCCCCTAGCCAAGGAAACCTAGGAACAATGCATTTCTGCCCAGGCACTACACTTTTCCCATGGTCTTCACAGCCCGCAGATCAGGAGATTCCCCTCTGTGCCTATACCACCAGGGCCCTACATTTCAAGCACAAATCTGGGCAGGCATTTGGGCAGATACTGAGCCAGCTGTAGGGTTTTTTTTTATACCCCAGTGGCACCTAGAGCACCAGCAAGACAGAACCGTTCACTCCCCTGGAAAGGGGGCAGAAGCCAGGGAGCCAAGTGGTTTAGCCCAGTGGATCCCACCTCCACAGAGCCCAGCAAGCTTGAACTTTTTGATGCCAGCACAGCAGTCTGAAGTCAACCTGGGATGCTTGAACTTGCTGGTGATAGGGGTGTCCAGCATTACTGAGGCTTGAGTAGGTGGTTTTCTTCTCACAGTGCAAACAAAGCTGCTGGGAAGTTCAAAGGCTGAACCCACAGCTTGGCAAAGCTGCTGCAGCCAGACTGCCTCTCCAGATTCCTCTTCTCTAGTTAGGGCATCTCCGAAAGAAAGGCAGCAGCCCCAGTTAGGGGCTGATAATTAAAACTCCCATCTTCCTGGGACAGAACACCATGGGGAAGGGACGGCTGTGGGCACAGCTTCAGCAGACTTAAATGTTCCTGCCTGCTGGCTCTGAAGAGAGCAGTGGATCTCCCAGCACAACGCTCCAGTTCTGCTAAGGGACAGACTGCCTCCTCAAGTGTGTTCCTGACTCCTGTGCCTCCTGACTGGGAGATCTCTCAGCAGGGGTCAACTGACACCTCATACAAGAGAGCTCCAGCTGGCATCTGGCATGTGCCCCTTTGGGACAAGGCCTCCAGAATAAGGAACAGGCAGTAATCTTTGCTGTTCTGCAGCCTCCGCTGGTGATAGCCTGACAAATGGTCTGGAGTGGACCTCCAGCAAACTCCAGCAAACCTGCAGCAGAGGGACCTGTTAGAAGAAAACTAACAAACAGAAGGGAATAGCGTCAACATCAGCAAAAAAGACATCCACATAAAAACCCCATCTGAAGGTCACCAACATCAAAGACCAAAGGTAGATCATTCAACACAGACGAGGAAAAACCAGCACAAAAGGCAATTCAAATATATTATTAAATAATAACAATAATGATAAAAATGACAAAATATCAGCATGGTGGTGGTAACCACACCTGTATAATAAACTATTTTCTGATTAATTAATATAGATAAAATTAGGAAATATTATAAGCTTACGAGATAAGTACTATCATTTTTTTTTAATTTTAGGCATAAGGAATTTGAGATCTGAAGATATTACACAACTTGCACAAAGTTATCTAATTAATATCTACTGAGGTCCAAAGTAGAGTCCAATCGGTATAACTCTCGAGGCTATTCCCTTAAGCACCTTCTTATCCTGCCTTCCCCTATCATCTGTCCCTTCAATTAGTTCACAGTCTAGATTAGAGAATGGGAGGCTAAATAAGGGATTACATGAGAAAATTGAAAGGCATGCAAATTTATGCTCAAAGCAATGATCTTCAAAGGAAGATTAACAGTGAGCTGGGTCTTTCATAATGCATAGGCTTTCCTTAAATGGATAAGAGGGATACTTGTATGCCAGGAATGGGAAGCAAGGATATTAGATGCCAGAGTAAAGGCCAAAAATGATGTGAACTAAGAGCATGACAATATAGCGCCAGAGGTGGCTAAGAAAACTATTTGGGTCCATGGCACAAAAGACTTCACTGCTCATGTAAAAATACATTCATGTATTACTGTACATGAGTAAAATTGTATAATCTTAGCATAAGAAATGGGGGGAAAACCTCATGTATTTTTTTTCCTTTTATTTTGTTTAATAAGTAAGAACATTTTCTATTACTACTTAGCTGGCAATGTAGTGGATGGGAGAGGAGAGTCTAAGGCCTGAGATAAAAGTAATAAGACTAAGACAACTATTAGAAAACACAACTAAAATACTTGCAGTGGAGATAAGGCAAAAATAAAAGACTATAGAGCAATTTGGGTCTAAAATTAACAAAGCTTCTTATAGCAATCCTCTGTGTGGGTTGAAGGATTGAGAGAAGCCTTTGGTTGCTCTAAGGTTCCAAGCGCTCTGCTCTGTTCTATAGTGTATCGTGTTTGGATGATATTGTTATTTATTTGTAGATGGAATGTAGAATAAGTGTCTTTTGGTTTTGAGCATTTTGATCCTTAATTTTCTAGAGAGTGAAAGTATGGAGTCATCCAGCATATGACAGGCAACACGTTTTGCATCCTGGGAAAAATATTTTTTTACAGTGGAGATATTGGAATAAACTATGCATTATATACCCATGTGGAGTAAGTCTAATAATTAGGGTTACTAAAACACATTGTCATCTTATATTAGTGTAAACTACTAAATAATCTGTATTACATAGCTTTTTATTTCTACTTTAACAGATCTTTTTAATTAAGTAACATAAAACTGTTGAATCTCATCTGAGCCTGACATTTCTGGAAAGCAGTGATGGTTGAGAAATTTCTTTATTTTAATTTTGTTTCAAAAAACAGCTTATGGCAAATGACCACACTGTCTTTATATATTAGGTAGATTAATTAACTACCTTCACCCTTCAAATAAGACTTGTTCATCATTCCTCGGGACTCCCATAGGAGTTGCTGAGGGCGTTACCTGCTTTACTACACTGAAGTTCTCCCTCTTTTTCTTGGAAATAATATTCAAAAATGAGAATTCTAACTATTGTAATAGCCTGAACAAAACCAACCCCTTAACTGATGCATTTTATCCTCTACATAGACAGCAATCCATCAACCGTGATTAATTTCCATGGACAGAGATAAATATAGGTCTGAATTCATCTCAGTGCAGCCATTTTTAGTCACATAACTTTAGAAAAGTGACTATCTCCTTTATTTCTCAATGTGCTTATATAGTAAATGGAGCTTCTATGAGCCTCATGTTTTAATGTTTTATTTATTTTGAGATTTTTAACCAAATTGTTTGTTTGAGAGAGCACATCTAAATCCTTCCAACTGAGAAGCCTACTATGTACACATTCCACAGCAATTGCTATGGAGAATAAAACTGAATAAAAAGATTACATCTCCATTTTCTGAATTGTTGAAATTCAAAATCTGGTATTAAGTATTCGTTTCTTTCTTTTACCATCCGTTTTCAGTAAGTTGTATCTAATTCTTCCTTTTTTTTCTGCCCTAATGCAATAATTTTAGCATATATCTCATAATTTCTGGTTGACCAAAATAGACTTACAACAGCTGTTCTCACTGGAAAACGTCTACTCATCCTTAGCTGTCTTCACATGATTTGTGTTATTAAAATAGTAATAAGGCTTTTCATTCATAACCAGCAAGGTTCTATGCCCATTACCATTTAAGAAAAAGTTGGTTATCCTTATAATATCAAACCTCTTCATGTTCTGGCCAATGCCAACATTTTGAACTTCATTTTTTTCTGTTTCCTCACTCATTCTCTACATGAAACATCTAATCTAGAACATTCTATGCTACAGTCACAATAAAACCTCTTGGGGGTCCAGTTAAAAATTCCTATTTATCCAATTTTACAAAGGGGAAAAAGTAATCATAGTTTTCAGTATTCAATTGCCTAACTCTTACTGATTCTGAAAATTTTGCATAAACACTTTTCTCCTCTTCATTTCATACACCTTCAAACTGTATTTTATCTTTTCCGTTTCTTTCAATATACAAAATGCCTGAAAAGTAAAGTGTTTGTTTTGTTTTATTTAAATCCATAACACCTGGCCCAGAGCTTATCACGTATTAGGTGCACCCTGTATGAAAAAATAAGTCACAGGACACCGAAGTGGGTGAATCAGGAGATCAGGAGTTCAAGACTAGCCTAGCCAACATGGTGAAACCCATCTCTACTAAAAATACAAAAAAAAAATAGCTAGGCTTGGTGATGGGGACCTGTAATCCCAGCTACTCAGGAGGCTGAGGCATAAGAATCTCTTGAAACCTGCGCTGAGATCACACCACCACACTCCAGGCCGAGTAACAGTGCAAGACTCCGCTTCCAAAACAAACAAACAAAGAGTTAATCTAAAAAAAATAAGTTATGAATCAAAAAGAAAGTTTAACCAAAACCAAACCTGATCTGCTGTGCATTAATCAACAAGTGAATTATCTAGATTAAATTTTATCCAAAGATGTTGGCAAAATCCCCTCAAAATCCTTTATAAAACATTTGAATATTATTCACTATGTAAGAAATATTTTTGAATGTTTGCTTGCAATTTTTCACCTACATATAGAAGTAATGTAATTTTTGACATAACTTATGTAAATACAATTACATTTGTTTTTTCAGCATTGTATCATGTGAAAACCACCAAATGGATTTTCACCAAAATTGTGGACTCTATTTTGATATTATTAAACTTAAAATATATATTCAATAAATTGTGCAAAATTCAATTTTTAAATATGTGAGTATAAATATGCACTCATTTCATGTTATTTTATGACTATCCTGAGAAATAGAGCAGTTGCTCATTCAACCCGTGTTAGCGATTTTCTAATCTATGAGGCATAGAAATTCTTAACAGGCTTCGGAGCTAGGTCCTCCAGAGTTTTAGCTCAAAACCGAATTCTTCCACTAACTAGCTATGTGGCTTATGCAATTTACTTGACTTCTTTTTTGCCTCTAGTTTCTAATTTTTATGTTAAAAATAATACCAGTACTCAGTTTATATGTTTACTGTGGTTGGGTTTTTGTTTTTGTTTTTGTTTTTTGTTTTTTGGTTTTTTTTTTTTTTTTGAGACAGAGTAAGACTCTGTAGAGTCTTACATAGAGTCAATGCTTTCACAGGTTGGAGTGCAGTGGCAGGATCTTGGCTCACTGCAGCCTCCACCTCCTGGGTTCAAGCGATTCTCCTGCCTCCTGCCTCAGCCTCCCAAGTAGCTGAGATTACCAGCACCCACCACCACACCAAAAAAAAAAAAAAAAAAAAAAAAGTTGAGTTTGTTTGTTTTTGTTTTTGAAAAAAAAAAAAAAAAAAAAAAAAAAAAAAAAAAGTTGAGTTTGTTTGTTTTTGTTTTTGCAAAAAAAAAAAAAAAAAAAAGTTGAGTTTGAGTTTGTTTGTTTTTGTTTTTGTTTTTGTTTTTGTTTTGTATTTTTAGAAGAGATGGGATTTTACTATGTTGGCCAGGCTAGTCTCAAATTCCTGACCTCAGGTGATCCACCCATCTCAGCCTCCCAAAATGCTGGTATTACAGTGAGCCACTGTGCCTGGATTTAACAAAATAGAATATTCATAGTGCAGAACAAGTGCCTACCACAGTTAACTGATTGTCATTTTTGGCTTAGGTTGTTCCAGGATAAGATGATTCAGTGATATACTGAAATACTGAATATGTTTAGTCCTCATGACCTGTGTATCCTTAAGTAAGGTTAGATGTTAATAAATATTTACACATACTAATATAAAATTTTGATGTTGAAAAGTACTAAACGAGAAACATATTTCTATGACAACTTGTATCAGGGTATGGGCAATTAGTTGAGTTTTAAAATTCTTCTCTGATGAAAATATGACTGACCTGAGAATTTAATTTGATGAAAGGAAAACCATGCCCGATGGGGGTGACACCATGAGCAAAGGGACTGCTGGGAGAAGGAAGGATGAAACTACATGAAGACATGAATAACTGTATGGAGGAAAGAGAACAAAGGAGTCAAGAACTGGATGAATCTAAAGAAATGAGGAGGAAACAAAAAGTGCCATTTTCAGCAGAAAAGTGTGCCAAGATTGGCTATGATTTACTTGAATGATAAATTAATTTTCACTGTGAAAACAAGATTAGGACAGTGGCCAGAAAGTATGTTGAAAACCTAGTTAGGAGTTTATTGCAGCAGAATAAGGGAAAAATGTTAGGAATTTGGAGATTAGATCAGTGGTTCTAAATACGGAAAGAAATAAATGAAGAGATATTTAGGAGGTAAAGGTTGCTAATTGTTAATAAATTAGGTTTAGAGGGCAAAACAGAGGAAGCAATGCTAAATTCTTAAGAAAAAGAAGTGCAAGAGGAAACTCTAGGTTTAGCCAGCCTCTTAAAGAATAAGTACTGGTGCCAATTTAGTCATATGTTTTAACAGAATTAAAATGTATTCTTTTTATATGACCTTGAAGACATTGGACACACATTTTTACATAAAGGATAATTGATTCCCTCGCTCATGAAATTAAGAAGCTTGAAAATCAATTATCTGAAAATTAAATGCTTTTGATAATCAATCAAAAATGAAATGAGGGAAAAACATTAATTCCATTAAAATGGTATTCAAATGTGAATGAAAGCATGTGCATATAAATATCTGACATCAATGTAACAGTAATATGCTTAGTATAATCATCACAATTCAGATGCAGAATAATGGTTTATGCTTCCTATTCATTATAATACAGGACAATTTTTACTGAAATACAGTAATGGTTTTAGAAAGAAGTAATTTTAAAAAGACAAAGAAAAGACTGAAACTCACTGAAATAGCCTACATTTACCAATTGAAAAAAAGCCAACCCAAATGTATGTCTCATATTAAATTGTCTAAATATTATAAGTAATAAAATAATGAATTACATATATTGTAATTCATTATAATAAAATTGTTACAATGCTTTCACAAAAATTATTCTATTTACATCTCATAACAGTATTATAAATTGGTATTTTTGATGTAATTATAGAGATGAAGGGAAAAGACTAAGAAGAATTTTAATACGTCCAAAACCAAAAATCTAGTAAACATACTTCCCCATGTATCTAAGTCTTCTAGTTTCATATTTATTATTTTTTTCTTATTGCATTCTGATGATATTAATAGGATATAGACGTTGTCTAAAAAACATGCTAAGACCATGATTGTTAATTTACAAGTCTAGCAAATTCACAGCCCTTCTGGACCCTTGGATATCACTAATTAATTACCATATTTTCTCCTTTTGAACTTAAAAGAAATCATGTTCTCACAGTCTTTCTCAATGCAATTATCTTAAAAATAATGATCACTGAGGCAGAGTTAATGCAGGGATACAATCTGTTCTGAGCTGTAAAGAAAGTTGAGAAAATTCCAAGTAATATCTAAATCTCATCATTTGCTCCATTGAATCTTCTAAGTTTAATAAAATATTCTGATCTGAATTAGGGGACAATTGAATAATAATTTAAATAAATGCTTTTTTTCATTTTCTTTTATAGAAAGAAGAAACAAACTTATAAATATCAAAGATCTCATCTGAGATTACACAGCAATGTAGCAGCAAAGGTAGAATTTGCACTCAGATCTATTCAACTTTATAAATGGAGCCGTAATTTGCTTCTTACCCTGACTAGAGTAGGAGCAGGCCAACAAGTATACAAATACTCTTCAGTACTTCTTTAGGATAGTTCTTCACTCCTAGTGATATTGATACCTGTAAATTTGGACTTGGCAGCATTCAGCATAGTTACTCCCAATAATGCAGAACTGAGGCTAAAAGTAGCATAATCTAGCCTCCCCCCCAAAAAAAGAGGAAGATTTGTGATTTTCCACTAGACATACAATTTTTTTTTGTATTTTCCAGTTACAGCAACCTATATGATTTCCCCTGCTTGCATTTTATTTGGAGTAACGGGCAGGTTGACTTTTACTGTGAATATTAAAGAGACTGAAAAATAAATGAAATTTTAAACATTTAATTCCAAGTCATTCTTCAACACTGTTCTTTTACTTACTATTCTATGAGTAGATTTTTGGGTTAAAGAGAAATACATATTTTTCAGTTCACTGTGGCTTAACAATACTCTTCAGAGATTGGCTAAGTTCCATGAATCAATATTCATTCAAAATATCTTTAAACATTTTGCAACACTAAATCATTAAGTGTATAGAAGTATCCAAGATTAGAATACTTGCCTTATGCATGTGTTCAATGCAACAAATATAAAAGTTGTATTTTTCATGTATCCATTACAGAAAAATAAGGCTGTATGATAGCAGGCCATTGGAAATCAAAAAAAGCATTTCATAATACTGACATTGTAAATCAATACATTTTATGAATACAGACTCTATCTCAGCACTCTGAAACTAACTTTGCCTGTTTGCTCGACTTCTTTCTTTTTCCCAAATGATTTTTAATTGCTGGTAAGGGAAAATTTGGGAATTGCCACAATGCACTTCCTTTTCTGTCTTTAAAGCTGCTTTGTATGTAGTTGCTATTGTTGTTATCATCATTATTAGTGTTATTACTCATGTACTAAAATAATGTGCTTGATCCAAGTGCACACACAATCGACAGTGGTTTTAATCTAGCAGAGTAAGAAACACAAACTCAATTCGGTCAAAGCAATATAGCCCATATTTTATGTTCAAAAATAATACTGCTGACAGTGCTAGTACACATGTTCACATGAGAACAATCAGGGAAAAATATTTATGTGTACACTACATTCCTTTCCTAAGTACACTATCCTTTAACAACAAAAATCTATATAATAATAATAAATGTAATAGGATAGCAACAGAAAAAAAATCGCTGGTGGGAGGTACTGAGCACACAGCACAGTGGTGTCTCTCAGAAAGAGACTCTGTAGAGAAAAGCTCAGTGATGAGACTAAAGAGACATTCAGCTGAACAGTATCACTACTTGGCAAAGCCATATACTGAAAAATTGCAGAACTCACACAGGCATAGATGAAAAATATGCAGATAACAGTTGAATGACTTCTTTCCTCACTATAGTCCAAGAGGACTTGAAATCCATGAAGGAAGACTGGATCAACCAGTGGGGGCTGACAGAGCAAGAGAATCCAAATTCTGTCATACTTTGGAAAGGACTGCAGTGTCTTATAGCTCTTTTTAATAAACAATTGATTTTCCCCATTACACTACAAGAGAAAAAAAAAAACACACAAAAGCAAACACTAAGGGTTATGTTATTTGATATATTTTGTCTATTTTGTCCTATTGCAGACTACAAAAATCTGGAGGTAAAATTTATGTTCAAAATGTAACTATAAGAATTGTTACTTTATCTTTGTCCTAGCGATTTCTTATAAAATGGTCAGCCGTTATTCAAAATATACTCTCAACCACATTTCCAGTCTATCCTCAGTGGTCCCCTCATAATCAGCCCCCTTTCATAGTGAATGACAATTACCATTTTTCTTCCCTCCAGCTTTTGTGGTCTGAGAAGACTTAATGCCAAGCTCCCTGGTGCTGACACAGGCTGGGCTCCTATTGCTACTGCTGCTGCTGTTACTAAAGAGAAGCTGCACTAACCAGAGGCTACACTGAAGCTGGGCTGATTTGAGAAAACTCATAACCAAACCCATATTGCTGAAGTAGGAGTGGACAGAGGTCTCTGGCTTTCTTAATGGATCTGTACAGTAATCTGTGCTCCATCATTAACCCAACTTCTCAAGTAACAGAATTCTAGCTATCATGTTTCACTCATTCTTTTTCTCATATATAAGATATAGTTCAAATATTTTTGCAGTTTTGTAGGGCCGTTCAAGAATTCCTGCCTAGCTCCTCAGTCTTAATTTTAATCACCCTCAATAAGGCAAATACACCAAACTACTTGTAAATTCCCATTTACACCATGATTTTTCTTACCTCTAAGTTTTTCAAGGATTATTACCAAGAATATGTTCTCAACTATTTTTACGTTGTATTTGTAACAGACTTTGCAGCAGTTTTAGGTTCATAGCTAAACTGATCAGAAAGTACAGAGAATTTCCATGCATTCTATATATTATTTAGTATTTAAAATGCTAAAGATACAAAATATAAATATTAACTTTCTATATCTTTATCATTCATTGTTAACATAATATGCATTTTTAACCTTCAAATATTTTTTAAAAAGACGTTTTAACTTTGAGGTTTCTTTTTGTTAAAAAATGGAACAAGGATGAGGGAATGTGTTCTCTCTCCGGGTCCACAAGAGAGCGTAGTTTCAAGGGCAAGAACTTCCCAGGCCATGGCCCCCTCCCATACCTCTCCATCCCGGAGATTTGACGGTTTCTGTTTAATTTCTGAGGGCACTGGAAGAATCAAAAAGTCAATCACTCCACCGGAAGTTTAAAGGAACTCCTTCCATTGGCCAGGGAACTTGGAGAAGGTGGGAATTCCTTGCAGGTTAAAAGCCTCAGTCACCCTCATCCTGACAGATTTCCCCTCTGGGTCCCCTTCCACACTCCCTTCGTGGAAGCTTTCTCTCTTATTCTCCTTTTTCTCTTTCTCTACCTAAATAAATCACTTTTCTGCAAAAAATTTTTGCATCCGGTATTTAGTTTGTCAGTGCACTGCATCCAGTGTGGTCCCCTCTCCCATTCTTGGGTGAATGAGAACCCCCAAAAAAATTCTCTCTGGGGAGCTGTGCCTCCCCTGCACCCCAAAACCCAGTCACAAGTGTACTAAAAATTATTGAAATAACTTAAAAAAATGCATGCAAAGAAGTGAAATATTTTAAAAGCCAAATTTTAATATAAGTAACCACTGTCTGTTTATTTTGAGAGGGAATCTAGCTCTGTGGCCCAGGCTGGAGTGCAGCCGCCGAGCTCCACTCACTGCAACCTCCACCTCCCGGGTTCATGGTATTCTCCTGCCTCAGCTTCCCGAGTAGCTGGGATTAGAGGCACCTGCCACCACACCCAGCCAGTCTTTGTATTTTCAGTAGAGATAGGGTTTCACCGTGTTGAACAGGCTGGTCTCAAACTCCTGACCTCATGATCCACCCACCTCAGCCTCCCAAAGTGCTGAGATTGCAATTGTGAGCCACGGCACCCAGCCAAGTAACCACTGTTAACATTAGGTGGACTTCAGTCTCTATCTATACTTCCAGTATAGTGGCCAGTAGACAAATACGATATTAAGCACTTGAATGTGGTTAGTGAAATTGAACAACTACACTTCTAATTTCACTTCATTTGATTAATTTTAGTTTAAATAGCCATGTATGGCTTGGGGCTACTGTATTGAATAATGCAACAAGAGATATTATTTAATGCATATATGCATATGAAAATGAAACATTTCTAAAAACAATTATGCTATTGATAGTTTAAATACAATAATTCAATTTATGTTCAGTAAAATTTTAAAGCAAGCAGTCAGAATGAAAAGGAGAAGATTGTTGATACTGTAAAAAAACTTGTGTCCTACCTAAATAATACCACTTCTGACAGAGTTCACTAAGTTTAAGAAGTTTTCAAGGCATTAAGATGGCTCTTGTAGGCTCTGAAATTTGCCTCTCTACTAAGAAAAGTAGAGATATTAGCAACTGCCTAGTTCTCCAAATTCTCTCTGCCCTCAGTTTTGCTTAGTTATATGATTATTTTCACATTCTGCAAGTTCTTAAAATTCTGTTTTATATCCAGAAGTTAATTTTCAGTAGCATCATTATTTCTGAATGAATTAAATGCTCATAACTAGCTCTTCTTAACATACTTTTTTATTTTAAAACACTTTAATTCAATCTTGATTGGATAGTAATTTCACTAAGGATTATCAATTAGCACTATGTTCCTTCATTTATCAGGCCACATTTGCAAATATCTATTTGTTGCTCTTATTTTAAAATGATATTTTGATTATACATTGTCTTAAATATCTACTACTTCATTAAAAACCCTAGGACTTCTTGGCTTAAAATAGTAAACCCTTTATTTTTTTCTCACCATTGAAACAGCAATGCAGATAGAGTCTGATAGGATGGTTGGTCTCTTTTCCAGAATATCCAAGGCTGGAACCGCTGACATGGCTTTTTGCTCATGTATCTTACGCATCAGTGACACTCTACATGTCCTCATTCAAACAAGGGAAACTTCCTGCATTTCAGCTAAATAAAGAGGGAAGGAGTAGAAATGCCAGCTCTTGTAGAGTTGAGGTTTGGATAGGCCAGTTCCTCTCTTGCCCTCTCGTTCAAAGGAGGGATGACACACCCAGGAAGCCAGCACAGGGAAGAGATCTACTAATATCTAGTCACGTGTTTCTTCAGAAATTTATAAGCCTTCTCACATTTTCTTTTATTTAACATTGTTAAGAAATTTCAAGTCAATCAGAAATATTTCTACCATACCCTCCTCCTTGTGCACACATCAATTCTATTTTTTCTTGTTTTCAATATATATGTTTGAGAAATTGGTCTTTAGTCATTAAAAACTATAGGTTAATTAAAGTCACTATGGAACTCAGAGGGTTCTTATGTCTGCAAATTCTCTTTCAAAATTGTACCTTAGAAGTTCTTTGAGTTATATCTTTGAGTAGATCGGTTTCATTTCTTGATGAAATAAGCAACAATTATGTTTATGTTGGATGCTATCTCTAAAGGCATTAACATTTTTGTCTTTTTACGTGCAGGCTATTTAATATCTTAATTTTTCCTGTGTGATTCAATTGTAGTGGTGTTTCCAATTTATTAATAATTGCATAGTCATGCTGTTTCGGCCTTCTACTTGTTCTTTTTGTAATCTCCCTTCTTATCTCTTTCTGCTGTTTTATTATTTCCTCTAATTGCTCTTTATATTAAGTTCATGTTCTAATTAAATAACTCCCTGTATCATGCAATCATGTGGAATTATCTCCCCTGTATTGACCTATGTTTCTATCTATATTTCATTTTGTTATTGCTTGGAGAGTGTGTTGCTTTCTTCCTATGGAACGTATACATGCTTGTGTAGTTTCCTCTTTCTCAGATTTAACTCTTCAAATAGTATCTGAGAATGTCCCCCAAGTCGTGCTTTAAGAACAGTGTATTCTTTTTCTATCAATTTTCTGTTGCCTGAAGAAATGGCAGAGGATGAAAGAAAACTTAGGGGCAGTAGTGTATGCTATTTCTTCATGCTTCCCTTGCTTCTAAGGCTTTGCTGAGACTTTTGTACTAGCATTCACTCTAATTATTTGGTGGGTGGGCTTAAATCATTTTGTCGATATCTTTCTATAACCCAGAAATGATCTTCATTGTCCACATTCTTTGTTTTTCTATTTCACTCATTTTTCCTTAGACCTTGTCCAATGAGTCCCATGTAAATAGCAAAAGAAGTACAGCTAACCACTCAGATTTCAGTGCTACTAGTGTTGTGCATGTGAGAGGATTCTGCGTATTGTACTGACTAATCATTACAAGCTCTGATGTGAAGAATAGACTAGGAGCTGCTTCTTTATTCTCAGCTGCATAATATTCCATGTCCTTATTTATTAACCTAGAGTAATCTCAATTTTCTTATATAGTTGCTATAAATTAACTCTTATAGAAGGGAGAAGAAAATTCCGTAGGGGGGTTTAATTTACTGTTTGAATCCAAAAATACTCCACATCTTGGCAGAATAGTTCTCACACAAGTCTCGGAAGTCACGCTAGTATCATATCTGATTTTGTTCAGCCTGGATCGTGTGACTGCTTGTTCCTACAACAGAACTTATCACAGATTTTCTATTTCTTTCTTAATCAGTCTTGCACAGCATTCACTGTGAAGACCTTCAGGTGGGTCCTATCTGTCTTTAGTCCTAGTTCGTACTGTATAATTAAACTTGGGATATGTTCAAGTTTCTCTCTTTCTCTTTCTCTCTTGCTCTGTGTCTCATCTCTTCTCTCCACTATCTTCTGTCTCTTCTCTGTCTATTTTCACCTCTGCCCACTTCCCAGTACAACATGATGACTGACATAAGCTGATAATTGAAGTTTTTCCCATCACTCTGTCTCGTGAGGCTTTTCTTTGAATCCGTATCACAAACATTAATTTTGTTTCCCAAAGATAAGGACTCTCCATTAACTAATAAAAGTCTCTTGCATAAAGACTTAGACTGAACTTCTGCAACAATTTGGTGGTCTATAAAAATATACAAATCCTAAATAAATGATTTATTTCAAGCTGGGATCCAACAATAGTTTTCTTCTGAATACATTAAGAAGTAACCTGAAGAGTCCCCTCAAATTTAGCTGCAAGACATATCCAGGGATTATCTTGGACATTCAAATATTAATGCTATTCATGTCCCTGACCATGCTGCTAATGCAAATACCCAGGTAGCAAACATAAAGAAAGCGGTAAGGTTGCCTTCTGTGTTCTTTAAATTGGATTCTAAATATCATATCTGTTTACCGGCCCTGATATAAATCATGCTGCTGTTTGTGTGCTTCTCTTTATCTATTATAGTTTCCTATTTTCAGCCCACTCCCAACCCCAGGCTAGATGCTCCTTCCCAATGTGAAAATCACACTAGATTTTTTTCGCTGTTACATATCAAGCTTCTCTAGGCAGAAAACATCTAGCAGCAGCTACGGTTGTTTTCACCCAGCGCAGTTGCACATTTATGAGGAGAGAGGTTACTTTCAAATATGTGAAAATGCAGCAGTTAGAGATAATCTTTGCTCTGCTAACTGGGGAATAAAAAGGCAAAAAGCTTTCTGTGCAATTTTAAAGATTTGGCTATAATTATACACATAGAGGTGTCAGACAGAATAACCCTTGTAAGTAACAATAAATGCCTCTGAATCATTTTATTAATCTTTTTTTTTTATTTGCCATTTATTGGAAAAGTGACCTTTCCAAAAGCTGGTTAATTCATGTAAGTTATTATAACTTTGAACAATACTTAGGAAAGAGAGGCATTTTATTACCAGAAGATCATCTTGTTAACAATCAAAGCAATTCGCAGGAGAAATTGTGGAAGGAAAGATGTAATAACTGACAGTCTTCCTACTACTTAATTCTGTTATCCTAGTCAAGAATACTTTAAAAAATAAAAGAACTCTGAGACCTTTATATCGTCGTCTCACAAAAATTATGAAATCAAAAGTGACCTTACAGATAATCTAAACGGTTTATTTATAATTAAAGGAAATGATAGCCAAGTAAGTTAACATATTGCAGCAGTTTTGTGTCACGAGATCACAAAGCAGTTTAATAAAATGTCATGACTAGAACATGATTTATCTAATTCGCCACCCACTTTCTCTCCACTATCTTACGTCACCTTCATAAAAGCCCCAGATTATAAAATGTCTTTTTATTGCTACAGAATATTAGTAAAGAACACAGACTACCACCTTTTACCGGCTATGCCACATTGAAGGAGTTACTTAACCTTCTTATGGCTCAAATTCCTTATTAGAAAAGAAGACAATAATCAGACTTATTTTCTTTTAACTTAAAAACAAGAAATATCAAATATAATTGTAGTAAATTTTACCATGTCTTCATGAAACTTCTCTATATATCTCAAGATATATTAAACCTTAATCATCACAGATGGCCTTGTATTTATTTAACAATTACCATATTCATTAAATAATGGACCATATTCATTTCCTTGTCACAGACCTGCAAAGTTATATCCTTCAGAAAAAAAATAATTGCTCCTCTCTATTCTTTTACATTTAAACATAGAATATTAGTTGCACTCTGGAGATTATGCATTTTCTCTCAGCAGCATTTGGCACTATTGACCACTAAATCTTTTCCTTTATATTTTTTTAACATCACAGTCTGGCCAGAACATCTAAGTCTCTAATATAAAATATTCTTCCTATGCTCGTTCATTAAACTATCATAGTTTTGAGAATTATCTCCTAGAAAACTCTCTTTTATCACTCAACACACTCTCCATGGGAAATATCTCCTCTCATGGTTTATTTATTTATCATTATCTATATTATAGCCTGATATTATTTCCAAGCATCTGAAACAAGTATCTAAAAAATACTGCCCTTTATATATCCCTCATTTTATTAGGCAAACTTTTGATACATTCCAGGTTTTCTTTTCCTTACTAACCTCATAATAGTTTACTGAAATAAATTAGAGAGTGATCAAAACACTTAGGGATAGATAATGGCCAGAAATAATTTTCAACAAAGTTTCTCGTTTTTCCTCTCAAAATCACAATAAGTAAAATCGTATGTTATTTGTGTTATTTATATAAAATTCACAGTAAACCTGGAGAAATCCACTATTCTGACTTTTCAGAGATAGATCCAAAGATTCCTGTATTATTAACAATAAGGAGACAAGGAAGGCAATGCTTCTTGTTGGTGTAACCCATCTCTTCTTTCATATTTAAGAGGATCAAAGTGAAGACATAAAATTACAACTTATCCATTCTCATTAAGATACTAAAGAAAATTGTCTCCATTTTTTAAGATGTAGTCCGAAGCCCTTAGTACACAAATATTTTCACATAATGTCAACATGTTAAAGAATCAAGAGAATCTCAACATTTTACTTCCTTCCCTGATTTTAACTAAATTGTAATTTATCTTTTAGTATGTTGCATACCCTAACTTTTTTTTTTTTAATTGGACTTTAGGCTGTGGGGTACCTGTGCACATCCTGCACCCTGCAGGATTGTTCCATAGGTGCATACATGCCATGGTGGTTTGCTGTCTCCATCCCTGCCTCGTTGCCTACATCAGGCATTTTTCCCCATGTAATCCCTCCCCATCCTCACCACCTCCTACTGTCCCTCCCCTTCCCTTCCCTCCACCCCCTCCCCAACCTAGGCCAGTAAGCATTGTTCCCTTCCCCGTTCCCTTCCCTGTGCCCAAGTGTTCTCATTGTTCATCACCTGCCTGTAAGTAAAAACTTGGTGTTTGGTTTTCTGTTCTTGTGTCAGTTTGCTGAGAATGATGATTTCTAGATTCATCCATGTCTCTACAAAGGACATGAACTCGTTTTTTATGGCTGCCTGGTATTCCATACCCTAAATTCTTAGTAAGCTTATTTAAGCACATAGACTTATAGATGAATAAACTTTTAAACTGCGGAATCCTCCACCCACTGAAGCCAGGTTGCTACAAAGGGCTCTTTCCATACATTAATATTAGATCTAAAACTGAACCCATAGCCTCTTCTCATTCTTTACAAGATCATCCTCCTGTGTCGTGCAATAGCACACAACTAGATCAAGATATTCTCACCATAAATCGAAGTGCTATCCTAGAGTCTTTCATTTTCATTGTCCCTCAATCCAATGATTCATTAAGTCATATTTATTTTCTATTTGACTCTTTATTTTGTCTGTCTCTTAATATCAACTTCATGTACCATAATGTAGGTGGCAATGATTCCTTACTTGCCTAATGAAAAACAACAACAACAACAACAAAAGTTTTCTTAGCTGGGTGCAGTGGCTCATGCCTGTATCCTCAGCATTTTGTGAGGCTGAAGCAGGTGGATCACCTGAAGTCAGGAATTCAAGACCAGCCTGTCCAACACGCTGAGACCCCCTCTGTACTAAAAACATAAAAATTAGCTGGGCATATGGGAGGCACCTGTAACCCCAGCTACTTGGGATACTGAGGCAGGAGGATCGCTTAAACCAGGGCGGCAGAGGTTACAGTGAGTCAAGATCATGCTATTGTACTCCAGCCTGGGTGACGAAAGTGCAACTCCATCTCAAAAAAAAAAAAAAAAAAAAAAAAAAAAAAAAAAAAAAAAGAGGTTGCCCTAATTTGTCTCCTAAGTTCAATATAGCACACATTCTTTCTCAATGCACTAAGGGAGAGTCTCTGTAATGTTTGATTGTTTATGTAGCTCACCTCTTTGAAATGCGTTTTAATGCTGGAACCTTATGTTCTAGAAATACAATAATTATCTTTAATAGATTTTAAAATGCCTTGCAGAATTTCATCCTTTTGTACCATAAGGATACTTTTACAAGAGTTTCCTTTCTTCACTTTCCTGTCGTGTTTTGTATTATGATCGCCTTTGAATGAGAATTTATCCCTACCTCGTCAATAATTACAAAGATGGAAGACACGCATTTGAACTCATTTACCATTTTATAAACAGCAACAAAATTGTTGCTTGAAAATAGTTGTCAATAAGTACTAGCTAAATAAATAAATAAAATGTATTAATACAAATTTGACTTTAAGCAGATTTATTAGACAACCGTGTTTAAAAAGAGTTAAATGTGTTGAAATTATAATCATAGAATAAAGCATCTGTCTACTGTATACACAGTTGATAACATGTTCATATTTTAACATTGATATTACTATTAATTATAATTGATGTTATATATTGAGTGGAGAGTGGACGTATTTGTTAGAATTGTCAAGTAACACTGAGCAAAATGATACCATGATTTTTTTGAAGATTTAATGTTGCACTTGAAAGTTTATATTGTGCTAGAGCCAATCTTTAAACATTATTTACATACAAGAAAATCAAGCCAAAAGAAATAATCATTCTAAATCCAAACTATGCAATATATAAATATTCAATTGAGAAAGGAGTAATTATTTTAAAATATAGTAGAAATACTTATAAGACATACTTATAAGAAACAATTTTTTTTTCTGGGTTAAAGACAAAAGTTTTTATTACACACAGCACTCCAAGCAGTATAAGTACAAACATATTCACATCAGTTCCTATTGTTCCTAAGTCCCACAGGGGAGATGATATGGCCTTAATTGGTGCTTTATATGCAGTGTGTTTGTGTTACACCTGAGGGCACTAAGAGGAAACAATTTTTTTAGCAAGGAAATATTTGTTATAAAATGAAGCAATTGTCTTTGACTTTAAGGTAAGGCCACAATTACAAAAAAAAAAAAATATTGTGAGCTAAGGGAGCAAATTCATTCTTTCGCATGACAATTTGCAGTTTTCCCCACACCTAATGTTAGGTGTTTTCCTAACAGCTAATATATTGGGTTTATTTCTGAACTCCTTGTTCTTTTCCATTAGTCTGTATGTCTGTATGCCAGTATCATAGCATTTTGATTACTTTCCCTTTGTAGATTTTTTGAAATCAGAATATCTGAGGTCTCCAGCTTTGTTCTTTCTCAAGATTGTTTTTGTTATTTGATATTCTAGCAATCCATGTAGACTGTAAGATTATTTTTTCTATTTCTGTAAAAACATCACTGGGATCTTGATAGTCATTGCATTGAGTCTCTTTGACTAGCATGAAAATTTTAAGGTGTACCCTTTATGAGATGAACGTTTCAGTTTCACATATTTGTAAAATCATGCAGTTTATCTTTCTGGTCCTAGTTTATTTTACATAACATGATATCATACAGGTTCATCCATGGTAGTTCAAAAGACAGAATTTCATTGTATTTTATAGCTGAACAGTATTCTTTTGTGTGTGTGTGTGTGTGTGTGTGTGTGTGTGTGTGTGTGTATGAATACTGTATATAAATAATACTGCATACATATAAACATTTTTTTATCCATTTGTCCATTGATAGACTTTTAGGTTGATTTCATCTCTTGATTATTGTGAATAGTGCTGCAATGAACATAGCAGGGCAGGTGTCACTTCGACATACTGATTTCACTTCCATTGAACATATATGTATATACAATTACTGAATCAAATGGTAGTTCTATTTTTAATTTTTTAAGGAAACTCAATATTGTTTTCCATAATAGCTGTACTAATTTACACCTCCAGCAAGTGTTTTAGTTCTCTATCCTCAGCATCCAAGCCAGAAGTTATTTTTATCTTTTTGTATGGTAGTCATTCTAACTGGAGTGAAGTAACGTATCATTGTGATTTTGATTGGCATTTTCTTAAGGGCCAATGATGCTAAGAATTTTGTCATGTATTTGATGGTCAATTGCATATCTTCTTCAGAGAAATGTCTAGTCAGGTATTTTGTCCATTGTAAAAATCAGAGATGCTTTGTGATTGTTTGCTCTTGAGTTGTTTGAGTTACTCATTGTCAGATACATAGTTTGTAATTATTTTCTTTCAACCAGTATATTTCCTCTTCACTCTGTTGATCTCTTGGCTGTGCAGAAGTGTTTTTTATTTGTCTTCATTTTGTGTCATTATTCATTTATTTCGTTCGAAATGATCTCATTTGTCTTTTGTTGTTGTTGTTGTCTGTGTTCTTGAAGTCCTAACCAAAAATTTATTTCCAGACTGATGTCATAAAACATTTCCCAGATGATTTATTTCAGTAGTTTTACTTTTAAGTTATGGGTCTTACTTTTAAGTTTTTAATATATTTAGAGTTGATTAACAGAGAGAACAGTCTTACTTTTAAGTTTTTAGTCCATTTAGAGTTGACTAAGTGAGAGAACTCTCTATTTTCATTCTTTGACATGCAAATATCTAGTTTTCTTAGCATAATTCATTGTTGTGTCTTTCCTTTCTGCAATGTGTGTTCTTAGCACCTTGCTTGAAAATAAAATCGCTGTAAATGAGTGGATTCATTTTTGGACTCTCTATCCTTTTTCATTGTTCTGTTTTTATATGAATACCACACTGTTTTGATTACTATAGCTCTGTAATATATTTTATTTTTTAAATTTATGTATTATACTTTAAGTTGTGAGGTACATGTGCTGATCATGCAGGTTTGTTACATAGGTATACATGTGCCATGGTAGTGGTTTGCTGCACCCATTGCCCCATCATCGACATGAGGTATTTCTCCTAATACTATTCCTCCCCAATTCTCCCACCCCCTCGCCCCCCACTACCCAGACCCCGGTGTGTGATGTTCCCCTTCCTGTGTCCATGTGTTCTCACTGTTCAATGCTCACTTATGAGTGAGAACATATGATATTTGGTTTCCTGTTCTTGTGTCAGTTTGTTGAGAATGATGATTTTCAGTTTCATTTATGTCCTGGCAAAGGATGTAAATTCATCCTTTTTTATGTCTGCTTAGTATTCCATGGTGTATATTTGCCACATTTCCTTTATGCAGTCTATTATTGTTTGACATTTGGGTTGTTTCCAAGTCTTTGCTGCTGTGAACAGTGTCACAGTGAACATATGTGTACATGTGTCTTTATAATAAAACAATTTATAGTCCTTTGGGTACATACCCAGTAATGGGATTGCTGGGTCAAATGGTTTTTCTAGCTCTAGATTCTTGAGGAATTGCCATACTGTCTTCCACAATGGTTGAACTAATTTCACTCCCACCAACAGTATAAAAGTGTTCCTGTTTCTCCACATCCTCTCCAGCATCTGTTGTCTCCTGATTTTTTAATGATTACCATTCTAACTGGCATAACGTGGTAGCTCAATGTGGCTTTAATTTGCATTTCTCTAATGACCAGTGATGATGAGCATTTATTCATATGTTTGTTGGCTGCATAAATGTCTTCTTTTGAAAAGCGTCTGTTCATATCCTTGGCCCACTTTTTGATGGGGTTGTTGGATTTTTTCCTGTAAATTTGTTTCAGTTCTCTATTGATTCTGGATTATAGCCCTTTGTCAGATGGGTAGATTGCAAATCTTTTCTCCTATTCTGTTGGTTGCTGGTTTGCTTCCCTGATAGTTTCTTTTGCTGTGCAGAAGCTTTTAAGTTTAATTAGATCTCATATGTCTATTTTGGTTTTTGTTGCCATTGCTTTTGGTGTTTTGGTCATGAAGTCCTTGCCTATGCCTATGTCCTGAATGGTTTTGCCTAGGTATACTTCTAGAGTTTTTATGGTGGTAAGACTCATGTTTAAATCTTTAATCCATATAGAGTTGATTTTTGTATAAGGTGTAAGGAAGAGATCCAGTTTCAGTTTTCTGCATATGTCTAGCCAGTTTTTCTAACACCATTTATTAAATAGGGAATCCTTTCCCTATTGTTTGTTTTTGTCAGGTTTGTCAACGATCAGAGGTTGTAGTTATGTGGCACTCTTTCTGAGGCCTCTGTTCTGTTTCATTGGTCTAAATCTCTGTTTTGGTACCAGTATCACGATGTTTTGATTACAGTAGCCTTGTAATGTAGTTTAAAGTCAGGTAGCTTGATGCCTGCAGCTTGTTTGTTTTGTTTAGGATTGTCTTGACTATACAGGCTCTTTTTCAGTTCCATATGAAGTTTAGGGTTTTTTTTTTTCCAATTCTGTGAAGAAAGTCACTGGTAGCTTGATGGCAATAGTGTTGAATCTATAACTTACTTTGGACAATATGGTCATTTTCACAGTATTGATTCTTCCTAACCACGAGCATGGAATGTTTTTCCATCTCTTTGTGTCCTCTCTTATTTCCTCAAGCAGTGGTTTGTTGTTCTCTTGAAGGGTCCTTCACATCCCTTGTTAGTTGCATTCCTAGGTATTTTATTCTCTTCGTAGCAATTATGAATGGCAGTTCGCTCATGATTTGGCTCTCTGTCTGTTATCGGTGTATAGGAATGCTTGTGATTTTTGCACATTGATTTTGTATTTTGAGACTTTGCTGAGGTTGCTTATCAGTTTGAGATTTTGGGCTGAGATGATGGGGTCTTCTAAATACAATCATGTCATCTGCAAATAGAGACAATTTGACTTTCTCTTCTCCTAATTGAATATCCTTTATTTATTTATTTATTTTTTGTCAGATTGCACAGAAATTTCAATACTATGTTGAATAGGAGTGGTGAGAGAGGACACCTTTGTCTTGTGCCAATTTTCAAAGGGAATGCTTCCAGTTTTTATACAGTGAGTATAATATTGGCTGTGAGTTTGTCATAAGTAGCTTTTATTATTTTGAGACACATTCCTTAATACCTAGTTTATTGAGAGTTTTTAGTACAAAGTGCTGTTGAATTCTGTCAAAGGCCTTCTCTGTATCTATTGAGATAATCATGTGGTTCTTGTCTTTGGTTCTGTTTATGTGATGGATTATATTTATAGATTCGTGTATGTCGAGCCAGTCTTGCATCCCTGGGATGAAGCCAACTTGATTGTGATGGATAAGTTTTTGATGTGCTGCTGCAATTGGTTTGCCAGTATTTTTGTAAGAATCTTCATATCAATGTTCATCATGGATATTGGTCTGAAATTTTCTTTTTTAGTTGTGTCTCTGCCCGGTTTTGGTATCAGGATGACACTGGTCTCATAAAACGAGTTAGAGAGGATTTCCACTTTTTGTATTGTTTGGAATAGTTTCACTAGGAAAGGTACCAGCTCCTCTTTGTACCTCTGGAATAATTTGGTGTGTACCCATCTGGTCCTGGACTTTTTTTGGTTGGTAGGCTATTAATTGCTGCCTCAACTTCAGACCTTATTATTGGTCTATTCAGAGACTCAACTTCGTCCTGGTTTAGTCTTGGGGGGGGCGGGGAGGGTGTAAGTGTCTAGGAATTTATCCATTTCTTTTAGATTTACTGGTTTATATGCATAGAGGTGTTTGTAGTATCTCTAATGATAGTTTGTAGTTCTGTGGAATCGGTTGTGATATCCTCCCATTTATAATTGTTATTGCATCTGTTTGATTATTCTCTCTTTTCTTTTGTATTAGTCTGGCTAGCAGTCTGTCTATTTTGTTGTTCTTTTCAAAATACCAGATCTTTGATTGATTTATTTTTTGAAGGGTTTTTTGTGTCTCTATCTCCTTCAGTTCTGCTCTGATCTTAGTTATGTCTTGTCTGCTATTAGTTTTTGAATTTGTTCTATCTTCCTTCTCTGGTTCTTTTAATTGTGACCATAGGGTGTTGACTTTAGATCTTTCCTCGCTTTGCATGAGGGCATTTAGTACTATTAATTTCCCTCTTGACACTGTTTTAAATGTGTCTCAAAAGTTCTGGTAAGTTGTATCTTCATTCTCATTGTTTCGAAGAACATCTTTATTTCTGCCTTCATTTCGTTATTTATCCAGTAGTCAATTAGGAGCACATTGTTCAGCTTCCATGTAGTTGTGTGGTTTTGAGTGAGTTTATTAAACCTGAGTTTTAATTTGATTGCATGTGGTCTGGGAGACAGCTTGTTATGATTTCCATTCTTTTGCATTTGCTGAGGAGTGATTTACTTCCAATTATGTGGTCAATTTAAGAGTAAGTGTGATGTAGTGCTGAGAAGAATGTATATTCTGTGGATTTGGGGTGGAGAGTTCTATAGATGTCTATTAAGTATGCTTGGTCCGGATCTGACTTCAAGTCCTAGATATCCTTGTTAATATTCTGTCTTGTTGATCTGTCTAATATTGACAGTGGAGTGTTAAAGTCTCCCACTATTATTGTGTGGAAGTCTAAGTCTCTTTGTAGGTCATTAAGAACTTTCTTTTGTATCTAGGTGCTCCTGTATTGGGTGCATAGATATTTAAGATAGTTAGTTCTTCTTGTTGCATTGATCCCTCTACCATTATGTAATGCCCTCCATTGTAGAGACAAAATCTCATGATGTTGTCCAGGTTGATCTTGAACACCTAGGCTCAAGCAATTCTGCCTCTGATTCCCAAATGCTAATATTACAGGAATGAGCCATTGCCCTCAGCCCAGATGTGAAAGAGGTTTTTATCTCTTCTTAATGGAATATTTCTGGGTATAGTATTCTTGATTAATAGCTTTTAAAAAAATATTTATTTGTTTATTCTTTCCTTTAGCACTTTGAATACATCATTGTATTGTCTAGTGGTCCACAGGGTTTCTGCTGAGAAATCTACTAGAATTCACATTAGAACTCTATGGAATATATATATTTTTCTCTTCCTTTTTCTAGTATTTGTCTTTGATTTTTGATAATTTAATTATAACGTGTGTTAGGAGTTAAATTTAACTCGTCTGTTCGAGTTAAATTTGATTGGTGAACTCTGAGCTTCCTGTAACTAGATATATTTGTAGACATTATTTTCCTAAATATTCTTTCTAGGCCTTTTTATCAGCCACCTCCTTTTTAATTTCTATGATGTCATGGTTAGTTCACTTGATGGGGTCCCATTACAGACCTTCATTATTTATTTTTTTAATTTATGCCTTTAATCCTCTGATTGAGTAATTTTATGTGTTATGTTTTTTATCTTACTGAATCTTTCCTTTGTTTGATGAAATCTGCTGTAGAAACTAAATTTTTCAATTCTGTTATTGTATTTCTTGTATCTAGCTAGAACTTCTATTTTCATAATTGTTTCTGTCTTTTGTCAAATTTCTCATTCTCCACCAGGCGTGGGGTAGTCTTTAGTGGGAAGGAGAACGTTAACTTGTTTCCAAGTCAGGGGAAGGCTCCACATGACTTCATGTTTGATATGGTCCCCACCCAAGTCTCATCTTGAATTGTAACTCCCACAATTCCCATGTGTCATGGGAGGAACCCAGTGGGAGGTGATTGGTTATTGGGGTGGTTCTTTCCTGTACTGTTCTCCTGATAGTGAATAAGTCTCATGAGATCTGATGGCTTTAAAAATGAGAGTTTGCCTGTACGAAGTCTCTCTCTTTTCCTGCTGCCATCCATGTAAGTGGTGACTTGCTTCTTTTTGCCTTTCTACTATGATTGTGAGGCTTCTCCAGCCATATGGAGCTGTAAGCCCATTAAATCTCTTTCTTTTGTAAATTGTCCAGTCTCAGGTATGTCTTTATTAGCAGCATAAAAACAGACTAATACAATCTGGGTGTGGTGGCTCACACCTGTAATCCTAGCACTTTGGGAGGCCGAGGAGGGTGGATCACGAGGTCAAGAGATTGAGACCATCCTGGTCAACATGGTGAAACGCCGTCTCTATTAAAAAATACAAAAAATTAGTTGGGCATGGTGGCACATGCCTGTAATCCCAGCTACTCAGGAGGCTGAGGCAGGAGAATTGCCTGAACCCAGGAGGTGGAGGTTACAGTGAGCTGAGATCATGCCATTGCACTCCAGCCTGGGTAACAAGAGCGAAACTCTGTCTCAAACAAAACAAAACAAAACAAAACAAAAACAGACTAATACAATGGTTTCGTGAAAAATCCAGCCAGAGATTCAGGTATTCCCATAGATCATTACCTTCTGCAGCACTATGATCGTGGTCTGTCTTCTCAGCATAGCATCCTTGTTGATTGAAACACAGAGTAGCTGCCAACATCTATGTATCATATTGATGAGTACCCCAATCTTTGTCTCCGATTTATCTCAGGTAGTTCAGCCCTTCTGGCATTTTCAATACTTACTGTGGCACAGGACTGGAGTAGGCTTCTACAAAAATTCTCAGACCTGTAGAAAGATCAAACATCACCTTCAAGTCACTCCTCTTACCTCAGAAATTCTGAGTGTGAAAAAAGACTTCATGAGTTGCTTTTACCAGGTTGGGGAATGGGTGGTGTGGCCTAAAATAACCATTCCTCTTACTGGTCAAGGTTTTTCTCATTTCTGTTGATCCAAGTTCTTCCCCAAGCTTGCTGAATTCAGAGATATTCTTTACTTTTGAGTAGTTGCTAGATATAATGGGGGGAGTGATGCTGAGGCATCTTCTGTTCCACCATCTTGTTAATATCATTCTGGCTCTCTCTCCTCTCTCTCTCTCTCTCTCTCATTAGTCTAGCTAAAGATTTGCAAATTTTGTTAAACTTTTTTAAAAATCGTTTTCTTTTTTCCTTGACTTTTTTTCTATTCTTTTTCTACTCCCTATGTGATTTATTTCTGCTCTAATCTTTATTATTTATTTTTTATCATCACCTTGGGCATAGTTTGTTCTAATGCTTCTAGTTTCTTGAGCTCTAGAGTAAGATTGTTTCCTTGTTTAAGATCTTTCTTCTTTTTAGTGTATGTGTTTATCAATATAAACCTCTCTCCTAATACTACTTTTACTCATCTTACATGTATGTTATGCCTTTAATTTTATTGTCTAAAAATATTTTGAATTTCTTTTTTCTTTTGCTTTTTGACACATTGGCTGCTCAAGTCTTCGTTGTTTAATTTTCACTTCTCTGTTAATTGTTCAGCTTTCCCTTGGCTACTAATATCCAGTTTCCTTCTACTGTGATTGGAAAAGACATGTGGCATAACTACAGACTTCCTAAATTTGTTAAGACTTGTTTGTGACCTAAAAGGTGATCAATTCAGAGGATAATCTATGTGTAAGAGAAATGTGTATTCTTCTACCTTTAGTAAAATATTTTACATATTTTCTTAGGTCTATTTTGTCTATGATGTTGTTCAAATCTTTTTTTTTTTCTTATTTATTTTTTGTCTGGATATTCTATCAATTACTGAAATTGGAATATTGAAAACTTCTACTATTATTATGTTGCTGCCTATTTCTGCCTTAACTTCTGTCAATTCTTGCTTCATATATTTAGATGCTCTCGAAAACATATATAGATGCATATATGTTTATGATTGTCATACTTTCCATATGAATTTACACTTTGATCATTTTATAATGTCATTTTTGGTCCCTTGTGACAAAATCTGATGCAAATTAATTTTGTATGGTATACCTATGGTAACCTGTGCTCTTTTTGGGATTGCATTTGCATGAAAATTTTTTTCTGTTTCTTCATTTTTAATCTATATATGTTCTTAAATCTAAAGTGAGTGTCTTATATTTAGCATATAATTGGATCTTTTTTTAAACCCATTTAGCTATACTATCTTTTAACAGAGTTTAATTCATTCATATTTAAAATTAGTATTGATAGGAAACGGCTTACTATTAACATTTGTAAAATTGTTTTCTGTCTATATTCTAGATATTGTAACTCTTTTCTTGCTTCTTGTTTTCTTTTACATTTGGTTGATATTTATGAAGTGACATGCTTTGATTTCTTTTTATTTTCTTTTTTTGTATCACCTATAGGTATTTTCTTTGGTATGGCATTTACCTAAAATATTTTATGTTGATAACAACCTATCTTATTTGAACTTTAATTATTTAAGTTCAATAATTCAATAACATTTTAATTTATGTTCAGCAAGCACTACATACTTATATTATTGATATCACAAATTACATCTTTACGTTGTTTCCATGAACATATTTTATACTTACAGTTACCTACACTTTTATATTTTAACTTTTATACCAGAATTAAAAGTGATTTACACACCAGCATTCCAGGATCACTGTATTCTCTATTTGTCTATATAGTTTCTTATCTGTAAGCTTTATACTTCCATATGCTTTTGTTTTGTTGTTTGGCTTATTTTTGTTTTAAATTAAAGGACATCCTTTAGCATTTCTTCTATGACAATTGTGGTGATAATCAACTCTGTAAGCTCTTATTTATCCTGGAGTGTTTTTATCTTTTTTTTTTTTCCTTTTTAAGAAAAAATATTGATAAATACTGTATTCTTGGTTGCCAGTGTTTTTTTTTTTCTTTTAGTACATTGACTATATTATTCTAATTACTCTGTCCTGCAAGATTTTGCTGAGAAATCCGCTTATAGTTATAATGGCTCCCTTGTATGCTGAGTGTGTTTTCTCTCCTTGCTTCAGAATTTTGTTTGTCTGAGTTTTGACCATTTGATTATAATGCGTCCTCATGTGCTCTTTGAGTTTACCCTGTTTAAAGTTACTACAGCTTCTTTAATTGAGATATCCATTTCTTCCCACAGATTTGGAAAGTTTCCAGTCATTATTTATTGAAATAAGCTTTATATCCCTTTCACTTTCTCTTGACCTAGACTTTAATAATGTATATATTGTTCTGTTTTATGTTATTCCACAAATATTTTAGGCTTTTTGCATTATTTTCATACTTTTTTTCTTTTTATTCTTTTGATGAAACAATTTCAAATGACCTCTATTTGCATGTTTTATAATAATTATTTTGAATTTTTAATCAGGTAATTCACAAATCTCTCTTTCTTAAGAGTCATTTTCAAGGGATTTGTTTAAATTCAGTTTTCCTTGTTTCCTGGTGTTACTTACAACTTTGTAAGTTATTCATGCATTGGAAAAAAAAAAAGAGAGAGAGAGAGAGAGCCTATTTGTCCAGTCTTGACCCACTTCCTTGGTCTGGGGAAAGAATTTTGCCAGTCACCCTGGCTAGAGATTCATGTGACTTCTCAAGTTTTGTTTATTTATTTATTTACTTACTTACGTGGTGTGTCTTCACTAAACTTGTTCATGCAGCTTTCTACTTATAGGAATGTTCCAGTTTCTTTCTTTTTGTTTTTTATTTTAGAAGCTTATAATCCCTTACTCCCTCTGTTATCTATCTTCTGTAGCATAGATTTTATGAAGCAACAGCCTGCCTCCCAGCTGGTTTTTGTTCACAGAGACCCGCAGGCAACTAGAGTATGCCATGTTTTATAATTACTCTGAGTCAGACTAGAGAGAACTCAGTCCCTCAGGCAACAATTTTGTATAGCCAGAACATTGGATGCATGATTCACTCTTTTCTTTCCCTTGAGGGAGAGGTTTCTGAGCTGTATTGGCTTCTGTGTGCTGTATTACTGGTCCTCTAAAGCAGCAACACAATTCCTAGAAAATACATTGTTTAAAGAAAGAAAAAAATTTGAAACCTTTAGCAAATTATCAACATTTTAGTGTTATAGGGATATATTAAATGAATAAGAAATTATGCAGCAGTCATATATACAGAAAAATAATTTTCCACAAAATTTGTATACATACAATCAAAGTTTTACGTATCTTAGAAGCAAATGTGCAGAATAATTAACAGGCTAATTTCTCCATGTTTTTATTTTCTGCTGCTTTTTTCTGTAATTACTGTGTTTATAGACTGTCACACAAAATAATTGTAAAATAGTTAAACATTAAAGATAAAGAAAATAAAATGTTTAATTACTTCACTTGTAGGATTTTATGTAACTGAAGCTATAAGTAAAGTTATATATTTTGTTGGATGATATATCACCTACTTAAACATCTGATATCAGCTTACTTATGACTTCCCAAGTATGACTTACCTGAATTCCATGACTAGGTCAGCTTACAGTAAGAAAAACTAAAGTTTCTCTGTGTGTATCCTTCTATTAAAATTTAACACATATTAGTGGATTAAACCACTTTGGGGAAAATAAAATCTATGAGAGTGAAGGTAAATGAATCTGACTGCAACATAAAACCTTGATAGTATATAAAAGTTCCTGTTTCTCATAGCTGCTAAATTTTGTGGGTTTATTGGAATGGCTCCCAGCATCATTCTCAGTCTGCAGTGGTAAAGTAGGTGGCATTCGGATTGAAGTGAAATCACAGAAAATTTCAAATTTGCCTACACATCTAGTAGCAACTGCCTGCGGAATATAAGGGCTTTGGCTTCACTTTTGCCTTCTCAACATTGCACAGATTTCTATAATTGGCAAATGCTACCCTATAAACGAGAACTATAAATGGAAAGCTGGCATTCATAAACATGGTAAGAACCTTAGAAGGGAGCGCTTGTGGTGTCAAACTGACAACAAGTGATATCCATGCAAAATCATAATGCTATCGCTATCCATTTCCAGGTAGTTCCAGGTCATCATATAAAATATGCCCAAGTCATTTCTTCCTCAGTCACCGGGTTGTAGGAAACTTCCCATGAAGTCCTAGCTATATGTTGAGGAAGAGGCTGTAATAAATGTGAACCGTTGCTTTGATGCCACTTCCTTTTGCTTTCAGAAATTGGGCAGATGAATCTTCTAAATACCCCTTCTATGCTAAATATTCTGGCTTTAAAATATTAATATAGATTTAACCGCCTATATCTACATTAAATTTAAATGTTCTTGTGAAACAAGTACAATGGAGGAAAAAGAAGCTGCCATTAAAAGTCAAAGGAGTTGCCACCAGTATTAGAAATGTTGATTTTCTGAAGATCTCAAAACGACATACTGAAAAAAAAAAAAAAAAAAAAAAAAAAAAAAAAAAAAAAGTGGTTGCCAAAGCTGGCCTGGAAGTTGCTGAAATGTTCAGAATTCCTTAAGACTCTTCCAGAAACTATATCATTCTATAGTGATGAGAAACATAGTTCATCAAAGACAGTTTGGAAAACTCTTTGAATCTCTTAGTTGCCAGTTTCTCTAGTGAAAGCAGTTCCAAAGAAAAATGATATCTATTTGTCTTTGCTTTTTAAATCTCCCACACATTCCTGTCTTTGGCAAAATCTAAGTTGGAACAAGGTACCCACATAAATTTTGGAAAATCAAGTTTTCAGCAGTAAAAGGAAAGGGTGATGGAGCTGAGTTGCTATAAAGCCAATCAGCACAATAAGTATGGCTCATGCCTATCACGTACTTTTTCTGTCTCAAAACTTTCTTGTTTTGTTATTAACAGTGAATAACTGATATTAAATATTTTTGGAGAAAAGAGTTAAATTTTATACATTGTATATCTTTATTTTTTCCTATATTTCTCTGAAGTTGATAAATGTACATACAGTTTAATCTGCAATGTTACTTTATAGCTTACCTTTTAAAATCATTTTAATGAAGATAAGTGTAATGTTTTCTATGTAAAACATTACTTTTACCCTTTGAAAAATTTTTCTTAAAGCCATTTACTGTAAAATCATATGAGTTTGGTATGCTTTTATACAATTTAAAATTTTTAAATGTTTATAACATTATAACATGGTCTTGACTCAAATTTATTAAAATTTATTTCTGCTATTTCATTATAGCAAATGCTAACAATATTTCTGAAAATTATGGATTATAAAATACTTAATTTTTAAATGGCAATATTAACAATTAAAAATATATTTTTTAAATTTTATGGGTGCATAGAAGGTGTATATATTTATAAGGCACACAAACTATTTTGATATAGGCAAACAATACATAACAATCACATCAGGATAAATGGAGGTATCTATCATCTCAAGCATGTACTATTTCTTTGTGTTACAAACATCCCAATTATACTGTTAGTTATTTTTAAATGTACAATAAATTTTAATTGACTAGAATCACCCTGTTGTGCTACCAAACAGTAGATCTTATTTACTTTATGAAACCATATTTTTTAATCCATTAACTATCCCCACTTCTCCATCTCACTACCATTCCCAGCTTCTGGCAACCATCATTCTACTGTCTGTTCCAAGAGTTTGACTGATTTAATTTTTACCTCCTACACATAAGTAAAAGCATATATAATTTGTCTTTTCATTCCTGGGTTTTGTTTGTTTGTTTGTTTGTTTGTTTTACTTAACATAATGTCCTCAGTTCCTACACATAAGTAAAAGCATATATAATTTGTCTTTTCATTCCTGGGTTTTGTTTGTTTGTTTGTTTGTTTGTTTTACTTAACATAATGTCCTCAGTTCCATCCATGCTCTTGCAAACATTAGGGTCTTTTTTTTTATAGCTGAATAGTATTTTTTTGTGTGTATGTACCCCATATTTTCCTTATCCATTCCTCTTTTGATGGACACTTATGTTGCTTCTGAATCCTGGCTATTATTAATAGTGCTGCAATAAACATGGGAGTGCTGATATCTTTTTGATATGCTGATTTCTTTTTTTGAGGGATATATATCAAGCAGTAAGACTGCTGAGTAATCTGGTAGTCTGTTTTTAGTTTTCTCCATGTTGTTCTCCATGGTGGCTGTACTAATTTATATTCCTGCCAATAATATATGAGGGTTCCTTGCTCCACATCCTCACCAGCATTCATTATTGCCCGTCTTTGGATAAAGTGATTTTAATTGGGGTGAGATAATATCTCATTGTAGTTTTGTTTTGCATTTTCTGATGATCAGTGATGTTGAGCATCTTTTCATACATATGTTTTTCATTTGTATGTCTTCTTTCGAAAAATGTCTGTGCAGATCTATGCATTTTTAATTGGATTATTAGATTTGTTTTCCTTTGGAGCTGTTTGAGCTAGGTTATAAATACCTTTGTCAAATGGATAGTTTACAAATATTTTCTCCCATTCTTTGGCTTGTACCTTCAATTTGTGAATTGATAGTATTTACAATTGAGTGCTTAGAGATACCATAGATTGCAAAACATTTTTATAACTTTTTTCTACTTTTTAAAATAATTTTATGCAGATATTTATATATATATTAGATCATGAAAAGAACATTTATTATACTCTTTATGTAAATATTTGCACCAACTTCGACTATAGAGCAAGACTTATTCTCTGTATTCTGTTTAGTGCTACTTACTATAGGTTATAAGAATGATTTTTACATTTTGGAAGACAGGAATAAAAAGAGTTTATGATACTTCTGCAGGACTACAAAGTTTTATAAGTAAAAAGATAAATTAAAGATTACATTGTCCAAAATATCCATTTATAGATAGACATCTTAATACATGATTAAAAATAGAAACTATGTGGTTATTTTCAAAACACTGGATGGGGAAGAAATTATAGCAAATTTCTTCTTTTTCAGTGTTTAGTCAATTAATATCAGTTCATTTCCTTTTGATGCACTATTATGTATTTTTTTAATTAATAGCATTCAGAGGGCTTGAACAACTTATGTACCCTGACAATTCTTTGCCCTAATTCTATTTATGATTTTCTAAGATCATTCTAAAAATCATCATATTGCCTATCCAGACTTTGATAAGTCAGTTGCTCTCTGCTAGTCAGATGTTTGCTTCTTCATGGACAGACCAGCAGCAACAACCTATCTCTAATAAGATAGTTCTGTTTCTTTCGTTTGTACACAGAAAGGTGTTATTTTCAATTCCCCTTTGTAGTTAGGTCAGAGGTGATTTGGTTGACTTATAGCCAATAGAAGGTAGAGAAAGTCATGTCAGTGACTTTCAGCTCCTGCCCTTTAAATATCTGACATAACACTTTTATCAATTCCTCTTATTTCTGAGGCTTTGAAGGCCACATAGACCAAGTACTGTAATACCAAGGTGGAAGCAACCTTGATCTACAGTTGAAGGAAAATAGCCCAGTAGACTCACCAGGTTATAATCTGATTGAGGAATGAGATTTCATGGTGTTGAACCTTTGTTAATTCAGCATTTCTGTGTTACCTCACATAGCCTAGGTTCCCTGAGCAGTTTAAAAAATAAGCATGCGGCAAACCACACTGCCACGTGTGACAATCTTGCGTGTTCTTCACATGTACCCAAAAACCTAAAATGCAATTACAAAAAAAAAAAAAAAAAAAAGAAAAAGAAAAGAAAAGAAAAGAAAAGAAAAGAAAGAAATAAGCATGCTAAGGAATGTTCTTAGGACTATGTGTCAGAGTTAAAAATGTTGACGCTTAGAGAAAATATTTTATTTTTAATCTATCTGATTCGGGCCAATATAAGTTTTCTAGGAAAGTCTGAGAAAGTAAGAGGGTAATAGGTGGTATCTGATGTCAAAAAATAAACTAACTGGCAACCAATTGAGATGACTTTTTGAAAGGCACGCGCAGCTTTGCTAGAAAGTATTGCATGTTGGAAAGACAACTTTGTTAGAAAACTATCCTAGTAAACTTAGAAAAATAGCGTATTTTCTAATGCTGTAATTTTTTTTCTTTTAAAAATAAGCAATATTCTGACCTCACTAAGAAAAAAATGATCATTAATTAAAAGCACTTCAATGTTTACCAGTGACAAAATACAAATGTCTTGCATAAAAAGTAGCATTTAAAATTGTTGAGATTGTATTTTATTAGCAATAGCTCTTTCCTTAAATTAAATAGTTTAGTAATTTTTAACATCAAGAACACCATCAAATATAATGATCTGCAAAAGACCAGTAATGTAAACATAAAATACAGTAAAACATTTACAGCAGACTTCATATGGTTTGTGGTAGGATAAAGTCAATATTACAGTAATACTTTGCCTTTTTTTCTACCTTGTAAGAGAAACAGTTCACAATTCATACATCACTTTTACAATATAATGTAGTACTTTTTAAGGTTTCAAAATAAGAAACCACCTTGTCCTTATTTTAGCTACTTATTTTTAAGAGGAAACAACCAGTCTTAATGTTACATAATGACAACGCTTATCTAACCTCCTAGAAGGGGAGTGTGCTGGGTAAATAACAAAGATTACTGCCACTCTCCATTTCTCCCCATACTCTGCATTATGGTTTCTTATCACAGCAATCAGTTGCTGTTTTCTGTTACGCTTCAGGCATTCTATATTATTAGAAAGGCAGAGAAAGATGATGGCAAACTAAGTCAGAGAGAAATGACAGAAACTAATTTCCATTTCCATTACATTTTTTAAAACTTTTCTACAATGAGAGCTTCTATCTTAATGATTTAATGTATAGAAACCAATCCTTTCCTTGATCACTGTGTAAACCTCTATGACCTGCTGACGAATGGTAGAAATCAATGTTCACAATGCAATGCGATAAATATTATAATGATGGTCTATCCAAACTCCTAGGAATAAACCATAGAGAGGTGAAATATATTTGAGCTATAGGTCTCATATTTAATATCTAATTATCCATATAAAATCCATTGCTAATAAAAGGATAATAATTGTGACTATGACATTACTGACAAATCCCCAAATTAGTTTCTTCTTATCAGTTATTGGCTTCTAATTATTTAGTTAATTCTTACTGTCATGAAACATTCAAATTAATAAAAGAAAATAAAAGACTCTCTCTCTCTCTCTCTCTCTCTCTCTCTCTCTCTCTCTCTCAACATTTGGAAATAAGTTACCTAAATTTTTAATTATCAAGGCTAATTTTTACTTTCTTCCTTGAGGTGTTATTTATTCCTTCCAGCCATTATCATGTATCAGCCTATTTAATATATTCTGATATTTTATTATAGAATCCAATGATCGAAATGATTGAACAAGACTGGATCCAGGGCTAACTTAGAACATATTCTGATTTACCTTCCATATTTGATTTTGAACCAATGATTATCACTGAAATGACACTCACCTTCATTTGGACACAACACAAGAGAAGCAGAATTGATTTGTGTTGTATATAATGAATAAACACGTTTAGAACAGGTCTCTTTTTCTGAACATGATTCTTAACAAAATTGGAGTTAGCCAATATATCAGATAAGTCATCAAATTATTGAAGAATGTAATAATGGGCCTTATTCTTGTCTTGGTATTTACATAGCACTGGCTAATGGAAGCTTATAAATGTTTAAAGAGTCAGCTACAATTGCCTTTTTCTGGTTTAGGTCAGACTCATTTTCACTATCACTTCTACTTTTGTTTTTCTGTGTAAATATCAGATTGCTTTTTGCTGGGGTACCATGTAGTAAAGAAGAAACTGGTTTAGAAAGGTAAATATCTCCCACAATGCAGTAAGCTTACATTTTCACAAAACTGATCATATTCAACTCTCTGTGAGGCAATGTAATGACTTATGTGTAAAGATATATTCTATATGTACCTTTATACCTGCCATCAAAAAATGTATTTACATATTTTTTAACATACAGTGATCATGACAAACAAGGTTTGGGATAGTTCAATAGATAGATATTAATTTTGGCTGAGTAAAAAAGCTGGAACATATGTAGTTCAATTAAACTTACATAAAGTATCAATTTCTGTAGCTCTTAAAGAATATATAATATCTTAAAAATCTTTGACAAGACTCAATTTAATTGGTTATTTGTATCTACTAAACGTTTTTTTCTTAACTTCATTATATGTTTTTTGTTCTTTTATTAATGCTGCAGTTATTTCCTTTTCTTCCAATTTCATTTGCAAATATATGACATTTTAGTCACCTTGTTGATCCATTACCAAACCGGGAAATCTAGAAACCATATCTAATGATGTCATCTCTATGTCAAATATATCCCCAAACCCAATCACCCAATGCATGAACACAGCTAGAAACAGAAATCAATGGCAAATTAGTTCAATCATATAGTAAGATGCTGAATTTTATGACTTCATATATTTAAAATTTAATTGTTTTCTACAGTAGGTCTACAGAAAGTAAAATTGGTCCTATTGTTTTAACATAATGTAACTAGTTGAGACTAAAACTTTGTTCAGTTTAATTTGTCATATCTTATTATAACTGTGTACTAATATTGCTTAAATGGCCTGCAATTTCTTTGATCAGTAGCAAAATCCAAGATGATCATCATAAAGATATTTGGAGACCAATGTAAGATAATTAAAATTAAGTAGGAAATGAAACAGAAAATTTAGATGTTTGCAGGTATTTTGAAATTGAAAAAATTATCTAATTAGAATAGTTTTCTTATTAGTTAATTCGATTTTTAGAGACAGGGTCTCACACTGTTGCTCAGCACAGAGTGCCATGGTGATTAGAACTTACTGCAGCCTTGAATTTCTGGTTTTAAGTGATCCTCCCTCCTCAGCCTCCCAAGTAATTGAGACTCCAGGTGCATGTTACTACACACAGCTATTTTTTATTTTTAATTTTTGTAGAGATGAGGTCTCACTATGTTGCTCCAGCTGGTCTAAAACTCCTAGCCTCAAGCAATCCACCTGCCTCAGACTCCTAAAATGTTGTATGGTTTTCTGTATATAAATACCCAAAGGTAATTGATCTGAAATGCTAATTATATATAATAAAAATATACATCCTCATAGACAAATATGCTTCTGCAGTATTAACTTTAATTCTTTCTTTCCAAATTCTTAAGACAATTCTTCCACAAATTATTATGAAATTTCTAGGAATGCTTGAACTTATTTTATTTCATTTTATATGTTGCCTGAGAAAAGGATTTTCTACATCTTAACACTCAGATAACCTGCAGGAAAAAGTTACAAGTCATTAGGTAAACAGAGTCAATTGTAGTTTGAGATCTATAGATCCCTTTTCTGTCTCTGATTTTCTCTACAATGGAGTGCACCTAGGACATTGACTGACAGATTCCAGGACTTTTTGATGAAATGGGCTATTTTTTAGAGTAGCTCTATAAATTCTCAGGTAAGGAAACATGCTCCCTAATCTGTATAAAGCAATGAGGCAACTTCTATATATTCTTTGGACTTTTTCCTCATCTAAAAAGATAACCAGGCTTTCAGAATTAGAAAAATGGATGTACCAACATCGAAATGAAGTTTCAGGCAATATATCATTAAATATAACATGTTCAGAAACATTTGTTTTGTCTCTGATGTGCTTTTTTTCTGAAACTGAAATAAACAGGAAAAGGTTATAATTAAAACTGCATTTATTGAACACCAACATATGCTAATTCTGAATTTATTCCCATTGCATCCTAATTAAAATACCTCTTTTATCTTCAAAGGGAGAAGAAATCAGAAAAAAGGAAAGAGTAATAAAATATTGAAAACCTCATATTGGCATTTTATTGAATTATTTTTAATGCAAAGAGGAATAGTTAATGGTAATGAATGTTTAAGAAGAAAATATTAGGCCTTTCTGAACTATTTTTTTCTCAATAGTTTAGTTTCTACTCTGTGAATTCCATTATTATTATTTTTTTTTCAATTGAGAGCAGGTACTGTTTATTAACTGACCAGCTTAGAAAAATAATCATGGGAGACACCTTAGTTCATTCTTCTAATAAGCCTGTTGATCTGATCCTCCCTGTTGCCTGCATCTCCACCTTCTACAAAATGGGTGGTCTTTTTCTTCATTCCGCCCCGTGGAGAAGATAAATTAAAGGGCCGCAGGAAGTTATTTGCTTCTTTGAAGCGTTTTCCAACAGTATAGATCTCATGAATCAGATCCTCCATGCAGATGATGCCATATTTTCCAAGAGATCGAGCAATCAGAGCATTATCTGTCAACGCAATTCGCTTCTTTTTGATTTTGCCATAACCACGTTTGTAGATTAGTTCATTTACTGACTTCAGATTTGGGTACCCCCATGCAATATATGGCTCTACAATCCTCAGCATGTTAATTGAAGCCTTGTTGAGCTTCACAAAGGTTCCATTGAAAATTTGACGAAGGCGAAGAAGCTGTAACACCTTGGACCTTTGGGCTCACACCATTGATACCTCTGATCCTGATGACAAATGCCAGTTTGGGTTCTGCAGGTACATAGAAGTTGCCAGCTTTCCTTGCCATCCTCGCCATTCGAATTTCAGTTCTGTACATCTGCCTATATTCCTTGCGATAAGGCTTCGCTTTTTCATAGATAAGCTTCCTCCTTGCCTTTCAAAGCATCTTTTGGGCAAACTTCTTTCTCAGGCGCTTGATCTTCAGCTTTGCGAAATTCCTTCGCTTTTTCTTAAGGGTTTCCGGCACGGCAGGAACCTTCTTCTTCTTCTCTTCTACACCCTCCATGGTTCCAGCCGGAAAAAAAAGAGCTCTGTGAATTCCATTATTAGTTTATAATTCTTGGATCATAACCCAGATAAATATGATGTGCTATTACGTAAGTCTTTTCAGCTGTCAACTTTAAACAACACAGACCGGCAAAGTTTGCTAAAGGAAAACCTCTTATCAGAATCTGAACTATATTCACAAACTCATTATTGACAGTAAAGGCCATGTATAAGTAATCAAGCCCAAATAGTGGCTAATTTTCGGCAGTATCTAATTAAGCTGATAATAGGAAAGACATATGGACATTCACTATAAGCTGGAGAATCTTGGTAAATCATTTCCAATGCAAAATCTCATAGTTTAAGATTGAATAAATCATAAATACCAGTGAACAATTTGATATTCATGAAATTTTTCCAATGTGCTTTTTGGACAAAATTACTGTTTAACCTAAATTCAAGTGACATTTTTCAAACTATTTTTTTATTTTTCAAATTGTTTGTAAACTTTTTTTAAAAAGGCAATTTTAGGGAAGTGAATAAGAAAATCTGATTGTGAGGAAGAGGCCTGTGTAGCCAAGATCAACAAGTGTGCTCCAGGCTCTTCATGTGCCTTGTGTTTTTTGCTGTTTTTCTTTGGTGACTATGTTTATCCTGCATCAAGAACTGCTTTATGTACTAAAGGCTTGGCAACATTTTGTTGCATTTGTTCTATTCAGAGGATACTATCTATCCATCTCACTGTGCATGGCATCCCAAATGACATTTTGGAAGATTTTTCCCTTCCCAATTGTAAGATAAACTAATGTAATTTCCTTCATAGGCCCCTGTCATTGAGGCAGGCAAGACTATTCAACACTTACCCAGTGATTTAAATGTTTAATGAGGGTTAGTGACAGACCCCATTATTAAACAAAATTGCACTGTAATATGATGAGACTTTATCAATCCATACCTTTTTCTCTGTCTTCATTTCATTACCAGGGATCTGATTTCAGTTCTCAATATAGATCAGCTCTGAATGGTTGGGTTAATTACATAACGGACATGATTTGGTTGTTTTTCCAGTAATACAACTTTTTTCAATAGTATTTCAATTTGCTTTGAAATACTGCTAATATATTCTGCATTTTCTTCATTCTCAAATATATTTTATTAACAGTGTTTGATAGTTGTGTATTTTCCAAATATTGGCCTGTTGCTATAGAAGAAATGATGAGAAAAATCACAAAATCAAAAGATTTTAGGGAATATTGTTTCCTTTTTCTTATATGTAAAATTCTAGATGCTTTTGTTTGTTAAATAAAATTTATGTAAGTTGATTTATTTAAAGTAGAATGTTTAAAACAGATTGAGACATATATGGTGAGCATAATTATAAATAATTAGAAATTTCAATTAACTATTGATAATTATATATCTGAGAGGCCATAAGGAGGATTATTATACCCCTGAAAAAAGTCAACACTTCTTAATATTTCTTTGGGGAGAAAGGTTTGCAACATATGCAAGAGTGAATATCTACCTCTCTGAGTTAACTTGAGGTGTTTATTATACGGTTTCTATTTTTGCTGTTAGTTTATGAAATTAATAAAAGTGACAAGGTTGCTGCCATATACATTTTTATTTATCTTGATTATATGTATTGCAAATGTTCACAGCTACTTTGTCAGAGTTTAAGTACCTTGGCTAATGCAACAGAATATACTCTATAAATTTCCTAACGAAAACTGACTGTTATATTTCTCCCCTTTGTTGATTAGAAAGCAGATCAGGGCTGAGTGCGGTGGCTCTAGCCTGTAATCCCAGCACTTTGGGGGGCCGAGGCGGGTGGATCACGAGGTCAAGGGATCGAGATCATCCTGGTCAACATTGTGAAACCCCGTCTCTACTAAAAATACAAAAAAAAAAAAAAAAAAAAAAAAAAAAAAAAAAAAAAAAATCAGCTGGGCATGGTGTTGCGTGCCTGTAATTCCAGCTACTCAGGAGGCTGAGGCAGGAGAATTGCCTGAATCCAGGAGGCGGAGGTTGGGGTGAGCCAAGATTGCGCCATTGCACTCCAGCCTGGGTAATAAGAGCTAAACTCTGTCTCAAAACAAAAAACAAACAAACAAACAAAAAAAGCAGATCAATTGAAGTATTCTTCTGAGGGTGGTAAATGGTACAACTAGATGTGGGAATGAGGGAATGTGTTCTCTTTCCGGGTCTATGAGGGGGTGTAGCTTTAAGGGCAAGAATTTCCTGGCTCCGTGCCCGCTTCCCATCTCTCTCCATCCAGGAGATTCAACAGTTTATGTTTGAATTTCAAGGGTGAGGGAAGAAACTAAAAGTAAATCAGTCCAGCGGAAGTTCTAAGGAACTCCTTTCATTGGCCCAGTATCTTGGAGAAGGTGGGGGTTTCTCCCAGGATAAAAATCCATGCGCCCTCAACTGCCCCGGATTTCCAACTTTCTGGAATCCCCTCCCACATGGTGGGAGCTCCCTCCAGGATTTCCCCCTCTGGAATCCCCTTCCACACCTTTGTGGAATCCTTTCTCTTCTTCTCTTTTCCTTCTCTTTTCTCTACCTAAATAAAATCACCTTTCTGCCACATTTTTGGGGTCCGATATTTACTTTTACGAGCATATGGTCCACCTGCAGTGGCCCCATCATTTATTCCTTAAGAGGCTGGAAGCCAAGAACCCACAATAATCACCAGCATCCAAGAAAAAATCCCGGTTATAGGAAGTATAAAGTCAATCATACTATTCTACATATTAGGGTATCTAGTTTTTAGTTAAGTTCAAAATATTTCTTCAAGACTTGTGGTTTATGGATTCCATATATGTCACATTATATGTAATATGCCACATTATTATTATTTTATACTATTATTTATTGCCAGATATTTTAAATTTCATTGAAATTTATTCTTAGGCCGGGCACAGTGGCTCACGCCTGTAATCCCAGCACTTTGGGAGGCCAAGGTGGGTGGATCACAAGGTCAAGAGATCGAGACCATCCTGGTCAACATGGTGAAACCCCGTCTCTACTAAAAATACAAAAAGTTAACTGGGCATGTTGGTGCCTGCCTGTAATCCCAGTTACTCAGGAGGCTGAGACAGAAGAATTGCCTGAACCCAGGAGGCGAAGGTTGCGGTGAGCCAAGATCGCACCATTGCACTCCAGCCTGGGTAACAAGAGCAAAACTCTGTCTCAAAAAAAATAAAATAAAATAAAATAAAAAATTTATTCTTGACTTATGGGGTATTTTGACATTGTTATGTGAATCTTCAAACTTTTATGTATTTTCTAGTATTTCCTGTATTGCTTTCTAACTAAATTTTACTGAGGTAAGAGAATAATATTCTTTAACATTTTAGTGATTTGGTATCTGTTTAAACTTTTTTTATTGGCTTACCATATAGTTCATTTTTGAACATGTTTTATATGTACTTGAAAAGAATATATTAGTATATTAGTTGACCACATTAGAAAAAGCATCTGTAGCTTTTAATATTCTCTAAGTCTCAGTTTCTTCAACATGAAAAGAAGAATTTCCTATTGTGGTTTTGATTTGTAATTCTCTAATGACCAGTGATGATGAGATTTCTTTCGTATGTTTGTTGGCAACATAACTATCTTCTTTTGAAAAGTGTCTGTTCATATTCTTCACCCACTTTTTGATGAGGGTTTTTTTTTTTTCTTTTAAATTTCTTTAAGTTCTTTGTAGGTTTGGGATATTAGGACTTTGTTAGATGGATAGATTGCAAAATTTTTCTCCCATTCTGTAGGATCCCTGTTCATGCTAATGATAGTTTATTTTGCTGTGCAGAAGCTCTTTAGTTTGATTAGATCCCATTTGTCTATTTTGACTTTAGTTGCCATTGCTTTTGATATTTTAGTCATGAAGTCTTTGTCCATGCCTATGTCCTGAATGACATTGCCTAGGTTTTCTTCTAGGGTTTTTATGTTTTTAGGTCTTACATTTAAGTATTTAATCCATCTTGAGTTAATTTTTGTATAAGATAAGGAAGGGATCCAGTTTTAGTTTTCTGTGTATGGCTAGCCACTTTTCACAACACCATCACACCAGTTAGAATGGCAATCATTAAAAAGTCAGAAAACAACAGATGCTGGAGAGAATATGGAGAAATTGAAACACTTTTACACTGTTGGTAGGAGTGAAAATTAGTTCAACCATTGTGGAAGACAGTGTGGCGATTTCTCAAAGATCTAGAACCAGAGCTATCATTTGTCCCAGCAATTCCATTACTGAGTATATACTCCAAGGATTATAAAGACACACACACACACACACACAGAGAGACTTATGTTTATTGCAGCAATATTCACAATAGCAAAGACTTGGAACCAACTGAAATGTCCATTACTGATAGACTGGATAAAGAAAATGTGGCACATATACATCATGGAATGCTATGCTGCCATAAAAAAAAGGATTAATTCATGTCTTTTGCAGGGACATGGATGAAGCTGAAAACTATCATTCTCAGAAAAGTAACACAGGAACAGAAAACCAAACACCACATGTTCTCATTTATAAGTGGGGGTTTAACAATGAGAACACATGAACACAGGGAGGGAAACATCACAAATGGAGGCCTGTTGGGGGATGGAGGAGTAGGGGAGGGATAGCATTATGAAAAATACTAATGTAGGTGACAGATTGAAGAGTGCAACCAACTACCATGGCACGTGTATAGCTATGTAACAAACCTGCACATTCTTCGCATGTGTCCCAGAACTTAAAGTATAATTTAAAAAAAAAAAAAAAGAAAAAGAAAAAAAAGAAAAGAAAAGATAAAAAAGAAAAATAGAGAAAGGAAGAAGAAGAGTTTCTAAGTAAGGATTAAATATTAAACTATCAGGTGCCTAACAGAGTTATTTCCCAGCATAAGAATAACTACATCAATTCTTTGCTATGTGAGTTTTTCTGAATTTTTTTGAGATGCCTAATTCCATAGAAAATATTATATCATGACTGGTATTTGAAGTCTTGAGACATTTTTAAAAATACATGTTTTGCACAATGTATTTATCTTAAAGAATGTTTTCTTAAATTTTATGTAGTTATTTATTAACATAATAAAGAGATGATAAACAGATAATCTATCCTCACTTAATTGTATTTATTTTGAGCCACAATTCTTTTTCCCTGGGTAGTAGAGTTTGTGTTCCTATCTACTTGTGATTGGTGTTGTAGAAGAAAATTAATGATGGAATTCTGATTCTATCTTCATTGTAGGAAAAAGTTCTTATGTATTTTATTTATCTTCCCTCTGTGGTTTTCTATGTATAATGTTGGTTTACTTTTAAACTTTGAGATTCAGAGAATTATTTAGTTACTCTAAGTTTGGATCTTTCTTTTTCTTTCTTTCTTTTCTTTTTTTTTTCTCAAGATCTTGGCTGGAATTTATTTATTTTTATTTTTTATTGTATTTTGGGTTCTGGGGTATTCATTAATTGACATTCAAAATTCCTTTTTTTTTTTTTTTTGAGATAGAGTCTTTCTCTGTCACTCAGGCTGAAGAGCGGAGGCATGATCTCAGCTCACTGCAACCTCCACCTTCCAGATTCAAGCAATTCTCCTGCCTCAGCTTCCTGAGTAGCTGGGATTGCAGACATATACCACCATGCCTGATTTTTTTTTTTTTTTTTTTTTTTTTTTTTTGTATTTTTAGTAGAGACAGGGTTTCACCATGTTGGCCAGGTTGGTCTAGAACTCCTGAGCTCAGGTGATCTGCCTGCCTTAGCCTCCCAATGCTGGGGTTACCAGTCTGAGGTGCCACAACTGACCTCCCTTTCATTTTTAAGGAAACGAGTTTTTCTTCAGGAAGCACTGTTTTGTGGAATGCCAATTCAAATATCTGGTGATTCTTTTTATCTTAGCTTATTCTGACAGAAAGAACGCTGATATGTACACTATTACTCCCTAAAATGTCAATAGAGGTATATGCTTATATGCTCTTTAGTATCTCACAGAATTCTGCTGCTGATCAGCTCCTTTTCTTATTCTACATCCTCTTCCTTAGGTAATCTCATCATTACTTCAAGTAACTCCTCTAGCAGAAAGATTATGTTTTCATCTTTTGGCATCCACACTTTGGCACAATATCTGTCTCAGTGCTAATTACATATAAAGTACTAAATAAATGTGCACTGAGCTCAGCTTCTGAAATTGAATGGACATGCATTAAGAGTATTGAGTTAGGTCACTTGTTTAATAACTTTGGTAAAGAAAATTAGGGTACAAGAACTAATCAGAATTAGGGAATGTATTCTCTTCCTGAGTCCACAACGGGGTGTAGTTTCAAGGGCAAGAACTTCCCAGTGCTATGCCTCTCCCCCACCCCCCGCCCCCCATCAAGGGATTAAAGACCTTGTTTAAGTTTTTGCAGGCATGGGAAAGAATCAAAGGTCAATCACTCCAACAGAAGTTTGAAGGAACTCTTTTTAAATGCCAGGGGGCTTGGAGGAGGAGGAAATTCCTCCCAGATTAAAAATTTCTTCTTCCACAGATTCCATATTTGGGAACCTCTTCAGATTCCATATTTGGGCTCCCTTCCACAATCTTGTGGAAGCTCTCTGTCTCTCATCTTTCTCTTTCTCCTTTTTCTCTTTCTCTGCCTAAATAAATAACTTTCTGCAAAAACTCTTTGGGGTCTGATATTCACTTGCTAGTGCACCACACCTGGCGTGGTCCTGTCTCCTATTTTGGGGTGAGTTAGGGATGAAGAGCCTGGAAAAATATCCTCTCAGGGGTACTCAGCCTCCCCTGCACCCCAGAACCCAGCAACAATAAGGTAAATAATAATCAAACAAATTTTTTAAAGCAGAGAACACAGGTGATTATGTAAGAAAATGTATTTCAAAGGCATTAGTAAGAGAAATTCAAATTAATTTTAAAAATTAAGGAATCTAACCCATGGTATTCTAATTATTATTTCAAGCTAATTGCTATTTTCCAGTCACTGATTTTTTTCATTCCAAATACATCTATAATTTTATATTAGTGCTTTAATAAGCATTTATTTCTAAATATACATTAAATCACGAAATGCGTTTTTAAGACATTGACACCAATATTTAAGTAGAATCCCAAACCCTTGATCTTAGTAGAAATAGTAGATTTGAACCAAACCAAAGTAAAACTAATAAATAAATAAATACATTTACTAGAAACACAAAAAGGGAAAAAAATAAAAAGCAAGATTGATAGAATGTTCACAAATAAGGGATAGAATTATCACTTTCTTGTCCCAGTAGAATTATTTTCATCTGATTGGATTCGGGTATATAAAAACTGTCTCTCTGTTATTCTTATTAACAGATTTAGGAATATACATTATTCTCTCTCTTTAAGAGTTTTAGTTGGCCGGGCGCGGTGGCTCAAGCCTGTAATCCCAGCACTTTGGGAGGCCGAGGCGGGTGGATCACGAGGTCAAGAGATCGAGACCATCCTGGTCAACATGGTGAAACCCCGTCTCTACCAAAAATACAAAAAATTCGCTGGGCATGGTGGTACGTGCCTGTAATCCCAGCTACTCAGGAGGCTGAGGCAGGAGAATTGCCTGAACCCAGGAGGCGGAGGTTGCGGTGAGCCGAGATCGTGCCATTGCACTCCAGCCTAGGTAACAAGAGCGAAACTCCGCCTCAAAAAAAAAAAAAAAAAAAAAAAAAAAAAAAGAGTTTTATAATGCCCAGCTTCTAATATCTGAAATGGTTCACTATGTCTTATAGATGAAAGTGCTAAACAGGATACCATAATTTTCTGTTTATTTCCCATTTGATTATTATTAATGCATAAAACAAAATTTAAAAGGAAATAGAATATTTACATTTATTTTAATAATTATTTTTGAAAAACACAAGGCTAAAATAGCTATATAATTTGTGATTTTATGTGACTACTTGTTTGTATATTATACAGAATAACTTGTTGTTATTTAAATTGTGATATACAAATTTGATGTTTAATGTGATCATTTGTTATTCAGAACAAGAGTATATTTCTGGCCTCCCACCAATTAGCTATTATAAACTTTTATAAGTGTCCTGGGAAGTATTAATATTCATTTAAGCAAATCTATAAATAATTTATTATTAATACATGTATATGTACTATTAATGAAATAATACATGTATGTAGTAATAAGATAATACTAGTAATTTTTGTACTTAATATACTACTAAAATATATCTGTATATAAAGTATAGTTAATAAGTACAGTATATTACTAATATGTACAAACATTACATATATAATTAATATACCAACCAATATGTACATATCAAACAATCAATGTGTGCATAACTACAGCAGTTCTCAACTTTATTTTCATGCTCTTATTGGAAGTTGGTATTATCTCCGTGTTGTATTCCTACTTCTGGTTTCCTCTGGTCTTCAGCCAGCCCCTAATTTGCTAAAAGATCTTTAACTTATTGGACAAATGCATTTTTTTATTCCTGAAACACTTATGCTATTAGTGGTTCTGCCTATTTTGAGTGTTGTAGCTTTCCAATATCTTTTACTACTGGCCATGGGAGTGATAAGAAGCAACTCAGAGAATTCCCCTGAATTTCCTACCTATAAACTCTTGCTTCTACTACACAGCGGTAACCTAATTATTGCTTGACTATTAGGTTCAATCATCAAGACAATAGAGCAACCTCATTATCTGATGTTCAGTGGAATGTCTAGCCCAAAGTGGCCAGGGGGCAGTTTCTGTTGCTAGCTTAATGAAAAATTATGTTTTGTCCTCTGATGAAATATTTCCTCCTTTGAGAAATAAGATCCCTACACCAACTTTTTTTAGTGGATTATTACAAGTAATAATGAGGAAAATCACTTCATCTTCTACCTCTTATTTTGTAGATCTATGGCTAAATGTATAGATAATAGGTAGAGATTTCTCTCTCTCTTTACCTCTTTTTATATATATAAATGTGTATAAGTTTATATATTTATATATAAAGATATGTATATACATTTATATATAAAGATACATTATATGTGTATATATTTATAAAGATACGTTGTGTGTGTATATATAGATATATAGACATATAACATATCTTTAAAAACAGCACACGAACTACACATGGTGTTTTCTCAGGCGGAGCTAGCTTTGCAGTTGTCTTCTAGAGCTGTTCCAATGCCGTATGAAGCCAACTGCTTCAGGATGGTAAGAGTATGGTAAGATCCGTAAATGTCATAAAGACAAGCACCATTACATTTTTTTATCTCGGTAAATTAAACTAATTGATCAGTGGTGAGTCTAAATAATATTCTAGGAGGTAAACAAGGTGCTCTCTAAACCACAGATGTTGTTGCTGGCAGAAGCATATCAGGCAAGAAATAAAAATCCAGATTAAAATTAACCATCTATTCCGATTGGGGCCAACTGCTACTCCTTCCATGATTAAAGATATGCACTATAATCAGTCTACCACCAGGTGGCTAGCTTGTTCTCAAGGAAAGCAGCCACATCACCAGGTTAGTGTTAATCTTTGCTATTTGGGCAGTAAGGAAAAGCCCTTTGTTGTGTTATGTACTAACTTCAGCCTGCTCTCATTGGTTCTTTTTATTTGTTTTCTTTTTTTCCTGAGTGACTGGGACTACAGATGTGTGCCACCATACCTAGCCCTTGACCCCATTGCTTCTAAGGTTTATTGAATAAGGTTTAGGGCAGGGGTCCCCAAACTATAGCCCCCGGGCCTCGTGTGGCCCCCTGAAGCCATTTATTCCACCGCACTTCAGGAAGGGGCACCTCTTTGATTGGTGGTCAGTGAGAGTACTGTATGTGGTGGTGCAGCAAAGCACGGTGTAGCTCACGTACAGTATCACTTCTGGTGATGCAGGATGCATGTGTCACAGCTCCAGAAGCGCGTCATATGATGCACATCCGGTCTGCAGCTGCGGGGCCCCACATCACCGGAAGCAGTGCAAAATAACAGCAGAAGTAGGAAGAAAGGCAAAGCACTATAACCATTACTACACAGTACAATGGCCCCCATACTCCCCCAAATGTACAACAACATAATGGCCCGTATAATCTCCCTTTGCCCAAAAGTCTCCCCGCACATTACTACACACTGTGTTTTCCCTATTATAAGACCCTGTCTTATATTAATTTTACCCCCAAAAGACAGGGGCTGTCTTATTTTTAGGAGGTGTCTTATAATAGGGGAGACATGCAGCAGTGGGCTTCCCACAGAAGACGCCCACCACTGCTGCAGATGTCCAGGACGCTGTATACACAGTGTCACAGGCTGATCACCGCCATCCCTGTATGCAGCACTGGAGGCGGTGCTGGGCCTGTGACACTGTATACTGCTGTCTGGGATAGTGGAGGCAGCAGTGCTGGCTGTGAAGGGTGTCACACCTTGCATAGTCTGGCCCCACAATGGTCTGAGGGACAGTGAACTGGCCCCCTGTGTAAAAAGTTTGGGGACCCCTGGTTTAGAGAATGGGTTTTCTTGTCCACTGAATTAACAGCAGCCTACTATTCAGTGTCTGTTCTTATTGCAACCATGAATATTCACATATTCATAAATATCTGTACTCTTGTATCTCATTTTTAGGGGTCTATACACATACCATTCCCAGATCTCTTTATTAACAATTACATGCTTATTTTTTTCTCTGACCTTCCCTCAAAGCCTTTGGCTACTTTCTGAGTCAGCCATAGCTCTTGTCATCTTTCTTTTGGACACAGGAAACCACTAAGTAAATTTCACAGATATCTGTCTACTAGCTGGATTTTCCCTGAAGTGCTTCCAATCTGCCCTGAGCAATGCTGTAAAGCCACACCATTCACATTCGACTCATACAAGCGCAAGATTTAAATTTACCAACAAACTCGGACTGTGCTTTTTCTTCATTCATCAATGAGTTTTAAGAAACTTAATGTTAGAAATATGGATTTAGGAAGAGGGAAAACTGTGGCAGTGATTGGCTATGAAATTACTAACTTACTAATGAATTCAACTGGCTCATGAATTAACTTTCTCATAAAAGTTATCTGTGCCATCAGATGCTGCTCAATACTGACCTTGTTTATACTAACTGTATTTGATAAATTTGGTACTGTATTTGAAATTATGGTATGTCAGACTTCTAGTCACAATAGATAAATAATATTTTTTCTCATAAACAAATCAAATGATGCTTCAGAAGGTTGCTGATCTTTTACACTTCTAAAATACATTGGTTACTATCAGAAATCAATTTGTTTCAAACCGTTTTTGTGACTTTCTAAGGTTGCTTTCTATGTTGGTAACTCTGTCCCTCTTATATCTGGTGGTGGTTATTTGCCACCATATTAGTCAGGGATCTCTAAAAGGACAGAATTAATTGAACATATGTGTGTATATATATATATGCATACATACACACACATACACAAAGGGGAGTTTATTAAGTGTTAACTCACACGATCACAAGGTACCACAATAGGCCATCTCGGGCTGAAGAGCAAAGAGAGCCAGTTTGAGTTCCAGAACCAAGGAACTTGGAGTCCGAGGTTTGAGGGAAAAAAGCATCCAGAATGGGAGAGAGATGTAGGCTGAGAGGCTAGGCCAGTCTCTTATTTCCACATTTTCCTGCCTGCTTTCATTCTAGCCATGCCATCAGCTGACTAGATTGTGCCCACCCACATTAAGGATTTGTCTGCCTTTCCCAGCCCACTGACTGAAAGGTTAATCTCCTTTGGTAACACCCTCACGGACACACACAGGATCAATATTTTGTATCCTTCAATCAATAATACTCCGTATCAATCATCACAGCAACACTATGGCCTCCATTGCTATAGCAATTCACCATTATCATATAATTTAAAAATCATGTTTCAGTAGCTGCATCAGAGGGAGACATTTTAGACAGAGGGCATTCATATCCAAAATATTAAGGCAAAAGATAATATGCATTAAAGAAAGGAAAATTGGTATTTTATTGTTAATATATAAGCATTTCATTTAATGATTAAATCACTATTTTTGGTACATATAAAAGACTGATAAGGCATGGTCCTGAAGAATAGACAAGAGTAGGTCATGACAAGCCTTGTGCTATTTTGTAGGGAGTTAAAAGACCTTGCATTTTAGAATCATATATGAGTGATTTAATGCCAGGTGTAGAAAGAGACAGACCCTCTATTTACAGGAGCAAAATCTTAGAAAATTAAGATTGACAATATTAAGTATTTGGCACAAATTGGATCTATCTTTAAAAATATTTATTTTGAGCTAAAATATTTTATTTGTAAAGCATTTTACTACTCATTGACTATAATTCAGTAAAATGCAAAGTGAGCCCTTATTTTAATAATCATTGCATATAAGGATTGCATTTCGAATATATATCAAGAACAGCAATTATGGATTTGTATACACAGAAATTGTAGTGGGAAAAAGTCAAATTCACTAAACCATTGTTTATTTTGAAAATAGCCAATTACTACTGCTTGACTGACAGCGATTTTCATATAATTAGCTGGTCAATTAGGCACAATGTGTTTTTATTCAAATTGCTTCCATGTACAAAAGCGGTAGAAGCAATGTGCTTCAGGAAGACAGAACGTAGCCTCTAACAAAACATAAGAACTGCAATTTAGGTCAATATTTAGGCTTCATAATTTATACTGACTTAAGTGCCTTGTTTTATGACATTCTATTTCCATAATAAGTTTGTATCTTACAGAAACAAATGGTTTTCTATCCCCTATATTATAGTGTTTGTTATATGGAGCTAGAATCATATTTAAAAGAGTAGTGAGGCTGAAAGTTATTCATAATACAATTTACTTCAGATTTATGTTTTAGTTAAATTCACTTTTGACTTAATATTTTCAATAGATTTTGCTCTAATTTACCAACTAAAAATATTTTAAATATAAAAATAATGTTTTGCTTAAAACACTAACATTTGAACAAAATTCTCATTTGATTAGATGTTTCCAATATTTTTGAGGTTATGCTGGTATATTGGCCCAAGCATCATTAGTTTACTCTCTTCTTGATTATTGATTACAAGTGCAACTATAAATGGAATGAAATGAAATAAATATAGAAGATTACCAATTACTGTTTGCATCCAACTATGTGCTTAAATATGTTTTCATTTATTATGAAATTATTACATCCTGCCAACATTTGAAATGAGATGCAATGACACACACAATCAGAACATTTATTTGATTCAAGCAGGCTGCCTCTACCGGTTATAGAGAGTGTGCTTGTATACATTAGAAATCCAGTATGATTATTGAATTTAATCTATTTCAAGTGGAAATGTTCATGTTATCATTGCCTCCATCTGTGCTTCCTGCTATGTGATTCAAAATCATAAAACAAAGTTTTCAAGTATCAGTACAATTATAATAGTTTGCATGAGTTTTTCCAGCTGGTGCATTATAATTTGGTTTACCTTCAATAAGCAGGTTGTCCTGTCTTCTGATTTCTACAGCTATTAACACCACCACAACCATGTGAATAATGTTTAACATTACCAAAATATATTCTTTACTCAAACCAACATTTATATAGAATTGTCTTAATGAGTTTAAAGTGAAATCACTGTGTTAGAGTAATTGTTAAGTTCTAAACAATTATACTTAATCTTTAAGTTAAATTTGTATAATAAGAGTTATTTGATTGAATATGTTCTATATTACCACATGAGTGGATTATACAATTGTCTCTATGCTTACTTTTCTTTTTTGTTTAATCTACACTAGACCTGACAGCAAGAATAGCTTTCTTAATTATTTTATTTCACAATAATTCTATTCATTCTTCTATTATTAATTTGTTTAACAAATATATATAAAGGCCTTCAAATATGCCTGGTACATTGTTGCTTCCTATGTACCAGGCATATTTGAAGGGCTTTACAAATATTAATAGATTTAACCTTAAATCCACCTTTTTCATACCACCAACTTCAGTACCTCTTCTCCTTTTCTGAGCTATAGTTGCTTCTTTCACTTTTACTTGGGATCCTTCTCCCAATACGTGTTAAGAAGCGAAAAATCGATATATTCCATAGTTCAGTTCAGTTATCTTGTACTAAAAACTAGGTCAATACTACTTGATGTGTATTTCAGTTAAGTATTTAAAATAGATTTTTTCTTAAATTGTTGAGAGTTCTAATATTTAGAAGTATTGGTGTTATACTCTATAAAATGTTGCTGCTCTGGCTTAATCAAAAAAATAAAGACAGTCAAAGTAAAATAAATAAACTAGTACAAAAGTGTCAGATAATATACCAACAACTTAACTTGAAAAATATTTTGTTAGCCAACAAAATAGTTTGAATTTTACATACAATTGTTTAACTTCCTACAACTTACTCAAATAACGTGTATCATCATGTACTTTTACATTTTAAATGTGTCATCTCATACCCCTAGAAAAGGCAATTTATAGATGCACATATAGAGAGAAAAAGATAATTTGTATATTTTTTCTAATATAGGTGATTTAAGTGTGTGTGTGTATATATATATAGAGAGTGTATATATATATATATATATATATATATACACACACACGTATAAATTGACAGTAATATAAATATAAAGCAAATAATTTACCATATTAAAATAGCTTATCTTTAAAAGATATTACATAACAGTTTTATTGCTTAGTAAGATTACAGCAATTACATTAGATGTTAGTTCATTAGTATCACTTAATAAAGTAAATATATTTTAAATGTTTGTCATTACTAAGAAATTCTTCATGTATGCTAATTTCAAAACACAATAATAGACATCATTGTAATAATATGAGTAATTAAAGCTTTGTTCTATATTTTAATCAATTCACTGAAGAAACACAAATTTTAACATTTCTGAAACAGTTTTATTTTTGGAGATCTGGCAAGTGGTTATTTTACAAAGTATGCTAATCACATTCGATACCTAAAAAGACACACAGGTGATATTTTAATCTGTTGGTAAATACAATATTTTTGTAAGTACTCTAAATAATTACTTTGGCTATGAAATGCATTTTAACTCATTTTTATGATTTTAATCATTTACCATTTCTCTAAGTCATGCCATGTAAGTAGTGAATAAAACATAATGCAGTCTGTAATTATGCAATAAATGATGATTTCTGATTTTCTAGTATCTCTTTATCTCACTCAAATAAATTATTTTTATTATATATTTCTTGCTTTTCAAACATCATGAGTAAATTACTATTTTTATATAACTCCCACTAAAGATATTTAGAATTTAGCATAATCTCAAATAGAGATTCTCTAAGATATTTTATGAGAACTAGTTTATTAAATATAACTTTAAAAAATTAGAAGATTATAGTACTCAAACACTTAAATTTTTACATGTAGAACATTTTTCTACATTTCCCTCGAATTGTGATAATAGTTTGTTGTAAAAAGTTCCCACTTGTTTCATCAAATAGCATATTAACACATGTGTACACATATATATTTTTTAGTTTATCATTTTTCAAACTCCCACATGCTTAATCTTCTAGAAGCAAAATTACAAATTGCTGGTATTTACTATTTAATAATCCCATACCCTGGGTTGCTATGAAATTAAGATGAAATAAAATACCTCATCTGCTTTATAAACTCTTTCAATCACCTTTGAGAAGTATGAGAAGTAATCACTTCTCAAAAATGAAAAAAATGCATATATATGTAAAACAAAGGCAAATTACAAAATGCAAGCTTGTTTCTTTTAAAAATACATAGAGCTTTCATTGCTATTTGATTAAAATCTCTCTTTTAAATGTGGTTGTTTCAGTTGTCAATAGCTGCTTACAAACCACCACAAACTTTGGACTCAATAAGGATTTGTTATTTCCCATGATTCTAAAGACTCGTGGGGTGGTTTCTCTGCTGCTTTTACCTGGAGGTCTTTACTTGGTTGTACGCAGCTGGTGGTTGGGTTTGGGGCAAACCTTAGTTGGACTAATTTAAGTGACTGGGTTTCTCTTCCTCTGAGATCTTTTCTTCCTGGGCTTCTTCACAACAAACCGGAGAAAGAGCAGTGCTGCAAGTGGAAATAAAGCATAGTGGCAAAACTTTTTGAAACATAGACTAAAATTCACCCATTGCTTTTGCCTCATTATTGGCCAAGCCAAGTTATGATAAGCCAGATTCAAGAAATAAAGAAATAGATCCCACCTCTTAGCAGAAGGTCTGTGAAAGACATTTTGACTGTGCTTAACGCCTTCTCATAAACTACCTATTACGGTTTTAATATTACACCTGCAATTTGTATTTATATCTGAGGATTGGAACCTCAAGAAGAGAGTCTCATTGTCAAAATAATTGTGGTATTGGTGAGATAATAACCTTCTCTAATTCAATATTTGTATTTTCAACACTCTGGATATTAAATGTACATATCTCTGAGTTACTGTGTAAATGAATTAGGATAATACATAAAGTGCTTAGTTCAATATCTGGCATATAATACATTCCAGATAATTGTTTATCCTTAACTATTTCTAATAGCCTTTCAGCACTCTAAAAATTATAATCATGAAGCAGACATGTTATGAACCATAACTTAATTCTTACTTGGCATGTATAAGGCCTGCTCATAAAAAGAAAAGGCTTTTTAGATGCCATTTTTATAAATTTATATTAATCTTTAAACTTTTTCTAACAGCACTTTTCCAATTTGGTGAATAAGATCAAAGAGTATATAATATTTATTCAGTGCAAATGCGTTTTTAGTCACAAATGCTAAATGTAAATCTGCTTAAATCTTTCATTCTACATCAATGTAATCTTCAGAGTAATGGACTCAAGTTCATTGGGAGGCTAAACTCCACCCTATATCAAATCTTCATCCCAAACCCTGAAATCAAGGCTATCTGAATATGAAATTTATAATGTGTCCTGAAACATTGCCTTTCTGGCTCTGCATTAATTATCATTACTATGGTTAAGTGTGACTAATTTGTCAAACTGTCATGAAACCCATTCCTAAAAATTAAGCTTCTAGATGTTTCACACTATTAGTAATTACTTTCTAGTCCATTTTCTCATCTACAAAACTAATTTACTATTTTTCAAAGAAGGATCATGTCACCCAGACACCTAAACACATAAATATATGTGCACACAGTTGTTGACCCTCTCACAAATCCCTACACACATAATTATTGACTCTCTCACAAATCCCTTCTTTGACTGAAAAATTTAGCTACAGAATTAAATATCCGTGATTTCTCACAAAAATATTCTGACTTTCTTGTTCCTACTATTTTTAACAAGGATCACAGAGAAAAATATAGAGTATTTTACTTAGTATTCCTGTAGATATTTTATCCACAAACATCTATATAACATGATTTTGTGTCTCTACTTCTTTCTCTATCTCTGATCTATTTGTTTATAGGAATTTAATTTGATCCATCTTGAATTGAGATTCTTGGTCTAATGCTTTTACAAACTAGACTCAATAAATGGTTCTTAAATGAATAACTTTATTCACATTATATTTATTATTTCAAATGTTGTTAGGTTAAAGTTAATTCAACAGGTGCCACAAAAAGATTTTGTTGAATAACAGAATACGTTATCATTCCCCAATTCCAATAATAAAATTTTTGAGAAAAGGAAATAAGAATTTAACTAATGTAACAATACCAAGGAAATTGTATTGCTTTATTTTAACCATTGGCAAGTAATCAAGAAATATTTGTCATTGTCGTTGTTGAACAGTGAACTAAAGCTGTATCTTAAAAAAAAAAAAAAAGTATCCTGGAATTTATAATGTAAGCTAATATACCAGACTTAAAACAAAAGTAATTATAACAGCAAGACAATAACTCATTTGTGGGGAAACTAGCAATTATTAATTACCTGATTAAATACAACAGGTATTCGGATAACATCATTTTATTTAACGTAGTTTTGATATAACATTATTGATGATCCACGGTCTGTGTGTTTGCACATCCCCAGTACTATTCCCTAAAATAATCCTCATAATACTAAACAATCTACTATAAGCAAGAAAACAATTTCTTCCTTTTTTCCTGCAGTTAATGAAATAAAGGACCTAGGCTGAATGATTTAACTGAAATACACAAATTGTAAACATGATCATTAGACTGTGTCTTGGTTCTGTACCTTGTAATACCACAGCTCTCACAAAATAACATGATCCAAGCATTTGGAGAAAACTAAAAGACATAATACATGGATAACATATATAATGTTGCACACAGTTTAATTTATGGCAACTTCAACTGATTCTCAGAAGCAAACTTTTAATGTACAATTTCTTTAATTTTATGCAAATTTGTTTTTATTATTTGGTTATACATTTAAATTGCATGTTATTTTATTTTAGACATATTTGCTTGTTTAATCTATTTTGAAAGCTGCAGCAAGTTATTTCTACCTCTGGATATTTTACACCTGGTAAAAATAAAGTTAGGTTTGGTTTCCACAAGCCAACTGAATCATATAATCACAGATCATAAACTAGTAGAGTTAAAAAACATGAAAACAATCAATTTTAGTGGGATTTAAACTTTAGTTAACTATTTTCTTCAGTGAAAATGGCTGTGGTAGTCCAATCTATAACAATGATAAAAGAAGACCCCATTGTCTGAAATAAGAGTGTATAACTTGGAACCTCATCAACCTCGTAATATCACCACAGTTGAGCTACTAAAATCTGCAGAACTAAAGAACAGTTGAATTTAAAGAAAAAAATTATCTACTTGAATTGGAAAAAAAAATGTATCTACTTCAGCCTCCCTCAGTTCAAAGAAACAGTATCTTTTACAATAACCTACGGAAAAAAAAGTGTATATTTTATATATGCCATCCACTGAAAATAGATTAAAAATTAGTTTTAATCAATTTGAAGCAATACTAAGTGTAAGAAATAATATGAAACTAAACTTTTCTGCATCAAATACATATAATTTTAGGGCACATTCTGTATTTACCCAATTTCATGCTACTGATAAGGACATACTTGAGAGTGGGAAGAAAAAGAGCTTTAATTGGACTTACTGGTAGGTCCACATAGCTGGAGAGACCTCAGAATCACGGCAGGAGGCCAAAAGCTCTTCTTACATGGTGGCAGCAAGAGAGAATGAGGAAGAAGCAAAGGCAGAAAACCCTGAACAATCCATCAGATCTTATGACATTTATTCACTATCACAAAAATAGAACAAGGAAGACCTGTCCCCATGATTGAATTACCTTTCATTGGGTCCCTCACACCACTTGTAGGCATTCTGAGAGATATAACTCAAATTGAGATTTTGGTAAGGGCACAGCCAAACCACATCACATTCCATTCTAGAGTGACATGATATAAAAATACTCTTTTTTAAAGGTAATAAACATTGAAGTTTCTTGTTCTATTAATGCATTAGTACTGCCATTAACTTTTTTTTAGAACTCCTTGTGAGAGTTATTAAAAACCCCATGAAGATGAGAAATGCTATTTACCATGCTCTTTGAATAAATATTCATTAAGAGTTTATGCAAACATCATTGATTTGCACTACTGACTCTTTTTATCTGTTGATTCAAAACTATCACTCCAGAAATCCAAGCAATTCAATGATTGAATTAGGCACTATTTTAGTTCACTTGTGCTGCCATAACAAAATAGCACAGATTTGGTAATTTATGAAAAACAGAAATTTATTTCACACAGTTCTGGAGGCTGGAAATCTAAGATCATTTTGATAAATAACACTTCATACCCTGCTTGTAATAGAGAAGACTGAATCAAGGAAAATCACATTTCGGAGAAAAAAGAGAGATATGACCATCAGAATGAGTCCATTACTTTCCTTCTGAGTCCATGTACATTTCTTTTTGTCCTGAAACAAAGACAACAATTATGACCCCAAAAAAATGCACAAATATGCACACACATACACAAACACACATCACTCACTTGCAGTACTTATTCAAAATGCAATACAGGTAAGGGAGTGGGTTTATAGGTATATATAAGCATATGCTCTAGTTTCTGAGGGAAAATAAGAATAGGATGAAGAAGTACTTTTAACTTTTTACTTTAATCTCTTTTGTTTTAACATTTTGCCGTCATAGGTGGGGTGGTAACCATGATGGTCATTTTGATTTCTGGCCTGGGTGACCAATGTTTCATAAATCCCATTAGAGTAGACAAACTGAAGAGTGCAAGACCTTGTAGCTCTGTGGTCATTGAACACTCCTTGGAAGACCATTAATGTAAAGAGTGAGGTAATTAAAACTATGGTTATATAGCAAAAGTTAAATTCCCCAAAGCCTTGAGGATTATTAATAAGCAGTTGGGAAGAGTAAAAGTGAAACGTTGAGACAAGAGGCAGAGAACCAGAGAAATGCCAGATTAATGCTGTAGCATTAGTATAGCCAGGTGATTTATCACGTGGTTGACAAATATAAGCCATTGTTAAATACACAGGGTAACAAGGAAAGTGGCATAGACTGTAATAACTTGTAAACATGGCTACAAATAGAAATGAGTGATGAAGAACAGCAGCACAATGCATGCATTCATTCAACGCAAACATACTGAAGGCTACAGTGTAGAAAACGCTATCCAGTCTAGCTGCAAAGTCAATCAAGATAAGGAACTTTCCCTCTAACAGTAAGATTCAGAAAAAAAATATAGAGTCAACTCCATGACACTAGGCAGTATGATTTAGGTGGATAATGGAAATCTATATACACATTATAGGAGGGTGGATTTGTTTTTAGTGACATGCTAGAAAGTTTAGGATAAGTTGTATTAGATATAAGAAGGACAAATGATCTTTCTACATGAAGTTTTTATAGACAACCTCAGAAGTGTGAAACATTAAGGATGAATTAGAAATTACAAAGTAGTTTGGTATACTTGGAATAAAAAGCATTATGTTGAAATGCTCAATTGAGTAAATTAAGTCGGTTAAACAGTTGATTTGATTAATTTGCTGTGCTGTTATTGAGAGTCAGACATGCATTTTAGGCATGGATTACCGTTTAAGAACGCTTTATTCAGTTTATCTAGCAGGAGAGCAAGAAAACAAGCACATATTCATTGTTTTTGGCATGGTCATGATTTGAACACATGCTCATACAGTTTTTAGCTATGGGACTTTGGGCAAATTCTTTAAACTCTCCAAGTTTCATTATATTATTAAAAAGAAACAGTCATATGCAACCATCGAAGTATATAAAGTATTAATTTAAATATAGAATAAGTCTAATCTTGAATATGGTAGGCATTTGGTTATATATTTTTGCTATTCTTTTTGAATGGTAACTTAGAAACTGCAACTCTCTTCCCCTTAAAAAAAATCGTTATATAAAATACCTAAGGCATTAATTTTGTATATGTAAAAATGGCAATGACATTAAAAGTATAATAATAGAGGTCCAAAAAAAGTTTCACTAATAAATCATAATGGGAAAAGCTAGAAGACCATAAAAAGCAGAAAACAAAAGCTAAAGGTCAAGAAAACACAGGGTTAAGCAAACACTTAAAGGAAATTTGGTTAATTACATTGTTTAGAGGACCTAAGTTACTATTGGACATTTTGAAAATAGCAGGAGACAGACAAATTCCTAGGCAGACAAGCGGACGTCCTCAGTAAAACCCAACCTCTGGCCAAAAACATCCTGAAACTGGAAAACCCAGCTACCAGTTCTGGATGAAGTTCATCACTGACCAGAGTGAAAACTTCATTGTTGCCTTTCAGCCAATCAAAGGGTGCTTTTTCCCGGCCTGCCCATGAACCACTCAGCACACAGTCCCTTATTCCGTACCCATAAAAACCCTGGACTCAGCCATATATTGGACTACGTGCTTTCAGGTCCCCTCTTACCCAGAGGGCCACCCACTTTTGGGTCCCTTCTCTGCTGAGGGATTTCTTTCTGTCACTCAACCAAACTTTTCCCCGCCTTGCTCACTCTCCAGTGTCTGTGTAACCTCATTTTTCTTGGTAGCGGGACAGGAACTTGGAAACTATTAAAGCTCAGGAGCAATAAGGGTTATAACGTGTCCCTAGTCGGTTTGCTAAACTGTAAGCAGTGAGCAGACTATGGGAGTGAAGAGTGGTGAAACTTCTGAAGGCCCAGACCTCAGGGTTCCCCAAGCCAGAGCTGTGACACCACCCCTTTCACTAGACCACCGACGGTGGAAACAAACAAGTTGCAACAAGCCCAGTTCCTGTGAACAGTGGGAGAGCTGGTATCTCTCAATTTGGGGCACAACACCATTCCTGTCACCCAGATGCCTCTGCCCAAGGCAGAAGATGGTTGCAGCACACCTGGTCTAGGGTAGACTTTTAATATTTTATTTAGTCTTTACCAAAAATATTTTTTCACCTTTTATTTCATTAAAAAGTATGCAGTTAAACAATTTGATACCTTGAAAAAATATTGTTTTTTCTAATCCTGGTATCAAACAATTAAATAAAAACAACTGGAGGCCATTGCTTTGGACTAAGCTTCTGCTCTAGGTCCCAACAGACCAAACTAAAAATCAAAAGACTCGCTCATGCTGAAGTTCCATGTCATCAGACTGAAACCGAGCCTTTTGAGAAATCAGGAGAGAGAGATAGCAGCCTAATGTCATAAACAGGCCAGTGTCAGTTTGCATGATAATGATAATGTTAGCCAATCAGTTATTTTTCTATTGTTCGCTTGCCCCTGCTTTACAAGGAGAGTAACTATGAAATGACCAGTCTGCTTTTGGCTCTTTGTTTCTGCATACTTCTGTCCTGTTTCTGTCTATAAAGCTAACCTGCTTTCCTTAACTGGTCAGAACACTTGTTTTATATCATGGAATCAAGTGTTGCCTCAACATAGAATCTCAAATCAAGACAAGTAAGAACTTTAAGTTAAATTTGTTGTAATTTTGTCCTTTGAAACACTCTTGTTTTTACTCAGTTGTCCTTATTGTAACCAGGTCACGGGATGAGATGGGGCTTAGCTCCCTCCCTGATTTGATATGTCCGAGGCTCTTGGCCTCTCTTTGCCCAAGAATAGGGAAAGGAGCCCTGGCGGCACAGTGAGTATACCGTTCAAGGAAATATAGGACCCAAAGAGTTTAGCAGAAAGTGATTCATTAGGCAGAGAGAGAAAGAGAGACAGCGCCCATGCTGTCATGGAAGGAGAATCCGAAGGGGATATCTGCACAGATAGAGAGGGAAAGGCACCTCCCACATCGTTGTGAGAGGGGATCCCAGAGAGGGAATACCACACAGGTAAGGAACTGTGGGGTTTTAACTTTGAAGTTATTCCTGCCCCATTCATGTTCTTATCCAATAAGAGGAGTTCTTTCAAACTTATTCTGGAGTGATTAATCATCGACTCTGATCCCAGATCGGTTGCTTGAGCCCACAACAGAGCCCCTCCTCCCAGGGCTTTTGGTGGGCTTTCTGAACAAAGAAGCTCACCTGGAATTTCTACCTAGTCTATGCTTGGGAAAGTTAGACAAATACTTTATATTTGATATCCCTCTGGTACTCCAGATGGTGGCATGGATGGAGATATGGCATTGGGAAATTCCTGCCTTTGAAACACAGGCAATTTTCCTTAACACAGTCCCTTGTTATAAAGACCATTGAAATAACTTTTTAATATCACTTGAATTTATAATTGACATGCTAAAAATTTGGGAGGAACCCTTTACATACACACATGCCTATACACACACATAAACACACACACACACACATACATACATACACACTATGCCATAGATGCTGGTTAAATATAATGTTTTAAAAACTATTCTGGGTTGGAAGTTCAAGTCAATGGACCCATATTCTTAGGATGAGCTAAATGTTTGAAATGGGGACCAGAAAAACTCTGCCTCTTGGTCTAATTATGTTTTAAGAAAGAAAAAAGAAGCTGAGCCAAAAAAGTGCAAAAGTGTAGAATGCAAATTTTATTTTTAATTCTAGAAGATGCTAGACCATAAAACTATTAAGAATATACTAGAAAACCCAAGAAACCTCAGAGACAGTGAGTGGCAAACATAAAATTGTCACAGAGCAATGCAAGTATTTGGAACTACCACGGAAAACAATTATTGCTACAGATAAATTTATTTTTCAAAATGACATACATACCATGATATAAATGTATCGATGTGAGTATAAGCAGATGGCACAAATAGAAGCATTTACAACTCACTAAGTGTAGAAGAATCAACTATTTAGAGAGAACACTAAAAAGTATCATAAAGGCAAGTTTCACATAATGTTCTTGTATTAATTTGTATTGCAGTTTAATCTTATAACCTTTTGTATAAGAAAAGCCATGTATCAATTAGATGAAGTATTTTTAGGGTGGAATATTTTTCATTCAAGATCATCAATTCAATAAGGTAATTAAAGATACACTTGAAATAATGTTTCCTTTTTTCCCCTGTTAGCCATAAATAAATTCAAAACCAACATATAAGGTATTCTGGTTTCAGAAATGTTATTATCTTTCCTGATAAACTTAAGTTTTGTCAATTTTAGTGTTTAAAGTCTGTTATATCCGCCTGCATATATTTAAACTTGTAAACAAAAGGATTGAAAGCTGTCATTTGGAAATGTCATGTCTGTTGTCAGTGATTCATGAATAATTGACATTGAGATTACCTAGGGAAATTTGCAATTAGCCTTCTCATTAACATAAGAAGGAACAGTAAGCTGCTTGGTGAATGCTAGATTTAAACTTAAGTATTGACTCAAGAGATAAAAAGTTTATAAAAGGACCTCTAATGAAAAATTCATTAGTTCAATGTAATATCCCAGGAGTTCCCAAGTTAGTTCATGAATCAGTCATTGAGAAAACCAGAACCCATATTCAGTTATTAATTTATGCATTCAAATAACTGTGAATGTCCACAGAACAAAAGCCATCAATCCAGAGGGAATGAGGCAATGTGTTCTCTTTTCAGGGTCCACGAGGGGGCGCTGTTTTAAGGGCAAGAACTTTCCCAGCACCATGCCCCCTCCCATCTCTCTCCATCAGGGAGATTTAAAGGTTTCTGTTTACATTTTGTGGGCACTGGAAGAAACAAAAAGTCAATCACTCCAGCGAAAATTCTAAGGAATTCCTTTCTTTGGTCAAAGGAACTTGGGGAGGTGGGAATTTCTCCCAGGATAAATTCCCCTGCTTCTTCACCCACAGGGGATTTCCAGCTCTCTGGAATCCCCTCCCACATAGTGGGAGCTCTCTTTCCCCTCCTGGATTTTCCCTTTCTGGGGTCCCCTTCCACCCAATGTGGAAGCCGCTTTTCCTTGCCTAAACTCCATCTCTGTCTATTTCCTTCCATTCAGTGTGGAAGCTGTTTTCCTCTCCTCCTGGATTCCATCTTTCTGGATTCTCTCACTCAGTGTGAGAGTTAGCTCTTTCTTTCTCTCTCCTCCTGGTTCTCTCTCTCTTTAAATAAATCACTTTCTGTAAACACTTTTGAGTCCGGCATTTACTGCACTCTGTGCCGTGGTCCCCTCCCTCATTCTTGAGAAGGCAGGAGACCAAGAACCTGGATGAATGTCCTCTCAGGGGAGCTGAGGGCACCCTGAACCCCAATATAACAGTAACATATAATAAAATGGTGATTTCAACTGCAGTGATAAGAAATGCATACCATGTAGGCCACTGTTTAATCTGTTACTGATTATTCAGTTAAAAATTAGGCTCTAAGAAATGTACACATTAATAAAATAATAACAAAATTTGTATATATAACTACTCTAAAATGAATTTTATGTGTAAAACCACTAACATGACAGTAAATATCATTATGACTCAACATATTCTCTTTAAGATTGATGTTTAAAAACCAAGAGAGCATTGATCTACATAAAAAAGAGCACTGATCTTTGCCTAAGTATAGTCATAAATGAGGTAAAGCAGGTAGTGTTAAATAGTGTGCACATAAAGATAAAAAATGTCTGTTTCTATTCATTTGTATGTTAATAATATGGTCAGTTTAATTGCACCTCACTTTGGAGGTGTCTTTTAAAATCCACACATATTTTAGGTGTAATTAAATGCAGTAAATATTTTAAAGAATTCATTGCTTTTTATTCAATTTTAGAGATGAAATGATGAGCAGTGTAAAATAAGTTGAAGATGTTAGAAAATAATACAATATAGTTCTCTGAGTTCTAAAGAAAAGGTATTTGTAAAGAGTGGAAAAAATATAAAAGGATTTTTGAAATAGTTCATATTTAATACACCGTGTGTTATGAATATGTGTTCTCTAGACAATAAACTCACATAAGAAATACTGCATTTGGAGAAAAAAAGATGACTTTGCTTTATATAAAGCATCACCTCTTAAATTACCAAGAAATACCAGGAATCAACAAAGATGTATCAGAGGCTACCTGACCTGGAAAAAAAAAAAAAGCCAATATGTTAGACTTAAATTAAACACCTTTCAACTTATCAGTTTTTTTTTTTTTTTTTTTTTTTTTTTTTTTTGAGACGGAGTTTCACTCTTGTTACCCAGGCTGGAGTGCAATGGTGCGATCTCGGCTCACCGCAACCTCCGCCTCCTGGGTTCAGGCAATTCTCCTGCCTCAGCCTCCTGAGTAGCTGGGGTTACAGGCACGCGCCACCATGTCCAGCTAATTTTTTGTATTTTTAGTAGAGACAGGGTTTCACCATGTTGACCAGGTTGGTCTTGATCTCTCGACCTTGTGATCCACCCACCTCGGCCAACCAAAGTGCTGGGATTAGAGGCTTGAGCCACTGCGCCCGGCCTCAACTTATCAATTTTTATCAAATTTACATATTTTATTAATTCAAAGTTCACTTTCTGTTTGTGTAAGTGACATGGATACTTCCCAAGAAGCCTTTGTAACTGCCTAACAGGTTCACCTTACTCACTGTCTAGACAGAGCTGATTTATCAAGACAGCAGAATTGCAATAGAGAGTTATTTATGCAGAGCAGGCTGTGCAGGAGACCAGAGTTTTATCATTACTCAAATTAGTCTCACCAGGCATTTGTGGGTCAGAGTTTTTAAAGGTAATGTGGTGGATGGGGGTGGCCTATGAGTCAGGAGTGATGACTGGTTTGGTTGGAGATGAAATTATAGGGAGATAAAGCTATACTCTTGCACTGAGATGTTCCTGGGTTGGGAGGCTGTCATTTTTCTCAGCCCCTTTACTAGGCTCACAGCAGAGAGAGCCTGTCTACCCAGGCAACATCTGGCTTGTACTCCAGCCTGCAACCACTGTGAGTGCATGCTCAGCCCCGGCAGGAGGGAACTGAGCATGCAGCTAGTGAGTATGGTGTCTAGCCAGCCACTCCAAGTGCTGACACTTCGAGTGCTGCATGAGTAGGCACCATGCAGAGCTCACCGCAAGATCAGTTGTGTGGCTGTGGAACACATCCACTGAGTGGAACATGGCAGTGCCCAGCAGGAAGGAGTGTCTGAAACCCCAAAGCCCAAGAGGGAGTATTACCTCTTTTAGTTTCACCATCTGCAGCTCAGTAGAGGGCGATGTGTTTAGGCATCCCCATATCCCATTCTAACCCATGGCTCTGGAACTGGCTCAGCCTCACAGCTGCTCCTGTCACATGAGACGCCAAAGACAAAGGCCAGGTCACCGACAAAGGGAAGCCCATCAGATTAACAGTGGACTTCTCAGCAGAAACCCAACAAGTCAGAAGAGAGTGGGGATTTCATCAGTCACATCAGCCTTTGTAACTGCCTAACAGGTTCACCTTACTCACTGTCTAGACAGAGCTAATTTATCAAGACAGCAGAAGCTCTTGCAAGCAAGAGCTCCTGAAGAAGCACTATATAGTGGTCTTTATATTTTGGTGTGTGTTTGCTGTGTTACTATATATATATTTTTATATTTTGCTATATGTATTGTTATATATATATATATACACACACACGTATATTATACATACATAATATATGTATATATAAAACAGTAACAGCCACAGCAAACACACACCAAAATATAAAGACCAATGACACTATAAAGAAATTGCATCACCTCATGTACAAACTAACCAGACAGCATCATGATGACAAGATCAAATTCACACATAACAGTATTAACTTTAAATGTAAATGAGCTAAATGCCCCAATTAAAGACACAGACTGGCAAATTGGATAAAGAATCAAGACTCATACTCATTGGGTACTGTATTCAGGAGACTCATCTCACATGCAAAGACACACATAGGCTTAAGATAAAGGGATGGAGAAAATTTACTAATCAAATAGAAAGTAAAAGAAAGCAAAGGTTGCAATCCTAGTCTCTGGCACAATAGACTTTAAAACAACAAAGAGTAAAAAAAAAAAAAAAAAAAAAAAAAAAAAAACAAAGAAGGGCATTACGTAATGGTAAAGAGATTACTTCAACAAAAAGAGATAATTATCCTAAATATATATGAACTCAATACAGGAGCACCCAGATTCATAAAACAAGTTTTTACAGACCTACAAAGAGACTTAGATTCCCACACAATAATAGTGGGAGACTTTAAAACCCTATTGTTGATATTAGACAGATTAATGAGACAGAAAATTAATAAGAATATTCAGGACTTGAACTAAGCTCTGGAACAAGTGGACCTAATAGACATCTACTGAACTCATTGTCTTAAATCTACAGAATATATATTCTGAGTGCAACATGGAACTTACTTTAAAATGGACCATGTAATTGGAAGTAAACACTCCTCAGCAAATGCGAAAAAACTGAAATCATAACAAACAGTCTCTCAGGCCACAGTATAATCAAATTAGAACTCAAGATTAAGAAATTCAATCAAAACCACACAACTAAGTGAAAATTGAATAAGGGCTCCTGAATGACTCCTGGGTAACTAATGAAATTAAGGCAGAAATAAAGAAGTTCTTTGAAATCAATGAGAACAAACAGACAACATACCAGAATCTCTGGGACACAGCTAAAGCAACATGTAGAGGGAAATTTATAGCACTAAATGTCCACATCAGAAAACTAGGAAGATCTCAAATAGGCACCCTTTTTATTAAATTAAAGAAATTTTAAAAATAGAGAAGCGAGAGCAAACAAATTTAATTTAAAAGATAGCAGTAGAAACAACAACAACAACAACTAAGATCTGAGTCGAAATGAATGAGATAGAGACACAAAACCCCCTTTAAAAAGTCCAGGAGCTGTGTTTAGAAAAAAAAATTGACAAAATAGATAGATCACTAGCTAGACTAATAAAGAAGAAAGGAGAGAAGAATCAAACAGACACAATAAAAAGTGATAAACAGGATATCACCACTGATCTCACAGAAATACAAACTGCCATCAGAGAATACTATAAACACTTCTATGCAAATAAACTAGAAACTCTAGAAGAAATGAATACAGTCATGGACACATACACTCTCCCAGGACTAAACCAGGAAGAAGTAAAATCCCTGAATAGCCAAATAATTTCTGAAATTGAAGCAGTAATTAATAGCCTATCAACAAAAAAAAAGCTCAGGACCAGACAGATTCACAGCTCAATTCTATCAGAGGTAAAAAGAGGAGCTGGTACCATTTTTTTTTTCCTGAAACTACTTCAAACAATTTAAAAGGAGGGACTCCTCCCCAACTGATTTTACGAGGCCAGCATCATCCTGACACCAAAACCTGGCAGAAACATAACAGATAAAGAAAACTCTGGGCCAATACCGTGATGAACCTCATTGCAAAAATCCTCAATAAAATGCTGGTAGACCGAATCCAGCAGCACATTAAAAAGCTTATCCACCATGATCAAGTCGATTTTATCCCTGGGATGCAACATACGCAATTTAAAAACATAATCCACCACATAAACAAAACCAATGACAAAACCACATGATCATCTCAACAGACGCAGAAAAGACCTTCAATGAAATTCAACATTCCTTCAAGCTAAAAACTCTCAATTAACTAGGTATTGACTGTACATATCTCAAAATAAGAGCTATTTATGACAAACCCATTGATGGTATTATAATGAATGGGCAAAAGATGAAGCATTCCCTTTGAAAACTGGTGCAAGACAAGGATGCCCCCTCTCGCTGCTATGGAACATTGTACTGGAATTTTTTGCCACGGAAATCAGGCAAGAGAAAGAAATAAAGTGTATTCAAATAGAAAAAGAGGAAGTCAAATTGTCTCTGTTTGCAGACAATATGATTCAATATTTAGAAAACCCCATCGTCTCAGCCCAAAGGAATCCATAAACCGATAAACAACTTCAGCAAAGTCTCAAGATACAAAATTGATGTGCAAAAATCACAAGAATTCCAATACACCAACAACAGACAAAAAAAAAAAAAAGAGCAAATTCATAAATGAACTCCCATTCACAATTGCTATAAAGATAGTAAAATACCTTGGAATACGGATAAAAGTGATGTGAAAGACCTCTGAAAGGAGAACTACAAACCACTGCACTACAAAAAATGGAAATAAAAGAAGATACACACAAAAAAACGGAAAAACATTCCATTCTGCTGGAGAGGAATAATCAATATTATGAAAATGGCCATACTGCCCAGAAGTAATTTGTACATTCAATGATATTCCCATCAAACTACCATTGACATTCTTCCAAGAATTAGAAAAAATGACTTTAAATTTCATATGGAACAAAAAAAGAGCCTGTATAACCAAGATAATCTTAAGCAAAAAGAACAAAACTGGAGGCATCATGCCACCTGACTTCAAACTATACTACAAGGCTATAGTATACAAAATAGCATGGTACTGGTACAAAAACAGACATATAAACAAAGGAAACAACACAGAAACCTCGGGAATACCAACACAGAACTATACCTATCTGATCCTCAACAAATCTGACAAAAAGAACTGGGAAAGGATTCTCTAGTCAATAAATGGTGCTGGGAAAAATGGCCTGCCATACGCAGAAATATGAAACTGAACTTATTCTTTACATCTTATACAAAAACTAACTCAAGATGGATTAAACACTTAAATGTAAAACCCAAAGCCATAAAACCCTAGAAGAAAATATAGGCAATACTTGAATATGCTGTTCAAGACATAGGCATGGGCAAAGACTTCAGGACCGAAAGAAATGGCAACAAAGGCCAAAACTGACAAATGGGATCTAATGAAACTAAAGAGCTTCTGCACAGCAAAAACAAACAAATAAACCCACTATCATCCAAATAAACAGGTAATCTACAAAATGGGAGAAAATTTTTGGAATCTACTCATCTGACAAAGGTCTAATATCCAGAATCTACAAGGAACTTAAACAAATTTACAAGAAAAAAAACAAACAACATCATTGAAAAGTGGGCAAAGGATGTGAACAGACACTTCTCAAAAGAAATTTATGTGGCTGACAAACATGAGAAAAACTCAACAACATTAATCATTGCAGAAATGCAAATCAAAACTACAATGAGATACTATCCCATGCCAATCATAATGGTGATTATTAAAAAGTCAAGAAACAATAGATGCTGGAGAGACTGTGGAGAAATAGGAATGCTTTTACACTGTTGATAGGAATGTAAATTAGTTGAACCATTTTGGAAGACAGTGTGGTAATTCCTCAAGGATCTAGAACCAGAAATACCATTTGACCCAGCCATCTTATTACTGGTTATATATCCAAAATAATATAAATCATTCTACTATAAAGATACATGCACATCTGTGTTTACTGCAGCACTATATACAATAGCAAAGACATGGAAAAATCCAAATGCCCATAAATAATAGACTGGATAAAGAAAATGTGGTATATATACACCAAGGAATACTATGCAGCTATAAAACGTAATGAGATTATGTCATTGTAGGGACATGAGAAAAGCTGGAAGTCATACCCTCAGCAGACTAACACAGGAACAGAAAATAATCACCACATGTTCTCACTCATAAGTGGGAGTTGAACAATGAGAACACATGGACACAGACAGGGGAACAAAATGCACCGAGACCAATTGGGGAGTGGGGGGCAAGGGGAGGGAGAGCATTAAGACAAATAGCTGATGCATAAGGGGCTTAAAACATAGATAATGAGTTAATAGGTTCAGCAAACCACCATGACGCATGTATACCTAGGTGACAACCCTACACATTCTACACTTGTATTAAGGAAGTTAAAGAAAAGTAAAAAATAAAAACAAAAACAGAAACTTATACCTGTATATTTGTTTGACTTTTTTTCAGAATGCTAATTTTCTTACTAAAAAAGAAGCTCTTCATGTTACAAAAGCCATAAAACAAAAATGGAATCAATTTGTGATAACAATAGATAAATGAAAACATTAATGACATATTAACCATTGATTAAAACTATGCAAATAAACACATGTATACATAAAATGAATGCAAACAAATGCAATAAATTTTAAAAATGGCTTTAATTTTAAAAAAGAAAAAATGGAAAAATGATTCTGCTTTTTATAGTTAACCAATTATATTGCAGGACTTAAGAAATCAAACAATGGAGTCCTAATTTGTAAATCAAACAGACATTTAATAAACACTACTTTTACTCTTTAAAATAAAAGGAAGATGGAATTGGTTAGGTCAGATCTCTTTCACTGTCTCAGTTATAATTTTGCAATTGTGGTTTTACCTTTTAAATTTACTCTAGATATAACCTCTTTATCTAACTCTTTAATTCATTTCATATGGAAATATAAGCTGGATAAACCTTAAATATCTAGTATTTCGTATTATTGTTATTATTTTAAACTAGAAGTAAAATCCTTAGTTCAGTTGTACAGGTGAAATTTTCTAGTTATTTGTAAATGAAGACACTATTATGTATTATTAAGACCTGTCAATGAAAAAATTGAATTTTGTAAAATATTTTAAAGTGGCCATGTCCAAGGGAACAGTCTCAAAAGGTCCTGAGAAAGCCGAATGTGGTCAGATTACAGTTTGGTCGTATACATTATAGGGAAACAAGAATTGTAGGTAAACTTACAAATTATTATACGTAAAGTGTACATTGGTTTGGCCTAAGGTACTGGGATATGTGGAAGTGGAAGGTGTACAGGTGATAGGTAGATTCAGACTTTCTGATGGGCAACTGGTTGAATGAGTTAAGCTTTGTCCAAAAATTTGAAATCAATAGAAAAAAAAAAAATGCTTCAGTTAAATTAAGATAAGGAGGGTTGTGGAAGCCAGGGTTCTTGTTATGTAGATGAAGTTTCATAGGTAGCAGCCTTCTGACAGAAAAGTTGAGAAATGTCTCTTTTCAGACCTTACTGATGTCAGGCTCTGAGTTAATCTCTCCTAGCTGCAGAGGAAATCTTAGAAAGGGAAGATCTGGCTGCACTAATAGACTCTCTACAGATGTACATTTTCCACATGAAAGTTCACTTTCTCAGTGAAGTTCTAGCTGGTTTTCCTGGAAGAATACCTGAAACTAGAGAGTGAGTCAGCATAGCCTGAATTGGCAGAAATGCCTTGGCTCAATGAATTGCTAAGCAACAAAGTCCCTAAAGCAATACAGAATTCTAGAAGTGTGGTGGGCTTTCAAAATATATGACCGAGATCCTAGCTAACATGTCGCATCATCAGAGCAACCCAATAGCTATGAATGTTGCCAATAAATCATCAGCCAAATTTGGAAGGTAAGCCTAATGCCCTTTGACAACTCACCTTCTTCCCTTCTCTCGTCATCCAAATCAGTTATTGGACATCACATTAATTCAAATCCTAGTAATTTTGACCTCATAAAAAAAATCTGAAAATCTTTGATGATAATTCCTCTGGCTCAATACACCAGGAATATTTTTAGCAATTTATTATCGGTATTTTCAAATATTTGCCTACTTATTGTATATTATACATTTGAACTGTGTCTTAATGCTGATATAGCATTTTGTGCTGCTATAATAGAAAACTTGAAAATTGGTAATTTATAAATATAAAAATTTTAATTAAAAAAAGTAAGCCTCATTATACTGGCTTAAATAGAAACCCGTTGTTTAATAAGCCCGAGTTCTATCCTCCCATCCTCCTCCCCAGACCACATGATCTTCACCATTCACTCCACCTTCTCCACCAACTACTGGTCCTTGGACTCCATCCAGGCACCCAGCTACAGCATTGATCAGATCAGCAGCCTGGCCATTGTCTATGCAGGCACCGGGGTCTCTGGTGCCCAGATCTCCGTGACCTGCTCCACCAGCTTCTGCGGCAGCTTGGAGTCGGGGTCCCTGGCCGTTGGAATGGCTGGGGGTCTGGCAGGAATGGGAGGCATCCAGAATGAGAAGGAAACCAAGCAAAGCCTGAACAACTGCCTGGCCTTCCACCTGAAGAGAATGAGTAACCTGGAGACTGAAAACTGGAAGCTGGAGAATAAAATCCAGGAACACCTGGTGAAGAAGAGACCTCAGGTCAGAGACTGGAGCCATTACTTCAAGACTATGGAGGGCCTGAGGGCTCAGATCTTTGCAAATACTGTGGACAATGCTAGCATCGCTCTGCAGATCGACAGTTCCCCTCTTGCTGCTGACGACTTCGGAATCAAGTATGAGACATGCTAGTCTGAGGAGAGTGACATCCATGTCATTGATTACACCAATGTCGCTTGGCTGCAGATGGAGACAGAAATCGAGGCTCTCAAGGAGGAGCTATTCTTCATGAAGAAGAACCATGAAGAGGAAGTAAAAGGCCTGCAGGCCCAGATTGCCAGCTCTGGGTTGACCGTGGAGATAGATTGCCCCCAAATCTCAGGACCTCACCAAGATCATGGAAGGCATCCTGGCCCAATATGACGAGCTGGCTTGGAAGAACCAACCAAGAGGAACTGGACAAATATTGGTCTCAGCAGACTGAGGAGAGCATCACAGTGTTCACCATGCAGTCTGTGAGGTTGGAGCTGAAACATACAGTCCAGTCCTCGGAGATTGACCTGGACTCAATAAGAAATCTAAAGGCCACCTTGGAGAACAGCCTGACGGAGGTGGAGGCCCGCTATGACCAGCAGATAGAGCAGCTCAACAGGATCCTGCTGCACCTGGAGTCAGAGCTGGCACAGACCCAGGCAGAGGAGTACCACCGGGCCCAGGAGTACCAGGCCCTGCTGAACATCAAGGTCAAGTTGGAGGCTGAGATAGCCACCTACTGCCACCTGCTGGAAGATGGCAGGAACTTCAATCTTGGTGATGCCCTGAACAATAGCAACTCCATGCAAAGCATCTCTGAAAGACCACCATCCTCTGGATAGTAGATGGCAAAATGGTGTCTGAGACTAACAACATTAAAGTTCTGGGACATTAAGCCAGCAGAAGTATAGGACCCTTTAGGGAGCAGCAGGCCAATAAAAATTCAGAGGTCACAAAAATAAAAAAGAGTTTATGGTTTGTAGTGTGACTTAAACCTGGCTTGCATGGCCTTAGGTCTTCTTTATAATTTGGTATTTTATTGCCACAGAATTTGTTTGTCAGTTTGACAGTCTCTGTTTTAACATTAATGCTGGTCAGTTGCACTTAAACTACAAAACAGCGGGGTACAAGGAAGTATGACTGACCTTTCTTCCCATTCTGACATGAAATTTAGTTTTTCAGGTTTCTCTGGGATCCCCATGGCCTATGGAGGCTTCATTCAGTCAGTATGGGAGGCAGAAGATTTTATTTTTGATTTATGAACCCATCTTGAATGTTTCTATATATATTCGAAGGCCCCACAAGAAATTATATTTTTTTTCCAAAGAGGAAGTATATTTGTTACATAAAAAGAATATGTACCCTTAAGAAATAACCATAAACTTCAAATCAGACAAGATCATGATGAAAACAGCAAGTCTGTACCCATCTGGTTGTTAAAATTGATAATAGATATGTTCTAAGGAAATTTAACTAGTTATGATAGCTCACTTCTTTCTCACATTACAAATTTGACTGCTAAGGGTGATAACTTAAATGTGGTCGCAGGGGGAATGTATTTTTTAAGACATTTCTTTCCACTTTGAGGATATAATAAATGTAAAATTCTCCAACTATTCCACTCTACTAGAAAAAAAGCCCTTAGGTTTAGTTTTCAGACCAAGTTAAATCATTTTTACCCTATAAGAAATAAAGTGAATTTTAAACATAAATTATGTAGAAATTTTGCTTAAGAGCCCCTTTATTAGAGCCTGTTAACTGACAATCTCCAAACTTATTTTCTAATTTAGAAATAATGAAATCAGTCTATCAGCCTAAACCATAAGGGCTATTTATCTTGATGTTCTGTTCACTAAATGGAAGCTAGAGTTTAAAACATTTTACTTAAATCCAGCTACTTACTATCCACCAGGATTTATCTCTTTGTTTCTATAGCCAGAGGCAAAAATATCACCTAAGGTCTGAATTATAAATGTTTTCTAAAACAGTATTAAGTTACATTCTTTATTCCTTATTTTAGATAAATTTGAGAAAGCTTAAAACAATATCAACACTTTTAATTTAAATTTTCATTTTAAGTATAGGTGTTACTGTATCTGTCCACAGCATATTTTGCCAGTAATTCTTGAATGAATTGGAATTTTATTTAAAGTTTTCCAACACAGATAAAATTCAAAGGCTTACATTATACTAGCATTATCAAGTGAGTACCGTTAATATTCAATATCAATCATTAATTGTGTTTTAAATGCCTTATGCATTAACTTATGGTCTATTAATTAAAATTTACCACTAATTGTTTTGAACTTAGTTGAACTATTGTCTTACATTATTATTATAATTTGTGGGGGAAAATCTGCAAGAATTTATTTTTAAGTATATATTAAAATTAATAAATCTATTTTCAAAACTTCAACTTCATGGATTAATATAAATATGCAAATTAAGAGTATTTAGTGTTATTTGTGTTATTCCTTATACGTGGTCAGATTTGATGAACTAAAATTTTCTTCTGCCATCACCCTTGTTCAGATCATCACCATCTCTCAGCTGGGTGATTGCAGTAGTTTCCTGCCTACTGTTGTTACCGGGAAGGGGTCCCAATCCAGATCTTAAGAGAGGGTTTATGGATTCACTCAAGAAAGAATTTGAGGCGACTTCATAAAGTGAAAGCATGTTTATTAAGAAAGTAAAGAAATAAAAGAATGGCTGCTCTATAGGTAGAACAGCCTTGAGGGCCCATTGTTATGGTTATTTCTTGATTATATGCTAAACAAAGCGTAGATTTTTCATGCTTCCATCTTTAGATCATATGGGATAACTTTCTGATTTTGCCATATCATTTATAAACTGTCATGGTGCTGGTGGGCATGTAGCAGTGAGGATGATCAGAGGTCATTCTCATTGCCGTCTTCGTTTTAGTGGTTTTTAGCTGGTTTCTTTATTCCAATCTGGTTTATAAGCAAGGTGTTTATGTCCTGTATCTTGTGCTGACTTCCTATTTCATCCTGTGACTTAGAATTCCTAATATCTGGGAATTCAGCCTGATAAGTCTCAGGCTTATTTTACCCAGTTCTTTTTCAAGATGGAGGCACTCTGATTCAAACACCTCTGAACGCTCTGGTACAATCGTTTTTCCCCAAGGCAGACAGTCATTTTAAGAAACCATAAATAGGATGCTATAATTCCTTTACTTAAACACCGTCAATGGATTTGCATTGTATATAGAATTAAAACAGATCCTTAACAGGGCATATATGATTCAATTCCTGTTTACTGTTCTAGCCTTACCTCAAACAGTTTTCTCTTTGGCTTAGTATGAAAGTGTCCAGGTTCCCTTTTGCAATTCTTTGAACAACCAATGCTCTTTCTTAGTTTTGAGGTTTCCTATATTCTGCTATGCCTGCTCAGAAGACTGTAACTCCTTTCATGACTTATTTTTTCCCAGATCTGGTCTTGACATGTCATATTTTATCCAAGTCTGACAATCCTAAAGCCCTTCCCCATTCAAAACACCCAAGAGCATTTTGCTCTTTTAAAAAAATCACGTAATCGCTTATTTGTAAATTAGATACTAGATTTTCGTTTGCCCCAAAGAAGATAGGTTGTATGACATTGATGAACTCATTTAGAGACTAGCACAGTTCCTGAAGCACAGTGCAAGTCATCGAAAGTAGTTCTTAGAAGTCTAATAACAGTGCATTCAGAAATAACTTCTCTTCAGGAAGTTTAATAATTCAAGATTTTGATTTATTTGCAAGTAGTTATTCATACTGAGTAGAAAAAATATTTTACTGCATTTAGTTAAAATAAATTATGTAATGGAATTAAACTTTTTATACACAGTAGCACTACAGAGTTACAATTATTGAACATTAAATTGGACTACTCCTGGAAGTAAATACAAAATAGAGAAATGTTATTTTTGTTTTGTTTTGTTTGGTTTGGTTTGGTTTGGTTTGGTTGGTTGGTAGGAAATAGCATTCTAGTTCATACTAAATAAATACTTTCTTCTTTCAAGTAAAAACCGAGAGAAATTATAGGTGATTAGACAGGATAGAACAATTACATTTTTAACAAAGTTTGCAGAAAACGCAGACAGTTTTCATCAGCAATATAGAAAGTTGGAATAAATTTCTAAAAACAACTCAGTAAACATACTAATAGGGGAACAGAAAACTAAGGAGACTAAACACCGATTCAATGCATATTTATATTTATTAAATTCTTAAGTCCTGGTGACACTGTACTCAAGTGACAAAGTTATTGTTTCCATGGCATGTACGTCAGTGGACAAATCAATATCAAATTGTTGAGTGGAGTGGTTGTTATTTTATTACCACTCATCACTTTCCAGTTAAAAAATACTTTCAAAGTGTAGCCACTTATTAAGATTTTTAAAAACCCTATAAAGTTGGAGATTCAGGAAAGTAAAACATTACGAGGCATGAGAGGAAAATAAAGAGTATCAAGGTCGGTACTTAATTTAAACTACATCAGGTTCAACTCTGAGAAGGCAGATGTTTAGGTAATTGTCAATTGTGACATATGCTTCTATACCATATTTTGATCCACCTGAACCGTAATCTCAGTCAGAAGACCTTGATATCTAGTCTCATTAATTACTTCCGTATTAGTCAACTATAGCCACAATAGGGTTGTATAGCAAGCCGTTCTAAAAGCAGTGGATAGCAAATCAACCTTTGACTTCTCACTGTCACTTGGGTTTGGCTGGAGTTCAGATGATCTAAGGCAGCTATCAATTCTTCACCACAAATTTGGTTCAGGTGTATTTTTTGTATTTTTCATTTTGCGGAGACCATTAGGTTTCTTGGGGCATGACCTCCTCATTATAAAGGCAAAACAGATTAATTCTTTACCACAGATTTGGTTCAGGTCTATTTTTTGTATTTCTCATTTTGGGGAGACCATTAGGTTTCTTGGGGCATGACCTTCTCATTATGAAGGCAAAACAGATAAGGAAGCCCAATCATGCAGCTCCATTACAAGCCTCTCTTCACATTTCTTCTATCAACACATTTGCCAGGAGAAGTGTCAAGGCGAAAGTCCATGGAGGTGAGGGGTCTGGAAAAACAATAAATGAATGTGGGACAATAATCTAATCTATCACAAAATCTAATAGTCTGGCTAATGAACTGTTGCAAATACTCATATATTTTACAATACCTATTTTACAGTTTTTGTATTTGCTGTGACTGCAATAAGCTATAAAGTTTATAAGTCTATGGGCAGCTATATAGTAAGACTTTTTTAATGTTATAAGCTTTTAAAGAAATCATTTTTGCTATCTAAACTTCTTTTTTGACATAATTTTAGATTAACCTGCAGTTCTAAGAAATAATCCAGAAATATTTCTTGCACCTTCACACAATTTTTCTTAATGGTAACATCTTGCAGAACTACAGGACAATATTTCAAATAGGCAATTGACTGCTATCTGCCAGGTTTATTCAATTTCATATGAAATTATGTGGTGTGCCTGCATGTGTGTATAATCCTATACAGTTTTTCTGTGCTGAGTCATAGAAACATCACCATAGAAGAGTCTCATGGTAGGAACCTCTTTGCTCTCCACTTACAGCCACAGACTTTTCCTCACCTCTACTAATACCAGTCTCCAGCAACTAGTGATAGTTTCTTTAACTTTATTATTTTGTCAGTTTAAAAATGTTATATAAATGAAATCACATAGTATATAACCTTCCAGATTGACTTTTGTTGCTAAGTATATTTCTCTTGGGATCTATCCAAGGTGTATATGTATCAATAATTTGTTTCTTTTTATTGATGAATAATATTCAGTGTTGTGAACTTACCAGTTTGTTTAAGCATTCACCGATTGAAGGACTGTTTCTTAATAGATTTTGACTATTATGAAATAAAGATGCTATGAATATTTACAGATTTTGTGTGAACCTAAGTTTTTATTTTTGGAGGATAAATACCTAATAGTGCAATTGCTGGGTCATTTAGTACACAGAGATATTTTGTAAGAAACGCATTATTTTTCCAAAATAGCTGTACTGTTTTACATTCTTCCCAGGAATTTGTAAATGATCCATTTACTTTAGATATTAATTATATCTTTTCTAAAATGTGCTGGAGAATCAGGCTTCTAATTTGCACAATATATGTAAAATTTTCGTTTATTAACAGTCACTTGATAGGAATTGAAGAAGTATGCATTTCTTGGAAAATACCTAAAACAAAACATCAAGCAGTCTTCGGGTAGTAGGAAATTGCTCACAGAATTTAAGAACGTTTCACTTTAATTTTATATTCTTGAAGTGAATTTTACCTTTTTTAACAATTTTTTGACATGGGTCTCACTATGTCACCCAGGCTGGAGTGCAATGGCATGATCTCAGTTCACGGCAACCTCTGCCTCCCAGGCCCAAGCCATCCTCTCACTTCAGCCCCCCAAATAGCTAGGATTATAGGTACCTGCTGCCACACCCAGCTATTTGTTGAATTTTTGTAGAGTTTTGCTATGTTGCCCAGGCTGGCCTTGAGCTCCTGGCCTCAGGTGATGGGTCTGCGGGGCCTCCCAAAGTGCTGGGATTACAGGTGTGAGCCACCATACTTAGCGTAATTCTGTCTTAATTTATGGGATTATGTGTTTCATTGTTCACAATACAATTATCAGAGATCATGATAGTTTCATATAGATTTATACAAATAAACTGAAGATGATAATAAATAGTTTGAGAAGAAAAAAATGATGGGTTCAAGTGATACAAAAGAAATGATTCATTTAGATTTTAAACTATGGTTCCAGATCTTTTTCACATTAGAGTTCACATTTTTTCCCTTTCTTTTTACCCTGATAGCTTAATTATGAGCCAAGGATATAAATATGTTGTAGACATTCCATATTCATGATTTCACAAACTTAGTAATCATGTGATAAAAAATGCTCTGGAAAAAATATCCAAAAAAGATTTCTTATCTCTATAGTTTAGGTCAACTGTCTATGACTGAACAAGATACACAGCTGGAAGACAGATAATTGGAATGGTTACAACTTGCAGTGGGAATGAGTTTTCTCAAATTATTCTCATTTAAACAATATGGAAAAAATATATAAACTATACACATTTTAATACACATATATGTTTTAATAAATATAAATTAAATATATATATTTTCAGTCAGGATCTCACGCAGTAGCCTAGACTGCACTGTCATACATTGGCATGATCAGAACTCACTGCAGCCTCTACTTCCCAGTCTCAAGAAATTCTAGCACTTCAGCACCCCACAAGTAGCTAGGACTACAGACATGTGCCACCACATCTGGCTAATATTTTTGAATTTTAGTAGAGAAAAGGTCTCCATGCATTGCCCAGGCTGGTCTTGAACTCAAGGGATCCTCCTGCCTCAGCCTCTCTAAGTGCTGTGATTACAATTGTAAGCCACCATACCCAATCTAAATTATATTTTAATAGAGGAAAAAAAAAATGGTTCCTGTGAAGATACCAGAAAAACAAAACATACTCACTGATCTCCCCCTCCCCTAAACTGATGACATTTTCCAAAGAGTAATCAGATTTAATATCCAATTTCTAGAAATGTGAATTGAATTGTAAAGTAGAATGATCATAAATCATTATTTAAAACTTATCTTTGTTAGAATGTATAAATGCATATTTGTGGCATCAGCTTTATCTTCTGGTATGCCAGAGACAGATCTCACCAATCAAGTAGATTTAACTTATTGTAGTTTTAAAACACTGCCACCCCCGTGTAGAGCCACTCCCAATTTATCAGAGTTGACATGTTAGAGAAAATCTATGTGTAGTATCAGAACTGTCCAATGGAAAATCCTTCAAACTACAATATCCTTCAAATTTTATCCCAGAATACTTGACTCTTTTTACTCTATTCCAGGATAAAAATAATCATCAAGCTCAAGTTAGAAAATGAAAACATGTAAGTTTTAGAAAATATAAAGCCATTACATCTTATTTTTACGGAGTCAAATCATCACAAATTTAAAAAGTTATAGGTATTTATGATAGTAAAATTTCATAAAAACTGTAATTGATGAAATTTGGAACATTCAACTATTCCTAAAATCTGCAACTTTGTTCATGAAGTTCTCTAGAGAATGAGACAAACAAAAAAACTAAAAGACAAAAAATTTAAAAAAAAATGTTTTTTGTTTTACATATATTGTCTGTATTTCAGTCGTCATTATATACATGATTAAGAACTTATTATTAAAATGTAACAGAAATGCTAATTAATTCTAAATGAGAATCTCACACAGCAGTACTTCAAGAGATAAATCTTTTTTTTTTTTTTTTTTTTTTTTTTTTTGATACGGAGTTTTCGCTCTTGTTACCCAGGCTGGAGTGCAATGGCGAGATCTCGGCTCACTGCAACCTCCGCCTCCTGGGTTCAGGCAATTCTCCTGCCTCAGCCTCCTGAGTAGCTGGGATTACAGGCACACGCCACCATGCCCAGCTAATTTTTTGTATTTTTAGTAGAGACGAGGTTTCACCATGTTGACCAGGATGATCTCGATCCCTTGACCTTGTGATCCACCCGCCTCGGCCTCCCAAAGTGCTGGGATTACAGGCTTGAGCCACCGCGCCCGGCGAGATAAATCTTTGATATAAGAACATACAAACTAAGGACTAGATCATTAAAAATATAATCGTTGGAGTTTTTTATGCAAATTATAATGTTTCTCAAATTTAGCTGTTCGTCACATTGACTTATTAAGTTTTATTAAACTACTGAAGATAAGCTCCAAAGCAGACATACAGAATAAGACTCTCAAAAGGTGAAATCCAAGCAACCTAACTGATTCTAGAATACAAACAAGATTGTGAACTAGTGGCTTTGCCTTAAGTCAATCTGTTTCTACTGGTTGTGTGACTGTTAGTGCCAGCGTATCTACTTTGACACAATAAGAGTTAAGAACTGTTTCCAAAAGTATAAATGCAGCTTTTTTGATAACAAAGACATCTACAGCTGCAATAGTCAAAGAATCATGTTTTGTTATTTTTCTCTTTATACACAAAATACACCAAATGTATATGATTCTCATATATTTGATATTAAGGAAACATGTCTGCTTTTAGAAAACACAAAGTAGATTGTTGGAGGTTGATCAAAATCTATTTTTTATTTCTCAGGCCTTTAATTTTGCACATCAAAATAAAATCTTAAATTTAAATTTTTTTCTACTTTAGTTTGCCTCTGTTTGCTTTTATTTCCCTTCTAATGATGACACCTACAATTTTTGTGATACAGTTTAAATTTCCAGCCCAAATTATTTTCAAAAACTTTTTATTTTGTGTTAAAAGGAAGAACAGAATATCTTTTCATTTTATCCTTCCTGTATTTACAGAGTTCCTGCATCCTGATTTTATTAAATCAAGAATTTTAGAAATTACGGTGAGAAAGAAAATAAATTTACGAAATTCTATTGTGACCATGGAAGGGATGGTGGGGGCAGCGGGCGGGACATGCAGTATATTCGAGAGAGGTGAGGTCAGCAGGTTTTTTTGCTTTAGTTGTATCATTGGCAGTTCACCATTCTCTCAGTGTAAAGTTTTATTGAATGATTTATCACCTTCGAGTGAGAAGAGCAGAGTGGCAGATGAGAAGTCTTTGACATTTTCCCATCCTGAATCAGTGCTTCTGGGCCCCCTAGGTTATTCATCAATGAAGTTGTAATGATATGGCTCTCAGCAGTCATTTATCAACCACCTTGCTGCAGTAACTTGTGAACAGCAGCATTATAATGCTCACCATCAGATATTTTCCTAGGTGTGTATCCTGAGCATTATCAGAGGAAGTGGGAGAGTGTAACAGTAAACCTCGTCTTTAAGGCAATAAGCATTTCTCAAGAGAATTATGAAGAAGTAAATAAACAGTTATTACCCTCACTCTTTTTAATGTTTATTTTCTGTGTGTGTATTCCCCCTGCTCCTTGGATGATAGCACACTTTCGGTTGTCTGACGACAATAAACAAACAAACATGGACCATTTTTGTGTAGCAGACAATGAAAAAATAAGCAGACAATGAAATTAAATTTGACAGTGAAATAAGTGGCTGAGAAAAACAATCATCCGTGTCAGTTATAGTAAAACCCTTCTATTACTCAAACTTCTACAGTGAAATCTTGGATATACCATAAATAATTTCAAAAATGTAAAGGGATAATATCTCAAATTCATAAAACCTGAACAAAGCCCACTTAGAAGTAACTATGAGACTGTGATACAAAACCATGATTCTAAAGAACTTGATAATTGCAACAATTAGCAATACTCTTATTTAAGGAGCATATGTATATTCTGAGAAAAGCAAAATATATACGAGTAACAATACTTTAACAAATTGTAAATTTAGGAAACTATGGTAATTGGGAATTTAGTCTGCTCGGTTCCTGCATGTATATATGACCCAGTATTTCACCTTTCCCTCCACATTTTACTTCTTTATCTGTTTCCTCTCTAAAACTTTCTTTTTTCTGGTACTAAGTTCAAGACTACTCAGAGAGACATGGTCAAGTCCTTAAAATCTTTCCAGGACACTATTATCTTCTCCCACCATCAAGTACCCATTGTTCAGTGTTGAAACTCAAGATTTGCCTTCGGAATCAAATTCAAAAGAAGATAAAGCCTTTACACAGCGGGTGTACTAGCAAAGTTGTTTAGAGATCTAGTCCTTAAGAGGATAATGGATATAAGGTGACTAAAACAGTTAACCTAGCAATCAGAGGACTGTACTACTCCTACTTTGAACTCTGTAAAAGGAAAATAACTTTTTTTTAAAACTCTGATTTTTAAAGTGATGTTTTTAGAAGACTAATCGGAATAACACTCTCATGCTAACCCTAATCTGTGAGAAGATGGCAAATTAGTTCTTTTTACTGTGAAAGGAGATTTCTCCCACAATTTGAAGAAAAAAAGTAGCAAATAATGTTAACTAAATGTTATATAAAAGAGCTTAAAAGTCACAGAATCAAGAAAAAAAAAAAAAGTACATTATAGGTATTAGGATAAAGGCCCAAGGAGAAATTGATATTATCTAGCATTAAAATATCTAATCAAGAAAAAATTTACTGATTATTTACACTGATCCAAATCTATAATAATCTTTATGAATGGTCCAATTTATACAGATAATATTTCTTGTAACAATGCCATTGTACAAATCCATTGCCTTCTCTTGTATAAAGAGTTATTCTTGGATGTTAAAAAAAATTTCAAGTAATTTCTATTTACCTAAAATTATTGGCTTAGGATAAAATTATAAAAGTCAAAAGATGTCCCAAAAAGAATTCACAGACCTAAGGCTTTTGCTAACATTCTTATCAAAAAAATAAAATAAAACCCAAGCAATCATTTTCACCCTTTCTGTTAATACAGAAACACACAAAAAAATGGTGTTTTCTGTTCCTCTGAATAAATAACATTCCAAAGTAGCTGATCATTAAGCCACGATACCATTAGGTTTTGATTTGCCAGTTTTAATAATCACAACTTGGTAGTCCTCCAACCCCTGACATCTGCCAAAATGTGCATGTCTCTGCCAGTCATCCACCGTTTTTGAGGGAGCAGATCCCATTTCTCAACTCCAGTCATAAAGATAGGTAGGTATGTGACACAAACTGAACACATTAAATAACCCATCCTTTGTGATCCGTGGATAAACAAGCCAGTCCAAGTCAGATTCTTTCACTGGTTTTCTTTGCCTCTTCACTGAGACTAGCAGGAATACTTTCTATACCTCTCTGATTATGAAAGAGTCAGTATTTAGCCACAGAACTTCTTGTGGTCCTATTTTCTACAAAATATAAGAAACTTAGCTTTGACAGAACAGATGGAAGTTATCAATAAGACATACGCCATACAGAGGTGGAGCGTGAGAGCAAGAAAACATGACAGGACCTACAGGTTCATATGCCCACTGCATCGTTGCAGACTAATACACTGACACAGCAAGGATGCAGCAGAGAAAGAGTTTAATGTTTATAGGACACCAAGGGAAGAGATGGGAGGAGAGATTCAAATTTATCTCCCCAGAGTTCTGCCCTTCAGTTTTTAAGGGGACCATGGAGGGAAAGGGGCTGGAAAATCGGGTTTGTTGATTGGTCAGGGTAGGATGGCTAAAATCATGAGGATGTAAAAAGTATACTCTGTGGTGAGTCAGCTTCTTGTGAGGTCCTTCAGATCAGCTGAGATCAGTAGCTTTACTGGTACTCAAGGCCTGAAAGAATATCTTAAATAAAAATAATTACAATTTTTGCCATTAAAAGTAATGGTAATTACTTTTGCACCAACCTAATAGAAATGTTGTATAATATTCATGTTGTTATCTTTAGATAATTTAAAATAAAGTGTAGGCTGGGAGCAGTGGTTCACACTTGTAATCCCAGCACTTTGGGAGGCTGAGATAGGTGGATCACAAGGTCACAAGTTCTATCCCAGCCTGATCAACATGGTGAAATCCACTCTCTACTAAAAATACAAAAAAAAGAAAAAAAAAAAAAAAGGAGCCAGGCATGGTGGCACATGCCTGTAATCCCAGCTACTTGGGAGGCTGAGACAAGAGAATTGCTTGAACCCGGGAGGCAGAGGTTGTGGTGAGCCAAGATCACACCATTGCACTCCAGCCTAGGCAAAGAGAGTGAGACTCCATCTCAAAAAAAAAAAAAAAAAAAAAAAAAAAAGAAAAGAAAAGAAAAGAAAAAAGAAAGAAAGAAAGAAAGTGTAATCTTGTAACAGGCTCTAAGTGATTCTGAGTCAATAGGTATCACACAACTACGAAGAAGCAGGTCGGAGAGCAAGCCAACCTAATACACTTCAAGATTGATTTATTTTCGTCTCTACCATTCTCTTCTTTCCTTATTAATTTTTACAAAGTTTATAGGGATGGGTTAAAGAAATCGAGAGAGACTAATTAGATGTTGTCATTTCAAGGCCAACATGCTTCCATGGTATCAGTAATTTGATATCATCAAAGAACGATTCCTGCTTTTTTAACTTAATGGAATGGCATCTCTGTTGTTTCCAGTTAAAATAATTTTAAAAATCATATTTTTCTCTAGCAAGTACAATGATCATTTATATCCTGGTTGGATTCAAAGGTATTTTTATTTCTTTGATATTTTTAAAACAATATGTAATTAATTACAACTTACATGTTTTAGTATTGAAAAATAAATTTTTAAGAGTTTCTGTTTGTAACACCTATTTTACATTTCAATGTTGCTTTTTTTTCTACTGAAATAATATGAAAGTGTTACATCCAAGCTTTATTTCTTTAATTTCTAGATTAATTCCAATTTTCTCAAAATTTTTAATCAAAAGGAAAAACTTGATTATAATATAAATATATAAACATTGTATATATATAATATAAATGTATAAATATTACAATATAAATATAAAATACAATATAAAATATAACTAAATATTTTTAGTATACTTTCCTTAAAAGAAAAAATTCTTAATAAAAATCTAGATAATATGATACTAATAAATACTAATAAAATGCTTATACTAGGTGATAAAATATTTGACTTTTTTTGTTTGAAGCAGGTATTTGGAGTCCCTTCCACCAAATTTCACCAGAATAGATTTAGCAGTAGCTCCACCATCGTATTGAAATCAGGATAATCAATGAGTCTGCTGGAAAACAATGACTACTCCATATTGTTAACCAGATAACACGGCTGATTTTTAGAAACGTATTAGGTTTCTAAATAAGATCTAAATAAGTAGATTGTAGAAGAATAGCAAAGCCATGGCTTTCAAGAAATTCTCCATGGATAAATACAAAAATTCAAAACTTAACTGGAGTATATGGTAAGGTAAACAATATATTTCTCTGGAAGCATCAATTTCTCTTATAGATACGAGAGCAACTTTAAATTTTTATAAACATGAAATATTTTATTTTGAGTTTTGATGTGTAAATGTTGGTGAATTGGCTGACATTATTCATGCAGTATTTTAATAATTATGTCTTTTTATTGACTATCTTCTATCTAAACAACTTTTGTTTTGTTCATTTTTGGATAGGGAGTTTCACTGTTGACACCCAGGCTGCAGTGCAATGGCGTGACCTCAGATCACTGCAACCTCTGCCTCTCAGATTCAAGGGATTCTCCTGCCACAGCATCCAGAGTATCTGGGATTACAGGCATGAGCCACAACAGCCAGCTAATTTTCGTACTGTTAGTAGAGACAGGGTTTTACCTTGTTGGCCAGGCTGGTCTCGAACTCCTGACCTCAGGTGATCCACCCGACTTGGCCTCCCAAAGTGCTGGGATTACAGACATAAGCCACCACACCTGGCCATCTAAGCAACTTTTAATTGTGCAAATATCTATTATGACACTTTGGTTATGTGCATGTGGTTATGCGTTGTTGCCTTCCCACCTCAATGAATGTTTTGGCAACATTTGAGTTTTGGAAAAAAATTAGTTTGGGCATTATTTTTTATTTATATTTTCATGTATGTTATAATGTACATTTTCATTTTGAAACTAATACATATATGAGAAATTTTCAATGCATATTTAAAACCAAGTAATTGGTATAATTTCAAAAATTAAAATGCCTTGAAACGTTTGTGAAGTTTGATAGACATGCATGTTCTAAGAATATTTTTGCATGTTTACAAAAACAATTATTAAATGAGTAGTAAGCAGTAATTGATTTTTAAATGTGCTTACAATCCTTTTAAAGAGTTCATTTAATTGGGAGATCCAAATGATCTTAATAAAAATTGTGAAAATATCATTTTTATAGTGATATTTAATATCAATCACTAGCATTTTTTACAAAGTAAAAGAATCCTGGGTTATAAGCAACACAGAGACCTCAAAATTAATAAAACTAATAAAAGTAATTTGAGGATTCTTAAAGATTAATCTAATATTACTACCTTGAAAGTTGAGTCTGACATAGTAGTGGTTTTTATGAAACTATATCCTGGTGAAGTCAAGCCTTTTGGGTAAAAGAAACACTCAAGTTGGTATCAAAAACCATCAATAAAATAGACAAGAAAATTGATGAAATGTATTCTCAGTAATTCTTTTTTTTTTTTTTTTTTTTTTTTTTTTTTTTTTTTTTGAGACGGAGTTTCGCTCTTGCTACCCAGGCTGGAGTGCAATGGCGCGACCTCGGCTCACTGCAACCTGCACCTCCTGGGTTCAAGCAATTCTCTTGCCTCGGCCTCCAGAGTAGCTGGGACTACAGGTGTGCACCACCATGCCCTGATGATTTTCGTATTTTTAGTAGAGACAGGGTTTCACCATGTTGACCAGGATGGTCTCAATCTCTTGACCTCATGATCCACCCGTCTTGGCCTCCCTAAGTGCTGGGATTACAGGTGTGAGCCACTGCGCCCAGCTCTCAGTAATTCTTAAAGTGATAATATGTTATTAAAAAATAAATGGCTCAGATATTAGTGATTTTGATCATACTATTAATTTTTAATATGTTGTAAAGGAAACATTTCTTAAGGACATATCTAAAAATCATGCTAATTTTGCAATAACAGAAACATATTTTTTAAAATGAATGCAGCAGCATTATTTTGTCTACTTGCTTATTTCATCTTTCTAGCACTCTTTCATCATCTGTTTTTTGGGGGAATCCCTGAATTCCTCCTAAGAAAATTCCTTTTATGTCTGGGTGTGTGGAAGGATTTTCAATCCTTTCAGACTGTCTTATCATCCACTGTATCTGATAAGCCATCCAGATGTTCTCACCTACAACTCTGAACTTTTAAACCAAATTGTATATTTTTTCTGTGCAAATTTCCACAAAGTTGGAAATCCGTGAAATATGTGGAAATCTGTGGCTTAAAACAACAGGAGATTATTCTCTCAAAGTTCTGAAGGCCAGAAGTCCAAAATTTAGATAACAGCAGGTCTGTACTTTCTCCAGGGACTCTTGAGAAAAATCAAGTTCTACAAAGTCTACTCACTAAAAATAACAGAGTGTGTGGAACAATAGACTTGGAGCAGGTAAATCAAAGCCTGTGCAATATTCTAAGCCAAGACAAAAACCATAATCCACACTTGTAAGATCACTTTGACCAGACAAGCATCTCAGAAATGGAGTGAAAGAGATACTTGTGAGATCATTTTGACCAGACAAGCACAAGTGAAATGTAATGAAAGCAATGGAAACTCCTTAGCTAAGGCAAGGCTGGTGGGTGCTGTGACAAAAGTAGGAGCAGAGCTCTGACCCAGTGGATATACTTTTAAGGTGTACTTGAGAGGTAATGAAATTAAGTGCGGTCTATACGGAACTGGTAGTGCTCTCAAGGTACTGAAGTTCATTTTTTTAACACAGGCAAAAGAACTCCTGCTGCGAATGTAATCTTCCCTGCCAAACATTATAATTCTATTTCAGCCATTACTGTTTCCATTGCTTAGAAAAAAAAGTCTGCGTACCAGTGTCACATAAGTATTATATGTCAACAGTTTTCTTGTTATCAGTTTCCTATATGCTAATGATAGAAACAAGTATCGTGGTAGAAGGGACTGTACAATGATCTTTAGAAAAGTTATTTTTTTCCTTCCCCCTTCCTAGTTTTTCAGTTTATCATCTTATTGTAAATAATACATAGTCTCCTTATTTGCTTGTTTTATTTTTCTTCTTGGAACCGAGAAGAGTATAAGCATTGGCTTATACTAAAAATATACATATTTTTATACATATCATCTATTTATATACATACATATTTTTAGTATAAGCCGTACATATTTTTAGTAGAAGCATTGGCTTATACTAAAAATATGTATGTATATAAATAGCTGAGAGGTATGTACATGCATTTGGGTATGAAAAGAATGAAAGAAACTCACATATATAAAATTCAATTGCTCTTCTCCATGGATAAACAATGGGATTCATCAAAACAAGTGTTAAAAATAGGAGTTAGGAATTTTTCTATCTAGAAAGTGCTAGAACCTATATGTAGCAGAATTTAATATTGGACTGAGAGACATAAAATGACCTCAGCTGGGCATGGTGGCTCACGCCTTTAATTACCACACTTTGGGAATCTGAGGTGGGCAGATTACCTGAGGTCAGGAGTTTGAGACCAACCTGGCTAACATGGTAAAACCTCGTTTCTACTAAAAAGAAATACAAAAATTAGCTGGATGTGGTGGCACATGCCTGTAATCCTAGCTACTCTGGAAGCTGAGGTAGAAGAATCGCTTGAACTTGGAATTGGAGGTTCCAGTGAGCCAAGATCATGCCACTGAACTCCAGCCTGGGCAATACAGCAAGACTTCACCAAAAAAAACAAAAATAGAAAAAAAAAAATGACAAATTCAGAACCATACCGTATTTCAAAATACAGAATATTAAAAATTTAAAAATAGTAAAATATTTATAACTCAATTTTCTCATTTAGACAAATGAGAAAAATTGTCAGTAAGTCTGTCAATAAAGAGACACATGAATTGGCCCTCCAGAAATATCTAAGTCCCAGCCCCAGAAGCTGTGAGCGTGTTTGCCTTCATTTGGCAAAAGAGACTTGAAAGATGGGGTTAGTCAGAGAATCTCAAGGCAGGAAGATTATCCTGTATTATCGAAGTGGGCTCAATATATTACATGAGTTATTAAAATTGAAGAACATTTTCTGGCTGTGGTCTGAAGAAAATGTGACTGCTGAAGAAAAACGAGAGAGACTTGATATTGCTGGCTTTGAAAATGGAGAAAAGAGGCTAAGACCCAAGGAGTAGAGGCAGCCTTAGAAGCTGGAAGAGGTAAGGAAATAGATTCTCCCTAATGCCTCCAGAAAGGAAACCAGCCTTGCCAAAATTTTGATTTTAGTCTAATGAGGCCTGTGCCAGACTTGTGACATACAACATTATAAACTGGTACACTCATATTATTTCAAACTACTAAATTTATGGAAGCTTATTATGGCTGTTATAAAAAATTAAAAACAAATGCAATATCTTAAGACTATTCAAATATGAATTAGTCCAAAAAAAAAAAAAAAAAAAGTGGAGCCTTTTCCTTTTCTGGCGCAAATTGTCTTTCCTCCTGCCTTCTACTTTCTTTCGCAGTTACCTTTACCACATCCTCCACCTCCTGGGTTCAGGCAATTCCCTGCCTCAGCCTCCTGAGTAGCTGGGATTACAGGCACATGCCACCATGCCCAGCTGATTTTTTGTATTTTTAGTAGAGATGGGGTTTCACCATGTTGACCAGGATGGGCTCGATCTCTTGACCTCATGATCCACCCGCCTCGGCCTCCCAAAGTGCTGGGATTATAGGCATGAGCCACCGTGCATGGCCCTGATTTTTCTTTAGTAAGATAATATTCCACTAATATTGATGCAAAAAGTATGTACATCTAAAACTAGCGACTAATTCATTTATAAGCTAATACTTTAAAATGTGTAAAGTATGAATTTCTATGTGGAGATGTTTAAATCTTGGGCCATAGATTTTTAATAAAGATATAATCCTGAAAACTTAATATTATTATTCTATTGTTATTGTTGACCAATTTGGGCAAAATAAATAATTTTGCCAGGTTTGTTAAATTTTGGAAGTAGAAACTTTAACTTTTAAGTAGTTCGTGCTCTCTGAGGTAGTTTAAGCACAGTAAAGCTTAAAGCATATATAAGCTTCAAGAGGGCAGGGATTTGGAGTGTCTGTATTCCTAGTAGCTGAAACAGTATCTGACATGTATTAGGTAATTGGTAGTTAATATGAATAATTAATGCATAATAAATACAATTATAATTACCATCTTCAACTGTATATCTAATATGCTTATATGTAGATGCACATATATAGTATCCACAATTTGCTTAAAATGCAGAAACATTCATTAAATGATCATAAAATATGATTATTGTGAGATGAGTAGTATTAACAACACTAACTGTTAAGTTTTTGAGAATGAAACTAAAATTAAGGATGTGAATAGAGGAGTAGAAAATTATGAAACATGGTGCTCAATCTTACCCAGAAGAAAGTAAAATGTCTGTAAAGTGTCTTCGTCATTAAAAAATTTCCATGTAACAAGATTACACATATTCAATTATTATTAGAATTTTTCTGTTTACACATGCATTCTATGTCTTTCTTATTATCTTTTTCTCTGTACTCCCGTGAGACTAAAACTGTCATCCTTCAGTCAGTTTTCTTTAGCAAATTTAAAGTCATCTTTTAGGTTTTTTTTTGTTTGTTTCCCCCCCCCCCCGCCAAAACTGTAACTATTTAAATGTGTCCCTTCTAAAGAAGGCCTTTGTGGAAAAAAAAATCATGTATTAAAATATTCTTACTTGGTAATTAAGAAAAATGTAAATTCTTGTTGCCACAATTGTTTTTAATTTTTTAAAAACGATTTCTCGATTAAGTCAACAGAACTACTCTAATATACTTTTTCTTGATGAATTTATTTTGATTAGTTTGCTTATCAATTAATAAAACAGTTAACACATACAAAGACAAATATGCTTTTAGGTCCTTGACTTAACTATTTTCTTTAGTAATAATCAGTAAGTTAAACTTTGATTGCAAATAGAAAGGAACCCAGGAGTTAATCTCTCACATTCTTCATTGTCTGTACATTTTTGTTTTACTTTCCTTTTTAAGCAATGGGTAGGTGATGAACTAATATTGAATATGAAGGCCAGGTTCTAGAAGACACAGAGAGGAGAGATTAAACTGGGAATGGAAGGGGGCACTCACATTTCTGCCAGCACTTCCCCGACCTGGAGGCCACTCTGCTCATTGGTAAGCCTGATGACTTTCCCTTAAAAGAGGATGCCTATTTAAACCAAGTAAAGATTTTCTTATTAGTGGCTAAAGGCAACTGATATACTTCACAACCCGCTCAACCACTGCTGCAGAGTTTTTGAAATTCTTTGAGGTTTTGCAAGCCTTCTGCATTATACATTACTACTTGCACAACAGAAGACAATTTAAAGATCTCTTGGAGGAAAGAATTTAAAGTTCAACTGTTCTGAAACACTGCAGGGAGTCTAGAGAAGAGGGCGGAAATGGCAAGAGAAATGTGTAAGTTTCAGACAGAACTTTAAAAAATAAGCATAATTTACATTTTATAATATTTTATGTCTCTCAGATACATTCTCAGCCTATCATACTACTTAGTGAAGTAAAGGTCCAGGTCATTCTTTTATTATTTATATTTGATTATGAATAGTTCACACTGGGTGACACAGGTAACTAATTCAAATACTTTTGTTTCTATTTCAAAGTGTAAAGATGTGTTAAGAGCAAAAAATTTCACTCAGACCCTTATAAAGGCTTCTGTACATAGGTCTTATATAGGATCTCTCTGTATAGAAAGTTAAAGACAACTTTGCATGGTGTCTTGCAATTATTTAACTTTGTTACTAGCAAGTTAGGTAAGTTTTAACTGGCAAATTAAGTAAGTTTTATATCATTTATATGACATGATTTCTTTATATATAGAGAGAGTATTGTACTTTAGGTTCTGGGGTACATGTGCAGATCATGCAGGATTGCTGCATGAGTACATATATAGCAACACAATTTGCTGCCTCCATCCCCCTGTCACCTATATCTGGCATTTCTCCCCATGTTATCCCTCCCCAACCTCCCTACCCTCTGCTGTCTCTTCCCTGATCCCCCCAAAAGACCCCAGTGTGTGATGCTCCCCTTCCTGTGTCCATGTGTTCTCATTGTTCAACACTCACCTATGAGTGAGAACATACACTGTTTAATTTTCTGTCCTTGTGTCAGTTTGCTGAGAATGATGGTTTCCAGATTCATCCATTTCCCTACAAAGGACATGAACACATCATTTTTTATGGTTGCATGGTATTCCATGGTGTATGTGTACCACATTTTCCTCGTTCAGTCTATCATCAATGGGTATTTGGGTTGGTTCCAGGTCTTTGCTATTGTAAAGTACTGCAATGAACATAACTGTGCATGTGTCTTTATAATAGAATGATTTATAATCCTTTGGGTATACACCCAGTAATGGGATTGCTGGGTCAAATGGAATCTCTATTTCTAGGTCCTTGAGGAATCGCCACACTGTCTTCCGCAATGGTTGAACTAATTTACACTCCCACCAACAGTATAAAAGTGTTCCTATTTCTCCACATCCTCTCCAGCATCTGTTGTCTCCAGATTTTTTTAATGATCACCATTCTAACAGGCGTTAGATGGTATCTCAATGTGGTTTTGATTTACATTTCTCTAATGACCAGTAATGATGAGCAGTTTTTCATGTTTGTTGGCCTCATTTATGTCTTCTTTTGAAAAGTGTCTGTTCATATCTTTCACCCACTTTTGGATGGGTTTTTTGTTTTTACTTGTAAATCTGTTTTAGCCCATTGTCAGATGGGTAGATCGCAAAATTTTTTTCTCATTCTGTTGGTTGCTGGTTCACTCTAATGATCATTTCTTTTGCTGTACAGAAACTTTGGAGTTTAATTATATCCCATTTGTCTATTTTGGCTTTTGTTGCGAATGATTTTGGTGTTTTAGTCATGAAGTCCTTGCTTGATCCTGCCCTACACCGCTCCCGTCCACTAAGGTTTTGCACATGTTGGAAGATTTCTCAATTACTTTATCAATTTGTTTACAGAAAAATATATTGTGAACCATGAGGAGAAGGTGGTCTACTGTCTTTAAAACATCGTAATTTGATTATGGCATATTGAAATTTTAAATCGGGAGAGAAAAACTGATAATATCTGGATTTGATACAAGCATCAAATGCCTTTTCACTAGGCTTAGTATTTATTGCTTATTAGCTTATTACAGAGAGAATGGGAGGATTCTAGTTTGTCTAATTATTGAACATTTAGAAGAGGTGAGTTAGATATGAGATTATGAATCTTAGAGGGAGAGATACTCTCATGAAATCATCAGTTCCAGGCTGACTTTGCAGATGACTAGAACATGATTATTTGTAGAATTGTTTATACAAGAATTTCTTTCTCACAGTTAGTATTTACTTTCAAGGCTACTGATATATATATTTTTAAATCCTTGAAGTTATATAGTACCCATAATTTCAGTAATACAAATTTAATAGTTCAATTTTATTCAATTTAAGTATTACAGTGTGACTTGCCCTATTTTAGTAAACCCCAGTAACTTAATGGAGAAAGAATGAAAGAAAGAAAAGAAAAAAAAAATTAATAAAACATCAGAACAAAACCAATCAATTAATAATTATTTGTACATTATGTTTAATAATTTTTCTGCCAACACAAAATAATAACATGTAAATATTAAGTATTTATGTATAGTACAAACAATAGCTATATAAAACATTCTCATTTTACATTGGCATTTAGTAAGCATGCATCTTTATTACTTTTGAATTACTAATATTAGTAAATAAATGCTAAAAAATGTAAACCTTTAGTCAAATATTTTAAAATTGCAATTTTTAAAAGCTGATATGATATAGAAAATATAAAATAACACAAGAGTATTTTAAAATTGCTATAAACTCAAGTTTCTTTCTTATAAAATCATCTCTAGAAATACCTTTTTCTCTATTTTATTTTAAAAATGAGAGAAATGAGGTTACAGAATAAGAATAAACTATCTGGCAGTTATTTAAGGTAAAATGGAATAATAAAATTCATGATATTTTAGAACTACCAACCAGTAGTTATTAATATTTTCAATTCCTAGATTATACATAAAAATGAGGACAAGCATTTCATAATACTTTTCCAAAACATTATTTTTTTCTCTCCATATCCATATATCATGTAACGAAAAGAAATGAAAGAACACATAATTTTGGAGACTCATTTTTTTTCTCAAATTATCTGTTGAAGGAAATCTTTTAATATCAAGATAGCAATTTTGCATTGTCAGCATGAACAATATTTAAAGGAATTTCAAAGACAAGTAGAACAAGTGCAAGTGTAGAGAAATGAATCCATCGAAGATGAATAAATCACCAAAATTTGTAGGTTTCACGGATAATTTCTCTAGGTAGCTCTAATATTTGCCTGACTCCATCACAATTCTACCTCAAGGGAACACACATTTTATCGTATTTTAAATTCGCTTTAGAGAACTAAGATTAGATACTTAAGCTGGTTATTTCAGTTGTCAACCTCAGAGTTGTTTAAAAGTAGAAAACTATGTCAATCCCCACTTAGCAGCACCTGGCCTTAATCTGTAGGATGACAGTCACGTAAAGCAGGTGGAAAATTCCTTCCTCAGTTTGCAAATACCTCTGGTAGAATTCCTGAAACATTTTATCTAGAGAGGTTTCTCTTAAGAATCAATGTTTGTGTCAGTATAACCTATTACCACATGACATGTGGTAATACTTTTTTAGTATATTGCTTTTTTAGTATAACCTAGGAGTTCATGAGATCATGAACTCCTAGGTTATGTTTTGAACATTCAAGCTGGGAAAATATAGAGGAGCACATGACATCAAGCCAGCCACACAGTAAATATCCAGCACTAGTTTGCACACATGAGGCAGGCACTCTTTCTTTCCCAATCTGGTAAACTATAGATACCATTTCAGATCTGTAGCCCCTGATATTGTTATTTGATACTTATCTTTTTCTACAGATTTTATAAAGTTGCCTTATTATCACTGAATATTGAGATACATTTTTGATCACTTAAATGGAGTGATAAAGAAACTCAGAAATAACTCAATGCCCTTCATGATCATTTGTGAAATGGACATCACAAATAAATAAATATACATCACCCATATAAATCATCTCTGTTGTTCAATTTAAAATGTATTTTCATTCTAGATATGTTCATTAGGGTGAAAAAGAGCAAGATAAAAACATGTCAATTCAACTTTCAAGGGTTTTCAGCAATTGTGCTGAGGAAAAAAAAAAAAAAGATCCACCTGCAGGAATAATGAGGGAATGAGGTCAACATAGAAAAGCTAATGACTTAATGGTCAAAAGTGAAAAACAAACGTGAAAAATAGTAAAAATTTAAAAAGTAAATTATTTCCCAGTTTACACAATTAAGTAAGAAATAAAAAAAAGAAAGTAACATATACATTTATATTTCTTCACAAGTCATGAATTACCATACAGATGTCTGACTTTTGGCTAATGTTTTATTTAAATATATAGATTCTAATATTTCTTTATCAACAACTGTTCCATGGCAGGATGCTCAGACGGTATAGATTTATGTCTTTCATAGACCAGAAAGAGTGCCAGGACCTGATTAAAGTTTACAAATAAAGAAACAACCATTTTATCATTGCTTTGATGAAAACCTGTTTTTAAAAAGTTACATAGTATTAATAATTTTATTTAATGAGCTAATCCTTTTAAACACCATTTTCCTCTAAGAATCATGAAAAGTTGTGAGAAGGACCATTTCTTCAACTGAGCTATATATTACATGGGTGTGAAATACAGTATCAGCTTTTAATTTATAATAAAGAATGCTTGAGTCTTTGTAATAATTTCATGTGATCAACACTGATAAAAGCACACTCTGGAATAGCCTATCAATAAACTATATTTCCTTTGATAATATACTCAATCTCTTCACAACATGGGGTCCAAGAAAAATTCTTTCTCTGTATTGCACACTGGATTCAACATTAAATATATATCTGAAGGTAGTGTAGGCCTTCCAAGAACATTATTAAAAACAAGTGAACAAAAGAGTAAGATTCAAACCAACAGAAGAGTTTTGTGAATAAAAGACTGGATTGTTTCAATCTTGAAAAAGATACATATTATTTTTTTCTAAATCTGTTTATTATCTTTACTGTTTTATAACATTTTTACAATTTGATCAACCATGAATGTCTTTTTTAATTATAATGCATTGAAAGAAAACCCACAGAAGCTCTTTCTGAGGACGGTCCCCTAGATGGTGTACATAGGTGCTGGCTACAGGAGGTGCAATGAGTTGATCCCAGACCCTGGATGACACATGCAGGAACTGATGGCAGTGGCAATGGGAGGGGTGGGCCTGTTATCATACTTGCTGATGTTATGTGCAGGCACTGGTGGTGACAGGAAGAGCAGATGTGCCCCTCAGGTTCTCCGATGGTGCATGTGGGTACCAGCTATGCTACATGTGGCAGCTCAATCCCAAGTCCCTGGACAATACACGTGGACATTGGCAACGATGGGGTGGGCAGGGAGAAACTGTTCTCATGGCACCTAATGTCAGCTGTGAAGCACCAGGAGGATCAATTTCCAGGCCACCTGACTACATGATTAGGTGACAGCAGTGGTAGCAACAAGCAGGGTAGATCTGTCTATAGGCTCCAGGATAGCACCCAGGCCAGATGCTCCCCAGACCCACTGAAAGTTTGTGCAGGTGCATGACAATCCTGCTGTTGGAGGTGGTTTGCTGTTAGTGACAGGAGCCCCATGCAGGTGACTGTCAAGCACTGGGAAGCACATGCTTTGGCTCTTTGTCCTGGGGTCAACTGTCTATTCCAAGGGGTGTAGGTAGCTGTGTAGGCTAAAGTGCTAAGAACTCAGCCTCACCACTCGGTACAGCCATCATCACAATGCTGCAACCCTCTGAATGGATGTACGGAAGATGTCAGTAGAGTTTCATGGATTTGTAGATGCGCGGGCTGTTGGGTCCCAGGACAGGATGCAGTCAGGTGGAGGTTGGGCTCTCAAAATGGCACCATCTTACAGCAGCTTATATCTTGGAGGTGGGATATGGGACACAGCATGAGCTTCCTCTCTACAGCAATGCTGTCACGTAGTCTCCAGGTAGCTCCCTGTGTTAGTCTGTTTCAGGGTCTCTGAGGGCCAATGGGCTCTCCGGTGCCTAAGATTGCAGAAGTTTATAGTAGAAATGTGGATGGCTGAGGATCTTTTGCTTAGCTTTTCCCCACAATGGGGAGTTTCTCCTGACTCCAACATAATCCCAGCTGGGCTGGCTGTTTTCCCTCTTCTTCTATGCCACAGAGGTTCCCTGTCAATTCCCCGTTAAATCCATTGTTCTTAGATTATCTATTTGTTATGTGTTTATTTACTCATTGCTTTTTTCCTCTTTGTGGAAGAGGTTGAGTGCCAGGCACCACTAGTCAGCCATCATCAACTGAGTATGACTTATTTATCTTTTAGGAGCAACCAAAAATTTGAGATAATAGGAAAAATCATTTTAAATACAAAATACTATGTAAATCACAGTGAATTGCAATGCTGTTTAGCTGTTCTATAAAACTTTGTGTTCCCCCCATTAATTCATAAACTCAATAAATTAGTTTTTACATTTCTTTAATATTCATGAAAGTGTTTGGTTTTTGAAAATGATGTTTCTAAATTTGCAAATATTATCTTAATGAGTAGGCTTAATTGGAGAAAGAAAAGTAAGAGGAATCACATTTTCCATTAAAATCCTCAGTACTCTGATGAGTGACTTCAGCAACTAACTGTTATAACTCTCATTGTGAAATGATTGTTTCAAAGTGTTTGTTCAAAATCTTTCTTTTTTTTTCAGGTTTTAGTTCTAGGGTAGTTTTCCTCAAAGTATTTGTTCAAAATCTTTCTTTTCTTTGGATTTTAGTTCTAGGGTAATTTTCCAGTGGTTCACAAAGCTTTAATTAGAATTTTTTTTTTCTTTCTAAAGTATGTTTTAATAGATAGAACATTTGCAAACAGGACAACCCAAAATTCTTCACATTGCCACTAGTTTATCTAAGCTTGTTGCAAAATTCTTCTACTACTTTCTTTTCTATCTTGAACAGTTTCTGCATCTTGTGTTATTTTAATCATTTAAAAATTTGAATTTGGATAAGCACTATATATTTTCCTTATTAGAGATCTTATGTTGCTTTTTGTCATTCAGTGACATGAAAAGTAATACTGGAAATTTCTTAAAACTGAACATGTTAAATGTGGTTGTACCATCCAAATAGGAGCCCAGATATCCATTAAAGTTCACTAGCGATGTCCTTTATTTGGTTTGAAACTTAATGTTTCATTGATAACATGTACTGTCACCTTCCAAAGTGACAAACTGGTATTCTTTCATCAGCTACTATCAATTATTAGAACTGTATGACTCATTTCTTTCTTTTCTTTTTTTTTTTTTTTTGAGACAGAGTCTTGCTCTGTTGCCAGGCACCAGGCTGGAGTGCAGTGGTGCGATCTCGGCTCACTGCAACCTCCACCTCCCAAGTTCAAGCAATTCTCCTGCCTCAGCCTCCCCAGTACCTGGGACCACAGCCGCATGCCACCACGCCCAGCTAATTTTTGTATTTTTTAGTAGAGACAGGGTTTTACCATGGTCTCAATCTCTTGACCTCATGATCCGCCTGCCATGACCTCCCAAAGTGCTGGGATTACAGGCGTGAACCACCATGCCCGACCTGTATGAGTCATTTCAATTAATATTAAATACAATCTAGTTGAATAAAAAATTTGCTTTTTTACATAATAGTTTGTTTGCTTCTTCAAGTTTATTGTCACTTCATAATGTTTTAGTTTCTGAAAAGTAGCATTCTTTCTAGTGTGTGCCTTTTAAGATCACCAGCATGCAGATGTGAGTGGAAACTTACTATTTTTTTTTTTTTAATTTTTTGTTGTTGTTGTTAATCTGAGTTTGAGAAGAGTTCTAGATCAAGAGATGGTATAATTACAATCTTCTGTCGGGGACCATCCAGGATGGGTAGGCACGTCTGCCAGGGGTCTCTCGACCTGCAAGAGGGTCCCAATACCTGGAAGAGGGAGTGCTCTTGGAAAAGACAGAGAGAGAGAAAGCGAGGCATCTGGAGGGCTGATAGGCTGTGCCTAAACAGCAAATTTTATTTTTCAAAGGCCAAGAATAAATACACTTTCTTCTGCTCTGGTTTACGTCATAGCAAGAGGAAATGCAAACATATACCTTACATGGCCTATGCAATTGAAAAGTCAGATACACAATCAGTGGTTGTAAAAAGTAACAGAATTTCCTGTGATCACAAAGCTTGTTTACATCCAGACATTATTCCTCCTGGCTGCAGGTATCTCTGGTTTGATCTTGTTTTAGAACTGAGATGTGAAAAGATTTTCAGGTTTTCCTCATCAGAATATCTTTTAACTGGATTCTCCTTTGTCTGCTCCTGACTCAACTTATCTCAACTTCCCCATTCAGGAGTCTCTGAGTCAGGAATCAAAGCCATCCTTTATGGTAGAATTTGCTTTGCAAATATCCTGACAGTTAAACCATTATCTAGGGTACAAGGCAGTCAGGTAAGTAAAGAAAAGGTTTAAGGCTTATTCTTAAACAGAGAGTCATAAAAAAGTTAAAAGCAGGAAATGGTTGCTGGCAGGGGGTTGCTCGGTCTAGCAGCACCGCACAGTTTTAGGCCCAAATGATATTGTGGTAGATATTAGAAACTGATCATCCATCTTTAAGTTCCTATTTCCGGATAGCTCGACTGCCTCCAGTAGGAAACTGTGTTTGGGATCAAACTCACCATGTAGTGAGACTCATGCCTTTTGGGGGTCTCACATGGGAATGTTCCCCACAATCTTCTTCTTAAAATCCTAGCTATTAGCCTTTATCTGTGCTGGAGTACTGTCAAAAGCAAGTGTCTTGACCTCATCCTAAGAGATTTAGGTTAACTAGAGGCTCCTATTACCACTTGTATGGAAATATAATACTTTTCTCAAAATAGCTTATTTCTCTTGGTCTGTTCAAGTTTTTCTTGTTCCTGCCTTGCTGAATTTGAATGTTACTCTCTGTGTCTACTATCTTTTTGTATCCCAGTCCAGGTAGAAAATTTCATCTCTGTCCTTTGGTTTCTATTAAAAACAAAACAAAATGACAGCTTACTTATACTAATTTGTAGGGGTGTATTGAAAGGTTGCAGAGCTAGATGGAGTTTGACAGGCAGAGGAGAAAATTCTTTGAGGGTGAATTTTGAATATACTTTTGAAGGTTGTTTGCAATTTGATCAAGATGCTTGGCTATCAGTTACCACCAAGCCTTTCTATTTCTCTCTTATCACACTACATGTCTTCAGTTTTTCATGGAAACTCTTGTTATCTTATTTCATTATTATAGAAATTTCTCTTTCCACTTTCTCCATTGCCTCTGCCTGTATTTACATATTCAACTACCATTAGCAGCCCAGAAAAACTGGCAGATATTTAAAATTTCAATCATTTTTAAAATGTATGTCCTTTCACAGAGTAAGTAATGAGAAAGCCTTTACAAACATTTACATAATTCCTTTGGAAAATAGAGGGCAGTCTTTTTGTTTGTTTTAAATGTGTCTATATTTAAACATGTTATGTGTGACAGAGATTTTATAAAGATGTACGTAAAATATATGTTTATATGTATATGAATGTATAGTACATATAAAATACATATGTATATCTATAAAGTAAAAGGATTAATTGCAATAAAAAAAATAATTATAGAGAGGGTGTCCTGGGCCACACAACAGGAGGTGAGCTATGGTTGAGAGTAATGTTATCATGGTACCAGTCCCTGGCCTATTAGGAACCGGACTGCACAGCAGCAGACGAGCAGTGAGTGAGCGATCCTTACTCCCTGAGCTCTGCCTCCTGTCAGATCAACAGTGGCATTAGAGTCTCATGGGAGGGCAAACCTATTATGAACTGCCTATGTGATGGATCTGGGTTCTGCACTTGTTATGAAAATCTAACTAATGCCTTATGATGTGAGGTGGAAAAGTTTCATCCCCAAATCATCCGCCTGCTGCCTTCACCCACCGTGACCGTCCATGATCCCTGGTGCCGAAAATGTTGGGGATCACTGATTTAGTTGCTTCCTTGTTTCTGTATATGGTTCCACTTAAAATATCAATGTGTATAGGTTTTGTGGGTACAGGTAAAAGAGGAAGACTGATTAGCACAAACTTATATATAAGCATAGTAGTTTTATCTAAGTTTAAGACATTGTCTTAATTACTGTTAGAATCTTTTCAACAACAAAAGTTCAGCAATCATTTCTTTTTATTACAGCTAATTATTCCATTTTATCTGAGGAAGACATTAAAAGTGACATAGAAAAACAATTGTAGGAAATATATTTTTTCAAACAAAATTTATATTAAAAGAATTTTGCAAATTCTTTCTAAATTTTTAAATATCTAGTAATTTCAAACTCCTAATATTTTTAGTCATTATTCTTTCTGTAGCTAAAGAATATTCAGACTAACCTGAAAATGTTATCCAGTTGAATATCATGATTATTATCTTAATTTCTTTCTTTGTGATATTCTGTTGGTTGATATGAATTTTTAAAGATTTTTGGCAAATAAGAGTTCAAAGTTTAAGTCCTATAGAGAAAATATTCTGACTTTCTGACAAAGCACCAAAGGAAATCTCTTTATCAGTGTTCTCACTGGTAAAGAGACTAATGTTTTTCGGTGTCTCCCTCTGGTAAATTTTTTATAAATAAATTCCTGTTGGAATCTCAAATACAAACATGTCAAAGGTTCACTGCCAGTATGTTACTCTACTTGGATATGACATAAGACTGAAAATCATTTTCTATTACCTTTTATAAATATTTATTTTTTTACCAAAGTGATGTATATGAACATGGTAACACATCATTAGCTTAATAGAGTTTTTGTATACCAAAATATTTTTCTATCCAGGCTGTTGTCTTCCCAGAGACAAAGTCTTAAACAATTTCTCCATCTGATTTTTCAAGGAATAGTGCAATAGTTCTACGTTTTTTTTTCTCCATAAATTGATCTACACTTCCTTGTCAAAGCCTATTGTTGCTGTAATGCAAAAGATGCATCTGTAGCTAAAGTGTATAATTTCCTTAGACTTCTTTTCTCCATGTAAAATTTTATTATTATTTTACTTTCAGTTCTCTTCTGGTTTTTGATCAAAAATGTTTAAATTAATTGATATTTATTTAGTTTTTTATTGAGTTTTATCCATTTTTTTACTTCTCTTAATGTAGCATTTGCAACACAATGTTCCTGCTTACAGCGATTTTTTTTTTTTTTTTTTTTTTTACTTTTTCTCACTTTCTGCTACATAGGTCTATATATCAAAGTATCATTTGTTGGCCTAGTGTGGTGGCTCATGCCTGTAATCCCAGCATTTTTGGGAGGCCAAGCTGGGCAGGCCATGAAGTCAGGATGTCAAGACCATCCTGGCTAACATGGTGAAATCCCGTCTCTACTAAAAATACAACAAAATTAGCCAGGCGTGGTGGTGGGCGCCTGTAGTCCCAGCTACTTGGGAGGCTGAGGGAGGAGAATTGCTTGAACAAGGGAGGTGGAGGTTGCAGTGAGTAGAGATTGCACCGCTACAGTCCAGCCTGACAGATCGAGACTGTCTCAAGTACAAAAAAATCATTTGTTGATATTTAAAATGTATCCTGCAACTGCAACAATATTCCCGTGTTTTTTCCACAGGTTACATGAAATCTTAAAAAAGGACATTATCATGTAAAATATTTGAATTATTTGCCTATGCAAAATTATATTTCAAACTATATATGATAAATGATATAAACTATTCATTTATGATGTAGATCAGAACAAAATACATGATGAAGATAATTTGCTAGTACGTTAAGATTGTGCATGTTTAAGATTGTCTGTGCCAAATTTTGGAACTATATTCTCTGGTACACGAATGGATAAATAAGCTGTGATGCCTCCAGATAATGAAATATTATTCAGCACTAAATTTAAATGGCTATCAAGCCATAAGAGCATGTGGGGAAGGTAAATCCATGTTAGTAAGTGAAAAAAGCCAGTTTGAAAAGTCTACATATGTATTATTCCAACTATACTGTCTGGAAAACGCAAAACTATGGAGTCTATAAAATTATCAATAGTTGCCAGAGGTTAGGGGACAAAGAGAAATGGTTGGCCAAATAATAAGGACTTTTAGGGCAGTAAAACTGCTCTCTATACTGTCGCAGTGGATATATGTCATTACGCATTTGTCCAAACCCGTAGAATGTTCAATACCAAGAGTGCACCCTAGTGGAAACTATACATTTTCAGTGATAATGTCGTGTTAATGTAGGTTCAAAGATTGTAACAGATGTACCACTTTGGTGGGAGATGATGAAAGCAAGGTAATTTACTCATGCATGCAGATAAAGAATACTTGGGAAATCATTTTATTTTTTGCTCAGTTTTGTTGTGAACATAAAACTGTTCTGAAAAGAAAGTTTAAAACGTTTCTATACTGTAAGCCACATTTGATGATTTTTATATGAAAAATTATGGCATTCAAATTTAAATGAATCACTAATCAAAATTAGTTTAATTAGAGGAAAACACACAACTTGGGTTAAATATCTTTAAGTAGTCATTTTTCTAATGTAAATTTTATTAATTGTGGTTGCACTTGTAATAATATTTTATAATACTTTGAGTACTATAATAATTTTGATATATTTACACTAAGTATAAATAGATAGAAGGTATTTATTCTCATTGTGAGAAAGTTGTTTTAATTATAGAGGTTGATGTCTGGTGTTAGCAGTTAGCATTTCCACATTATTCCACATTGATAACTCTAAACTCTCTATCCTTCTCCTGGCTGCATTCCAAGCTGAGTAATCTTGTTCACCTAAATTTTTAATGTAGTTTCAATTGGATGTTGCATGCTTCTTTGCTTTCTGTCATGTACATTTGTGTAGTGTTGAGCATTTTTATTTCTGAGTGTGTTGCAGTAATCCCTTTGTTTGGTTTGTCTCTCAGAGTATGCTTAAAAAATATTACCAAGCTTGTTGGAATCTTCAAGATGAGAGGTTATGAAACCATGAATGCCGATGTCAAAAGCCATTATCTAGCAACTTAAGAGGATTAGGTTTATTGTTGATAGATTTAGTTTTTATTGAACCATACAGGAATCACTGTTTATACAAATATGCATGCTTCATCATCAGTTTGTCAATAAGCAAACACACTTTTATTGTCATCAGAATATATTAAACTTTCATCTTTGCTTATTTTTTAATGGTCAGGTTAATATTAACTTTTCTACCCATGTGGCTTTAATGTTTATAAATAAATGATAAGAATGTTGAAGTCAACAAATCTGTATTCAGATTATTTTAGTGCTGACTGTAGCTAATATGAAGTACCTTAAGGAGACAAGGAAACCATTCTCACAGGAAGGGTTTGATATGTGCCACCAGGTTATTTTGTAGAGGATGCAGGTAGTGATTCTATAGGCTAAGATAGAGTTTCTCTAACATTTTCTTTTTCCCTGAGAAGGATTCTTTTATTAGAGTAGCAGAATAAATCATTCCCACTGGAATAAAGTAAAGTATACAGATTTACCGAGATGTGATTTCTAGGTGCTCAAAGAAATTAAAGTAGCCAAATCACATCTCTTTGAAAAGTAGAAAACAAAGTGAAATATACAGTTTATTTAGTAAATAACATAAAAATTATGTCTTTTCTATAAATACATAGTATATACTGGACTGTCCGGTTTGCTTTCCCTGTAATATACATAAGACTGGGACTAACTGCTAAAAAATAGAATTTTAATATTTTAGCAAATTTTTTTAAAGGCAGTGAATCAAAAATCATTTTATTTTTTCATGAACACTAATGTTAAATTATTTGTATGGCTTCCTAAGTGTGTTCTCACTAAATTTTAAATAACACTGGAAAAAAATGAAAAAAGTGCATAATTCTGATTTTAAAAACTGAGCAAGACATATGACAGTTCATGAAAAATGGTTATATAATAAGTATATAAACCTATGAAAAAATGTTTAATTACACTCATGATAAGAAAGTAAAATTTAACCCCACTTGTTAAGCTAACAGGGCTAGTTCAGAAACAAATGTTTATATTTAACACTCCATTTATTTTCAACAACAGTGCCAAGTTAATTCAATGAGGAAAGAATAGCGTTTTTAACTAATGAGGCTGAGACAACTGGCTATCTTCCTGTAAAAGAATGAGAACGCCAGGTACATAAATTAATTAAAAATGGATGACAGGCTTAAATGTAAGTAGTAAAAATGTTGAACTCTTATAGCAAAACATTGGAGTATATCTTCGTGACCTTAGATTAGGTAACAGTTTCCAAGAATAACACCTAAAACACAAGACACAAAAACAAAAGTAAATACACTGAACTTTATTAAAATAATAAAAAAAAAAAACTTTACACTTTAAAAGATACAATCAAGAAACTGAAATAACATCAAACATAATGAAAGAAAATATTTTTAAATTATATACCTGATATCAGTGTTATGCACAGAATATATAAATACTACAACAATAAAGACAATCTCAATTTTCAATGGCTAAAGAATATGAATAGGCATTTCTTCAAATCAGATATACATAAAGGTTACAAACACATGGAAAAATGTTCAACATCATCAGTAAATAGAAAGACAACTCAAAGCTATAATAAGACAATATTTACACCCACAGCAATGACAGAAATAAAAAGACATCAAAGAACAAATTTTAATAAGTATATGGAAAATGGAATCCTTATACATTTCTCGTGGAAAATTAAAATGCTGGAAAGGAAATTGGCTGTCTGGAAAGGTCTAGAAAGGAATGTGGCAGTTCTTCACAAGGTTAAACATAAAGTTATCATATGTTTCATTAATTCCCTTCCTAATTACATATAACATGGCCACACAAAAAACAGTATACAAATGTTTACAGTAACATTTTGCAAAGCAGTCAAAAACTGAAAGTTACCTACATGTCCATCAACTAATTAATGGATAAACAAAATTATTGCAGCATACTATTCAGCCATAAAAATGAATAAAGTGATACAACATGGATGGACCTTGAATTTTTTTTTTTTTTTGCTAAGTGAAAGATACCAGGCAGATAAAGCTACGTATTTATCATTTCATTTATGTGAAATATACAGAATAGACATGTGTAATTTTATTTGTCTATAGAGACAGAAAATTGATTGGTAGTGGCCAAAGGTGGGGTTAGGGCAACAGGAAGTAACTGCCAATGGGTTTGAGATTCTTTTTTTGTGGTATTATAAAAATGTTCTAAAATTAAATAGTAGTGGTGGTTACACAAATATATGAATACTTTAAAAACTATTATTAACTATTAAATTGTATACTTCAAATGGGTAAATTTTACGGTATGTACACTGCATGTCAATAAATGAATAGATGTCTGCTTAGAATTCAAAATGGTACCATTGTCTTGAAGGGAATTGGACAACAGCTAAGTAAACTATATTAGAATCTATATTTTTACTCAGAAACCTCAATTCTAAGAATGCGCTCTGAGAAATCACATCAATTTATTGGCAGAAATAATATATTTGCCAGTCAATTATGGTGACATTATTTGTAGCAGCAAACCATTGGAAACCTTCTAAACACCCATAGATTTGTGGCTTAAATGGTATGAATTGAATACAAATAAGTAAAAGAGCACATATAAAAGCAGGTATGTTGCAGGTATAAAAGAAGTCTTTGTGAATTGATATGAAATGATTTCTAGAATATATTATATATTTTGTTAAGTACAAAGTAACATGTAATGTAATGTATTTATTATGCTGCATTTTGTTAAAGAACAAGTGTTACAAATTTGGCTCAGATCCTAGCTCTATCATATACCATTGTAGCCTTTGATGAGTTTCTTGCATTCTCTTTCACAAATCGAAATTGTTTAAATACAAAATAATTTAAAAATGACTTCTACTCCAAAGCTCTATCCAACACTAATATTTTGAAAAGTTATTTGGCTACTATAGAATATGGAAATAAGATAAAGAGCATTTTTTCTCAATATTCCTAGGAGAGTACAGTGCTTATAAGAAAAATCAATATTCTTCAATGATACCCCAAACATTCTTAGTACATGTCAAACAAATAAATGTAAGTAATTACTATTCTATTGTTGGATATTGAAAACCATCATAGGAACTGTCCCCTTTACCCTAGATGTTGTTAAAGAACAACTAGAAGGATCAGAAGTCAATAAATTTAAGTGAAGTTTCAAGACAGTAATACATTTCAAAAGTCTTCTATTCTTCTAAGATAATATAAAGCCTGTGAAATGAAGCGAAGTGGGGCGGGAGTAATCACACTGTTTGGAAAGAATTCTTTGGTGATTAGAACTGTTACTCAAACCTTGCTTCAGGTTAAAAGAAGCTTAAGATCTATCAAGAATAAGACAAGTCTACAACTTCAAAGGATGTTTTGCAAACCTGAATACCAAGTAGATAGTACAATTGGAACAAATGACCTTGGAAGAATAAAGAAGAAACTGATTTACCTGTCAATGTGGGTCAAGCCAAGAACTAAAACAAGACACTCCTGTCAGAGTCCCAGAAGATTTTATTTGCAAATAATTCCTATTAAATGTCAAAATATGTTTAGCTACGTTTGCTGGAAAATAATGTATCTAGTTAAAGGAATGTAAAGTATGAATGATAATTTTGGCAAAAAATATGCATTTAACTCAATATTTCTATTTTAAGATATCTTTGTGTGCAAACTATTTAAACTATTTTTAAAAACTTGACCATTATCTTTAGTAGACGTCTAAGTTATTTAAAAAAGTCATTTCATTTAAATATTATATATCAATTAGAAAGGAAATATTATCCTTATTTTACAGATGAGAAAATCAGTGGAATTGAGTAATTCCCAAAGGTCAAAAAGGTAGTAAATGCCATGACCCATATGTACAGAGTATTTATGACTACAACCCAAATGCTTAAGATTATGTTGTACACATGTATAGCATAATACATTATAGTATACTAGAAATAGCCATGTTATAATAAAATTTAATAAATAACATACTGCTATTTCTTCAAAAAGAATTTTTTATTTTAATAATTAAGTATGGCTCATTCTTCCTAGTTGTCTGGACATGTGTGTATGAGAAAATTTATTAATTCATTTTCTAAAATAATTTATTAAGGATAGCTCATATTTTAAAATATCTTAATAAAATTATATAGATGCAAGTTGCACATTAAGCCAAACACATACTCTTTGTACAGAGATTCAAAAATATTAGTAATGTATTTTCTAAAGTTTTTGTTTAAGCTTTTAGTTTCTTCTTATTAAAGATTAGATAACAATGATCAGTGTGGTCAAGATTTGCTCCTATAATCCTATATACATTCCTTTTCTCTTGTTTCTTGTTTAATTCTGGTTCATCTTCTACGTGCTATATGGTACCTGTATAAATATCCACCTTTTTCCCCTCAGATGTCAATGTATTTTAGATTTCTGTGAAACAGATAGAAATCATCCCTTATCTTTACATTTGCAATAAGTCCAAATTTGCCTTTAAATGCAACATTGCTGTCTTGCACTGTATTTTTGTTTGTTTGTTGTTTTGTTTTTGAGACAGAGTCTAACTCTGTTTCCCAAACTGGAGTGCAGTGGCTCAATCTCAGCTCACTGCAACCTCTTCCTCCCTGGTTCAAGTGATTCTCCTGCCTCAGCCTCCCGAGAAGCTGGGATTACAGGTGTGTGCCACCACTCCAGGCTAATATTTTGTATATTAGTAGAGACTGGGGTCTCTTGTGATCTGCCCATCTCTGTCTCGCAAAGTGCTTGGATTACAGGTGTGAGCCACCATGCCTGGCCTGAACTGTATTTTTAAAGCTGATGATGTATTAATCTTGTTAACTCTTGAAATAATTTTTTTTGTCTTCCTGTTCTTTGTGACCTGAGTGTTTGTTTCTCCTATATACTCTGATCTCTATTTTCTAACATCCTCTTAACATAGAGAATTGTATTATCCTGTTTCATTTAAAAGAATATTCATTTGTCTTTTAGGACATAAACTAAAAGCAAAATTTATTATTTCATAATACTCTGAGAAATTTCGCACATAACCCTACATGTTACATAACTCCAGAGCCTCATCAGACATTGGTTGCTGTTCCTCATTTTCTTAGATTGAATATATAATATGTCTCATGACTTGCCTATACATACTAAAGTCATATGGCGTGTTGACATTCGGAGTGATGTTCTAAGGCAGTATAAGAAAAGGACCTTAAAATAATTTGGACATTTATGAGTAACAGATTTGTCAGAAATCATCTAAAGAATCAGTATTCAATTATATCCATAAAATATTGAGATGCTATGGAAGCACTATCCAATACAATTTTCTATGCTAATAAAAATCTCCTATATTTTTGTTCATTTGACAGATGCTAACCACATGTAGCTTCCTTTGTGACTAAAGTGACAGAGGAACTAAATTTTTATGTTATTTAATTTTAATTATTTTAAATTTAAATAGCAACATATGGCTGTTGGCTATGTTATTAAATGGGACAACACCAAGGAATCTCATACATTGCTTCAACTAACTCAATTTACAGGCTTATGTAGGGATCTACCTTGAGTTTTTAAAGGGTTCTCAATTATATATACATATCCACACACACCACACACATACCAGTTTTGAAAATCTTTATTATATTTTCCTTTTTGCAATGACAGTGGTTGCCATTGAATTTTTGCAATTGTATATGAAATAATGGATAATTCTTTTTTATTTTCTTTTTGAGATGGAGTCTCATTCTGTCACTAAAGCTGGAGTGCAGTGATGCAATCTTGGCTTGCTTCAGCCTCCACTTACCGGGTTCAAGTGATTCTCCTGCCTCAGTCCCCTGATTAGCTATGATTACAGCCACATGCCACCACGCCCAGCTAACTTTCTGTAGTTTTAGTAGACACTGGGTTTCACCATGTCAGCCAGGCTGGGCTCAAACTCCTGACCTCAAGTGATCCACCTGCCTCGACCTCCCAAAATTCTGGGATTACAGGCAATTTTTAAAACTCATATTTCACCAAATACATGTTCCAGGATATATTAATATCAGTTTTAAAGAAATAAATGTCAGTAATATTTTCCTTCTAAAATCCATTGTAATGTGTGCATGTGAGCAATTATAAACACATTTTGTGTTTTTATTAATGGCACGGAAAAACAAAAATAATAAACTATAAAACAAATCAAGTTAAATAAATATTGATATGTTACATGCCATTTTATAAATTAAAAGTGTACATTTATAATAATTGGCAAAATGTATTACATATGGATCTTGCATAGTATGCAGGCTAATTTTTCATGAATCAGTGAATAACAGAAAGACAGTGTCCAATGAATGACAGAAACATTTGGACCTTAAACTGCATTTTCAAATGAAATGTCAGAATAAAATAAACTGATACTTGGTTTATAAAGGGTCTAGTCAAGATCAACATTTTTCTCTGTAGAAATGTGATTCTAATTAATAGATAGATAGGCAAATCAAATACAGTAAAAAGAAAATACAACCATAAATCTACAGTCATGTGTCACTTAACAACAGAGATGAAATATGAGAGATGCATCCTTAAGTCAATTTCATAATTGAGAGAATATATATAGCGTGTACTTGTACAAACCTAGATACTGTAGCCTACTATACACCTAGGCCACATGGTAAAGCTTATTGCTCCTAGACTACAAATCTGTACAGCATATTACTACTGAATACTGTGGGCAACTGTGACAAAGTGGTATTTGTACATCCAAACATATGTAAATATAGAAAAAGTACAATAAAATATTATAATCTATTGGACTGCTGACATATAGGTGGTCGATTGTTGATGGAAACGTGGTTATGGAGAGCACGAATGTATTTGAAGGCAATGGTTTAGGAGGAACTAATAAGCACTGTCTGTTACTCATCCCTGGAAATTCTCATTCGCATGAAAGTTGAGATTTACAGTTTCTTTCTTCTAGCCCAAGGCTAAGAAGTGAGGCAGAAGGATTGCTGAACTAATAAGATGTGTGGCTCTTAAACAGAGGTAATCCAGAAAGAAACATAGGCCTATAGCCTGTGGTTCACCAGCCTGGTATCTCATTTCTCCACTTTATTTATTTTTTTTTTTTTTGAAAAATAAATAAGAATAGGCACAAGACCAGAGATATTTACATTAGTTATATCCTTGCTTATGTGAATAAGTGACTATTACTGAATGAATTCTGTACCCCCAAAAAGATATGTGTGGTCCTTATCTCCAGTAATTCAAAATGTAATCTTATTTGGAAATAAAGTTTTTTTGGTAAGTAATCAATTTAAAATGAGGCCACTAGGTTAAGCCCTAATCCAATGACTGGTGTTCTCATAAAGGACAAATTTGGAGACACAGACAGGCATGCAGAGAGAGACTAATATGTAAAGAAGCAGGGAGAATGCCGAACGAAGATTGGTGTTTTGTTGCCACAAGCCAAGGAATACCTTGCAGGGTCGGAAGCCAGAAGAGAAAGGGAAGTTTCAGAGGGAGCATGGTGCAACACCTCAATTTCAGACTTCTAGCCTGAAGAACTTTGAGACAATAAAAGTATTTGTTACAGTACCCCCAAGGAAATAACACAGAGAATCAGTTGCCCCTTCAACAGTGAAAAATCACACATTTTAGTATATAAACAAAGCAGGAACAAAGCTATTCAAAATGAAAATGTTGATTTTTGGAAGCACTACAATCAGGAGAACCTGAATATTTGAAAAAGTGTTCACTTCAGGTTGCTTTGATTTTTCTTTTTGCTGCCATGCTTTCATAAAATTTTGGGAAGGATCTTAAAAAACACAGCTTGGTCTCTTGCCTACGCCTCAGGTACTACTATGATTACATGTTCACCTGTGGGAATGAGGGAAGGAGTCCGCCCTATCAGAATGACAGACTAACCTGTTAAATGCTTGAAATCCTTTAGGCAGAGCTAAATTAGACTGCTCTAGTTCATGGGTAGTTTCCAAAGAGATTCTAAGGAAGACCCAACATTCTAAGGAAGACCCAAGAACAAATGTCTTCTCTTTATATCTCATTAAATCAAAATGACCAAAAGACAGAAATGGAAGAAACAAAAGGAACTGTGAGGATCCTAATAGCCATAGTCTGTCTTTATTCTCTAGTATCTCAAATTCTATAGAACCCTCCTGTCCTCAATGCCACTTTCTGGTTATTAAGCTGTTGCTTTATAACAGCTTCTTCAAACTAATCAAAATATTTGTCAGCACGTATTGTCTCTGCTTTCAAATCTCCCGTTACTACACAACTGAATTCTATCTGGCCAGTGCCATCATCACTCCATTCAAACTATATGAAAATGACCAATTATTTCAATATTTTCAAGTAATCTTCCTTACTACAGCCAATAAGATATGTTGGGATCTATTCCTAATTAAATTTTCAATCTTATTTTATTCCATCTTCTTTCTTACCCCTTTAAATTAAATGTATTGCCATCCTGTTTGTTTTATCTAATACACAAAATCTCTTCTGTTGTAAGACCTTATATATTTGGCTCACTCTCCCTAAAAAGGACTTTACATAGCAGATTTCTTCTCAAACTGGATATTGCAATTACCTCAGTGAGTTCTATCTCATCACCACATAAAAATTTGAATATCTCTTTTTTAAAATCTATAACTATTCTTTAACAATTTCCTTCAGTGTGTTTACCACAACCTGAAATTATATTCTTATGTATGTTCTTATTTGTATTTCCTGACTTCTATTATATTGCAAACCGCAAAAGTTCAGAACGTGTATCTACTTTTCAACAACAATGTAACCTGAGTACACATCTCATTGGATATGGTGAAATCCTAAATATTTATTAAATAAACAACTGTCCATTTCTTCTAACTGCCATCTATATTTGTCAATTCTATCAACTCCCATCGCTGTCTTGCTAAATTATAAACTTTTAATTTATAGGGGAGAAAATCCTGTCCAGCTTGAATCAGATATATTTACCCTGACATTGATTTGCCATGGCCAAAGGGGCATTTTACCTAGAAGGGTGATGGTCCTCCTTTATGTGTTATGTTCTTTCAGGGAAGGAAGAGATGTTCTTGACTACCATATAACCACAAAGACTACTTATTACATAAGACCAAATATAATCCAAAAATTTTCTACAGTAAAAGAGTAAACATTGGCAATAACAATGCTGTTGTTAGAATATTGGTTTGGACAATATTATTCTAAATGTTAAGAGCTTATATGATTAATATAAATGACTTTGCTGAAAGAATCTCATGTATATTTCAATTAGAAGTCCAAATGAACTTCTTTAATTTACTAAAACTTATTTTTCTATCTGGTTGATGACGGTTCAAGTAGGATTTATGGTGGTGAGTGGGGCAGAGGTACACATCTAAATTTACTAACAGTAAGCCATCGCAACTGAGAACTTGATCTGAGAGCAAGGATACAATTGTTCAGCACACTGCTTAATAGGAAACAACAGAGAAGCCCTTTCTGTTTGCAGGTTTCATATACACTAATGCAGGTTCCTTATAAACTAATGGAGCTTGGGATTTTTGTCTTTTTCATGATCCCCCCGCACCCACTGACCTCCAACAACACGTACAGAAACAGGTTTATGTAGATAAATGTACAACTGCCACATTTTTGAGGGAATCAGACAGCATCTATCTCCATTTTCCGTTCTCCAAATTTCTCTCACTTCTTTATGCTGGTAGATATCCCATTATACATCATATCCTGTGGTATAAATGATATAGCTAGAGAGATAGAACTAGAGATATATAGACATAGGTAGAAGTACAGCAATAAATGTAATTATGGGCATAAATATATCCAGGAAATCCCCTAAGCTCTGTTCAGCAAAACTTGACCCAAACTACTGGCTCAGAAATGGCTTCCCTTCAAATTTCTGTTTTTGGAAAAAAAAAAAAAAAAAAAAAAAAAGGCTAAACATTTATTGTTTCTCTCTCTCTGCGTTGCAATTCTCCATGAAGCAGAGGATATTTCCAATTGAATGTGGGTGTATTGTGCAAAACTCTGTTGATATAGACAAATACTTCACCTTTTTCATAAATATGTATGTTATTTAAAAATATAATTTAAAATTAAATGGTTGTATTGTATATATGAATATTTTATTCTTTTTTCCTTTAATATAAAATAGCTTTTAAAATGTATTTATAATATTGCAAGGTAAGGTAAAAACAGATGAATCAATTATTTAACTTTTTTTGCAAAACTAAATAAATATGACTGTTAAATGATAATTGGGCTCTCTACATAAATTCATTTTCCCAGTAACTTCTGTATCTTGAAGGTATACTATCTACATATTTTGTTTTTTAAAGTGCATTCTGGTTAAATATTTTTGCAAATGCTTTCCTATACTCAGACTAGAAGTGTAACAAATCTCTAACATCCATTTCTAACATCTTATATCTTTATTCTTCCCGTTTCCTATATCCAGAAAATGTATCCAGCACGACTGGAGACTCTGTTATTAAATCTAAGAAACACTCATGGATCCTTGTTGATACAAGCTCCTTCTTTCTTCCTTGAATTCTTTGCTATGTTTTACAGTATTTAAAGGGTTCTTCATCTGCATGACTTTGTGATATATTTAAATGCCTCTATCGTTTTGGTAACATTTGAATGGAGTGAGCAACTCCGTATTTTTCATGGTGACATGCAAAGAGAATACACTGAATATTGTTATATTTAGAATTATGTGCTTATTAAGCTACATACTTGAAAGTCATGATGTTTACCACTATATATTAGTTAGGAATATTATTTTGGATATCTTAAATGCATATTTAACTGAAAGTTATCATTCCTAAGCCTACATCAACAGTACCAAAATCATATAGGTTTTAAAAATCAAGTTCTCAGAGTTTTCAAAACATTAAAAAATATCTCAAGTGAAAGGACTTATTGAGATAATTGAGTTTTCAATAGATAATTAAATGATAACTAAAAACATTTAGTTTTTAGCAATAATTTTTACAATACATTTATTAAACTAGGTTCTAGTTTGCATTTGCAAGTTAAAATTATTGACATTTAACTTGAGTTGCTTTACCTCAAATCATCTTAACGTGTATTTTACACTTGGTGTCTTCAGATGCGAAGAGTCCAATACAATAATATGTATGCTGCATGCCTTCTCATTGTTGGAAATAGTATGTATTTAAAAAGCGTGAAGTAAAAAAAGCCCCAAAATCTATATTGAATTAAAACCTGTGTTGAAAATCTTATTGAAGAAAAACAGCAGAGGGAATAAAAAGGAGAGGTCAAATTTATAAACAAAAGGCACTTCCAGACCTAGAAACTATGGTTCGTTTTAAGATCAGTAAAGCAAGAATTTAACCTTGCTTTTTAAATTGCATTACTGCAGTTTAAGTTATGTAATTACATTCTTTCGAGTTGACATTTTCACCTTGGTAGATATAATAAGGCCATGCAGATGCAGGCTAAAACCAGTAATTTCAGCGTTCTGTTTCTTCTCATGCCGATGGTAATAAGATGTGGCACTAAAGCATGCATGAACGTCCATTTAATTGTCAGCACAGTCTTTCATTTAAACAACAAAATAGTTAGCAGTAAGCTTATAAATGTGGAAAGCATGCAAAACAGAAACGGTAGCTCTGTGAACTCTAAAATCACCTCACGCAGAAAAGGTCAAGCATTTAAAATGTGTTTCTACTATCCTTTCAAAGACAGTAAAACTAATAGAAAATACATGACTGGAAAATTTAACTGGATTTTTCTTCGTAGGGAATGAAAACCAGTTGCTAAAACATCTTCAAATGTATACATTTTAAGATGCTGAATATATAGTGTAGAAAACTGTGAGAAATCATTTAAACTTCAAATCAACTTGTAGTCAGTCATTTATGCAAGCTTTCTTTGAAATTGGTAATTTTTATTTTTCGACCTAAAACTAATTAGAAAACAAGTGTTGAAAAAATAGCTATTGTTAACATTAAGAATATACTTATGGTTCTAAAATTTTTGTTTTATTTTCAAATGCATCATAAATCTATTTTTTTTCCAAATTCAGAAGCACTACAAAAATGTCTCCATTTAGAGGACCTGCACCATTCCTCATTTCCTCTCTACTTACCAAACCTATAGGTAACCTCTTTTTTTTTTTTTTTTTTTTTTGTACTTTCTCATTTATTTTTTCAGAAAATACAAAAACAAATTTATTCTTAAATTATTATTCAAATGGTTTTATAAGTCCTAAAAACGCTTTATGAAATAGGATAGAAAACTGTGTATCAACATACATAAAATATCTAACTTGTCACTTAAAGATATATGAAATTAATAGAATTGGGGAATAATCTTGTGTTACTGGCTTCACATGATAGATCAGGTTTTATTCAGTTTATTTTTTTGATTCCTCTTTTTTTTTTTTTCCAAAGCAATTAAAAGCGCAGGGCTCACTCCAGGAGCCACCTGTATTTCTAGCCTACTCTCAGAATGATCTTGACTAAATGCTGATAAATCATGTATCTGTATTGTCAGATCCATTCTCCTTTATGAAATCGCTAGACAAGAATATCCAACTGCGTACTTGACACCTCCACGTTTTAAACTTAGCACATACAAACTACGCTTATATTCTCCCCCAAACCAACACCACTTCCAGCCTTACTAAATTCAGTTTCTTCCAACTAAATTCGTCCTATTACTCACATTCCCAAACCTTGTTATTATCCTTAACTTCTCTCTTTCTCTCCCACATCAGACCCTTCCCTGTCTAACCTGGCTCCTGTTCCCTGCAGTCATCTCCTCCTAAGTGCACTGTCATTAAGACATTCACTCTTTTCCAGTCACAGTGTCTTCCTTGCTGTTCCTTCACTTCAGGTACATTCTCACCTCAAGGAACTGACAATTAGAATCCACTCAGCTTGCAATATACTTTTCCTAGATATCCTCATAGCAAGCCACTGCACTTTGCTCATATGTTTATTTAACTCTTTTAGGCTCTTCCTAAAACATCCAGAATTTGCCTATCTATCAAATTCTAGCCCACACCACAGTTTTATTACTGTCTTCTGTTAGTGTAATTATTATTACTATTGTTTGTATCCATGATTGCATTTCTCATATTTTCAATATAGCATTTGATTGATCCTGTTAAAATTATAAACCAGACTGTATCAGAAGAGTAGCCAAAGTTCTTTCTACGAATTACGAGGCCCTATGTAATCTGACCCCCATGACTTCTCTGAAGTCATCTACTGTGCTAGCAAATCCTCACTCTTGTCAGCTCTGTCTGTCTCCATGCAGTTTCTCCAGGTAAGTTCCCCTTTACGTCAGAGTATTTGTTCATGCTGTTCGCTCTTGTCTGAAATGTCTTCTTTCAGTTCCTTTGGACTTTTACATATTTTAATGCATATATTTATTATACATACTTTAATTTCTATATGGAAAATAATAAATATATGCATTAAAATATATAAAAATGAAAATGAACCAAGAAAAATTAGATAATAAATAGATGTGATCACAATAAATACATGCCAATAAAATTGTAACAAATAATAAATGCATACATATATACGTTTTTGGTCCTCAACATTAGAATGAATTCTAATATGCCATAATTTTGTCATCCTCTCCCCAGTACAATATCTCCAGGACCAAGAAAAGTGCCTGTTACCTCACATACAATAAGTATTTATCAAATAAAGGATTTTATGAAGAAGCATGCTTTTCTTTTTTGTTTGTGTTTTTTGAGATGGAGTCTCACACTGTCACCCAGGCTGAAGTGCAATGGCAGGATCTCAGGTCCCTGCAACCTCCACCTCCCGGGTTCAAGGAATTCTCCTGCCTCAGCCACCCTAGTAGCTAGGATTGCAGGCGCCCACCACCATGCCTGGCTAATTTTTTGTATTTTTAGTAGACACAGAGTTTCGCTATGTTGGCCAGATTGGTCTCAAACTTCTGACCTCGTAATCCTCCCACCTCAGCCTCCCAAAGTGCTGGGATTACAGGCATGAGCCACTGGGACTGGCTGAAATGTAGATTTATATTTATGTAAAACATATTGCTATTATGTTATTATTAGCTAATTTGTAAAATTATCACAAAATGCTTTTTTATAAACTTCCAAGAAAATTATCATCTACCTTCTACAAAATCATTAATGAAAAATGCAAAATGTGTTCAAAAAAATCTGTATTCTCACATTAAAAAGAAAGAGCAGATTTCTTTTAAGATGCAAGCCCATCAAAGGTTTATGTTATCCTAGTGGCTGATTCAAAGGGCTTTAGAACTGAGCCATTGTTATTCTGAATATATTAAATACTTTTGCACATAATACAAAATCATCAAGAAACTTTACCTAAAAAATATCATTTGTAAAATATTGCAAAAATGCAGAACTTTTTTTTTCCTTTAATCATTTATGAAAAATAGCCTAAAACAATGACCTTTTGCTGTTTATTTGTTATGTCTTTGCAGAAATGGTTTATGAAACACTGACAAAAAGAATTTTGAAAAGGTCAGTGACGTATCAAAACACTGTGCCTGTATAATTCACAGAACTTTCTTTTTATATCTTGCTGGGATATCTTGGCTGCTAGTTGATAATAACAACATGCTGAGATTAGGAAACAGTCAAGAGAAAGTTATGTTCCAATTTGAAATACTATAGATCAGGTCAATCTGCCAACATAGTAACTGAGTTCATTAGAAGTTGACAATTATTTGATGTATTTAAGCAGCTAATTGAAATAGCAATAACACTAGCACGAGTTGAAATAGCAGCTATTGAAATAGCAATAATATTAGCACTCATTGAATAATTAATGAAAAGATAAAAGTTTGCAAATTTCTGGAATTATGGATCATAGAAATTTATCATGTAGCAGCATAGTCTAATTATATTCCTTTTTATTTTTTTATTTATTTAAAATAGATTTTAACTTTTAGATTCCAGGAGTGCATGTGCAAGCTTTTGCTGAAAATATTATTGTTTTTGCTGAATCCCAAAAAATTTAGTTTGTGTGTCTTCACTTTTTGTATTGTGTAATGCTGAGGTTTGGGGGTACAAATGATCCCATCACCCAGGTACTGAGCATAGTGGCCAGGAGTTCTTTTTTCAAACCTTCATCTCTTCCCTCCCGCTATAATAGTCCCTAGTTTCTATCCCTGCCATTTTATGTCCATGAGTACTCAATGTTTAGCTCCAATTTATAAGTGAGAACATGTAGTTTGGAACTCCATATTGATCTCTTCAGTGTTTCAATTTCTTGCTGATTCAATCTTGGGAAATTGTTTCTAGGAATTTGTCAATTTCCTCCAAATTTTCCAGTTTGTGGCACAGAGGTGTTCATAGACATCTTTATGAGAATCTTTTGTGTTTCTGTGTGTTTCTGTAGCATCGGTTGTAATGTAACTTGCTCATTTTGCATTGCACTTATCTGAATCTTCTTTTTATTTCTTTGTGAACCTAGCAGTGGTTTAACAATCTTGTTTATCCTTTCGAAAAAAAACAATTTTTGGTTTCATTGTTTTTGTTTTCGTTTCTTTTTTTTTTCTTTCTTTTTTTTTTTTTTTTTTTTTTTTTTGAGACTGAGTTTCGCTCTCGTTACCCAGGCTGGAGTGCAATGGCACGATCTCGGCTCACCGCAACCTCCGCCTCCTGGGTTCAGGCAATTCTCCTGCCTCAGCCTCCTGAGTAGCTGGGATTACAGGCACTTGCCACCATGCCCAGCTAATTTTTTGTATTTTTAGTAGAGACGGGGTTTCACCATGTTGACCAGGATGGTCTCGATCTCTTGACCTTGTGATCCACCCGTCTCGGCCTCCCAAAGTGCTGGGATTACAGGCTTGAGCCACCGCGCCCGGCTTTCGTTTCTTTTTTAATGAGTTTTTGGGTCTCAATTGCATTCAGTTTCATTCTGATTTAGTTATTTCTTTTCTTCTGCTAGCTTTGGAGTAGATTGCTTTTGCTTTGCTAGTTCCTTTATGTGTGATCTTAGATAATTAATTTGAGATATTTTTAGCTTTTTCAAGTAGGTGTTTAGCACTAAAACCCTTCTCTTAATATTGTTTTTGCTGAATTCCAAAAATTTTAGTTTGTGTGTCTTCATTTTATGTATTTCAAATAATCTTCTTCTTTCTGCCTTAATTTAGTTTCATACTCAAAAGTCATTCAGGAGCAAGTTGTTTAATTCTCATGTAACTGTATGGTTTTGAGAGATTGTCTCTGTATTGACTTCTATCTTTATTCCACTGTAGTATGAGAGTAAGGTCAGTATTATTTTAACTTTTGAATTTATTGAGACTTGCTTTATGACTGAGAATGTGGTTAATCTTGGAGTATGTTCCATGTGCAGATGAGAAGACTGTATATTCTGTGATTGATAGATGAAGTATTCTGTAGATGTTTATCGGGTGCAATTGGTTAAGTATTGAGTTTAAAATCAGAATGCCTCAATGATCTTTCTAATAGTGTAGATGTGATGTTGAAGTCCCCACTATTATTGTGTGGCTAAGTTTTTTTCCACAGGTCTAGAAACATTTGTTTTATGGATATGGGTGCTACAATAGTGGCTGCATATGTATATATGATAATTAAGTCTTCTTGTTGAAGTGATCCTTTATCATTATGTAATGACCTACTTCGTCCTTTTTCACTGTTATTGTTTTAAAGTCTGCTTCATGTAGGAATACTGACTCTCGCTCCTTTTCCTTTTCTGTTTGTGTGGTAGATCTTTCTCCAATCCTTTACTTTGAACTATGGATTTTGTTAAGTGAGAGACAGGTCTCTTGAACACAGCAGATGAATGTCTTATTTCTTTCATTCAACTTGCCATTCTGTGGCTTTTAAATAAGACAGGATCATTTAGATTCAAAGTTAATATTTATAGGTGGTATTCTGATCCTAGCATGAAGTTTTTAGCTGGTAGCTTTGTAGTTTCTCAGCTATGGTTTATGTGCTCTGTGGATTATGTACTTAAGTGTGTGTTTGGTTTGTTTCATTTTTGAGACAGAGTTTCAACTTTTGTCACTCAGGCTGGAGTGCAATGGCATAACATCAGATCACTGCAAATTCTGCCTCATGGGTTCAAGCAGTTCTCCTGCCTCAGCCTCCTAGGTAGCTGGGATTACAAGTGTTTGCAACCATGCCCAGCTAATTTTTGTATTTTTAGTACAGACAGTTTCACTATGTTGGCCAGGCTGGTCTCGAACTCCTAACCTCAGGTGATCCACCCACCTTGGCCTCCCAAAATGCTGGGATTACAGGCGGGAGCCACTACTCCCCATGTTAAGTCTGTTTCTGGGGTAGCAGGTACCATAGTTTTGTTATTCTGTTATATTAATATTTATATCTATACTATGTTATATTATTATTAGAACTCCTGTAAAGATCTCTCATTAGTCGACCCTAGTGGTAATGAATTTCCTCAGCACTTGCTTGTCTGGAAAACTTTTATTTCTCCTTCATTTGCAAAGTTTAGTTTGTTGAGATATATGAAACTTGGTTGGAATTTTTTTTTAAGAATGTGAAAATAGGCCTTCAATGTCTCCTTATTTGTAAGGTGTCTGCTGCAACATCCACTTTTAACCTGAGGGGTGTCCCCCTTATATGTGATCTGACCTTTTTCTATATGCTACATTTACAGTTTTTTATTTACCATTGACTTTGGGCAGTCTGTTAACAATATGCCTTGGTAATGTTTGTTTTATATATTGTCTCCCAAGTTTTCTCCGAATTTTTTGTATTTGGATGTCTACCTCTCTAGTAAGATTAGTGAAGTTTTCTTGAACTATTCCCTCAAATATGTTTTCCAGGTTGTTTACTTTTTCTCCTTTTCTCTCAGGAATGCATAGGTTGCTTTACAAAATTTTGTATTCCTCAAATAATTTTGTTGCTTCAATATTCTTTTTTCTTTATTTGTGTCAGATGAGTTAGTTCAAAAGACCCATCTTCAAGCTCTCACATTGTTTTGGTTGGTCCAGTCTATTGATAAATCTTTCAATTGTACTTTAAATTTCTTTAAGTGATTTATTTTAATTGTAGAAGCTCTGATTGATTTTAAAATGTTTACCTCTTTCTTCATTTCCTGGATTGCTTTAGAAGCTTTTTTGTGTGGATTTTCATTTTTTTCTGAAATTTCATTGATATTCTTTGCAATTCATTTTTTAAATTATTTGTCTGTTATTTCTGAGTTTTTATTTTGGTTAGGAATGATTACTGGAGAGCTAGTGAAATCCTTTGATGGTTCTACTACATTCAGATTTTTTATGATGTCAGAATTTTTGCACTGGTTTTCTCTCATCTGGTGACACTGGCACTTCTAATTTTCATGATTATTTGCATGCAATAGAATTTTTTTCTTTTTCTTTCTTTTCTTATAATATCATTATTCTTTTCCCTTTTCCCTACTCCCTAGGGAGTATGACTATAGGTAAGGTTGAGTGGGGCCTTTTGATTTTTGTTTCTATGCAATTATTTTGGCAGATTTTATATTGGGTTGTTTAGTTTGTTCTACAAGCCAATAGAATGAACTTACAGCTAAGAGTCAACTGTGGTCAAGGTGTCTGGGTATGTACTTTATCCTTGTTTACTGGTAGAAACTCTCCGTTGTCTCAGGCAATGTGCTGATACATGGAATGCACAATAGTCTGACTATTCAGACTAGACAGACCCCACTGAGTGATGGAAGTATCAATGGAGGTCCTGGAAGATGCAAGCCTTACAAATAGAAGTAAATTTGTCCTAGCGAAAAATCTACCCTGAATATACAATGACCAAACTTACATCTTAAAGGGCTTAAGCTTAGCTGCAAGTTGCTCAACGACCTGCAAAAGTAAACTTCAACATTCTTTAAAGAAAGATTAAAAAATTCCGACACCCAAATACATAGCATTCATATTAGTATCTAATTATGACTACATATTCAAAGAAACAAGAAAACAGTAGACAAGGTATTTAAAAGAGCTGTTGTAAATACACTCAAAGATACTAAGGAAAGCATGAGTATCACGAGGAGCAAATGGAAGACATGAAAGAACCAAATAGATTTTTGGAGCTAAAAATTATACCAGAAATTTAAAAGTGCATTGATGGAGTTTAACATCAGATCAATAAAGTTGAAAATGGTAAAACAAGGTATTTAAAACGAAAAACAAAGAAGAAAAAAAATGCACCAAAAATAAACACACTCAGTAGCTTGATGGTTAATGACCAATGGTAACGCAAGTGCACTTGGAGCCTCTGAAGGACAGAAGATGGAAAAAAAAAAAAAAAATCACACACATACACACACACACACACACACACACACACACACACACTTAAGAATATGTATATTTGGCTGGGCGCAGTGGTTCACTCCTCTTATCCCACCACATTGGGAGGCCAACATGGATGGATCACTTGAGGTCAGGAGTTCGAGATTAGCCTGTCCACCATGGTGAAAACCCATTTCTATTAAAAATACAAAAATTAGCCTGGCGTGTTGGCACATGCTGTAGCCCTAGCTACTTGGGACACCGAGGCAGGGAACTGCGTGAACCAGAAGGCAGAAATTGCAGGTGGAGGTTGCAGTGAGCTGAGATAGCACCACTGCACTTCAGCCCAGGTGACAGAGTGAGACTCCCTCTGTTCCCATTCCACAAAAAGAATATCTATCAGAAGTGATGTACTAAATGTTTCCAAAATTCATGAAAACATGAATTCATGAAATCATGAGCTTTAGTTTGTGCTCTGGGGCCTGAATAAATTCGAAAGGCACTATAGGTTACAAGAACTGTGGTCCTTGGGCAATTCTCGGCGCTGCACTGGGTTTTGAGCTAGTAAACTGACGTTCCACACCACCCAGTGAGACATAACGAGGGACATCAAGGGTGTGCTTGCATCACCCCTACCCCAGCTCCAGGCAGTGTAACTTGGGAAGAGACTTCTATTGCCTTCAGAAAGGAAAAGATATATAAAGAATACTTTGTCTTATAACTTGGATACCAAGTAGAATTCATTACCAAATAACTTCTACTAAAATTCATACTTAGCAATTTTTTTCAAAATGAAATAAAATGAACCTAGGTGGAAATTGAGTACTTCATACAGAAGTGAAGAGTAACAGAATTAGTAAATATGTGAGTAAATATGCCCTCTTTGCCTTTTCAAGCTTTCTTTACAACACAATTGAACCACGCACGGCAGCTCACTCCTATAATCTGAACACTCTGGGAGGTTGAGACAGAAAGATCAGTTGAGACCAGGAATTCAAGACAAGCCCGGCCCAGGCAATTAGATCCCATCTCTACAAAAAAAAAAGGAAAAAAAAAAACAAAAAAAAATAAAAATAAAAATAAAAAAAAAAAAATAGCTGGGCCATAGTGGCATATGTCTTTAGTCTTAGCTACTCGGGAGACTGGGGCAGGAGGATCACTTGAGCCCAGAAGTTTGAGGTTACAGTGAGCAATTGTTGCACCATTGCACTCCAGCCTGGGCAACCGAGTGAAACCTAGTTCCTATAAATAAATAAGTAAATAAAAGATAATTTATTATTTAAAACAAAAATAACAACATTTTATTATGTAAAACATTCAGAAGTAACATTATTAATAAAACAGTATAAAGAATGAAAGAGGTGAACTGAAGAATATTTGTATAAGGAGTTAATGCTATGTAAAAAAGTCTGCAATATTGTTGGAAGATATGTTGTAATAAGGTAAATATAAATATTGTAAAACTGAGATTGAACTGTTAAAGAAACTAAAAAGGAAGAAAACTGAAATATAGCTAATTAGCCAACAGTAAATAATATATGGTATTAAATAAAAACCTGAAGGAGGTATGAAGATACAAAGAAAACAGAAACAAAAAGAAGTTGTCAAAGAGAAAGCAAACAGCAAAATGGTAGACTTAAAGTCAACCGTATCATCAACTGGATTTGAAACACAGTTCAATAGCAAAGATTACCAAGGTCAATTTAATAAGACAAGGAGGAAGTGGAGACAGAGAAGGCAGTGGAGGAAGAAAAGGCACAGGAGATTAACTATAAATTGTCAACCAGAAATCTTATTTTAACATAAGATATGTATTTTAGAAAGCATAAAAAATGTATACTATTCAAACGCTATTAAAAAAAACTGGAATAGCTATATTAATATCATAATAAGAACACACTAGATAAAGAAATGCAATTAATCACATTACTTGTAGTATTTATTTTCTACAAAGTCACACAAATACTGAATTAGTGAATACTGAACCATGATTCTAAAGAGTAGGTATACACACACACACACACACACACACACACACACACACACACACACTACACAGATTATAATCTTAAATCCTAAAAAAAAAGAAAAATGGTAGACTTAATTTTATTAATGTTACAAAAAAAGAACAAAAGACTAAGAAATGTTAAATGGCTTGCCTCAGACCACCTCATTAAGGTCTGCCTGGGTTGGAATTCACACTCCCTGCCACTGGCCCCAAATCCAGAGCTTCTTCCCTTACACTGCTCTGCCCTACCAACTCCATTTTATGATGAACTCTACATGCGAGACGAAATAAGAAGGCAGTGTCATCTTGCTTAATTCCAGCTGGGGACCTGAATGTTGCACAACTCTGTGTCGTGGCTCTGCAGGTGTCTGCTAATGACTGAGAAAATCTCTGAGTACTGATTTCGGGGTTAAAAATAAATTTTAGTGAGCAGAAAATTTGCAAATATGTCCCACTCTCATAGTAAGGCTAGATAATATTAATAGTTCAAAAGAGGGGCCTATAACAATAATAAAAGGGACAACTCATTGAGAAGATGTGAGAAACCTGTGTCTAGGCAACTGAGAGCGAAGATTCAAATCACATGAAATAAAAATACACTGGAAAGAGAAATAGAAAAATTCAATATTATTATTAATGGTTTTAACACAGTTTTGTCTACAATTTAAGGAATATATACATGGAAATCAATAACAAATAGAAATCATAGAGAAAACTACTATTCAATTTAATGTAAATCTACCTTTTATGGAACCTTTCACCCAGTAGCAATAAAACTGTCATTTATCTGCTAATCTCAACTAATATTTTTTGTTGATAATCAGTGGACTTTAGTTTTCCTAGAACTGAAGAGCAATAGAATACCAAGAGGAAACAGAAGATAGTGTTCACAGAACGATGATTCTTGTTTGTAGACCAAAAATATTTTAAGTCATTACTCTAGACATTGATATGAATATTAGATGCATAAATATATAGAATGGCCATACAAAACTTTTTCAAGACAACTTGGAAAGAAATGTTATTTTCTAAATTGAAGTACTCCTCTATAGAAATAAGATCTTTCTTGAGAATAATAGGAGAAAGAAACAATTAAAAGCCTGGGTTTATTTTTCTTGTAAGCTAACACTCCTATAATAGTGTAGTCTGTTTTTTCATCTCAGCAGAACAGTTTTGAAAGGTTTTAGATTGAAATGTTGAGAAATGAAAGGGCAAAGCAAAACTAGGTAGAAAGAAGTAAAAAGGAGTTGTTTTTTATGTATATTTTATCCACATTACTCAATTCTACTTTGTCAGCTATTCTAATTTTGTCTTAAGCTTTTGTTAGTTTAATATATTTATTATAATCCCTACAGTACCATAGTTATTTTTCTTGCATAATGTGAAACTTTTTTAACAAAAATCTTTGAAAGTCTATGAGTTATGCTCAATAATCCCTTCTACCATTTTCCATAATAAAAATCCTAAAAAGTAGCCGATTACCTGAAAACCCAGCTTGAGAGTACATTTACCAGCCTCTAGTTCAGCTGTTCAGCTATATTCTCGCTAATCTCTGTGAACACACTCTGCAAATGGAATGTGAGAAAAAGAAAATCTCCTTTGTGCCTTTAATAAGAAAGAGTAAACATTTCCTTTTCTCGATATAGCTTCTTCTTTGACTGAAGATATCACTAATCAAGTGGGTCTGGGCAATACTTTGGAAAAGGTAGACCTCCAAGTTAGGAGACTGGGTATGCCATGAATACACCCTTACCATTATAGAGTTCCTATTCTCGTCCATGTCAAAGAAGAAAGAAAGGAAAATAACATTTGTATCTTCCATAATTATCTTGTTTATAGTTTATTTTGTTGTTATAGCAAATAGACTTGAATCTTTATAAGTTGTTATTAAACAAATTTGTTATTGAATCATAAAAAATAAAATTTTTGATAAATTCAAATGTGATTTAAATGAAAATTTTTACATTATTAAGCAGTTCAATTTGGAATGAAAAGCGATATCTTTATTATCATGCACACTAAATTTTGTTTTATATTACATGGTTATTTAGTAGGAACCATAGACTAGTTTTGTGAAATTATTTAAAATACTTCGGGAGTCCAGGAAATTGCCTTAACAAATGAGTACTAGTGATACATTATACAAATCTTATCTTTCCATTTGCCAGTGGCATTTTATGATGCTTTTTTAATATTTTGATCTAATTTTGTATATTGATGGCCTCAGGAAGAAAAACAGTCTAAAAACATAAACTGCTGCTAGTGAAGTGTGATGTTTCATCTGATAATGATCAATTTTAACATGCTCACTCTTGCATAGGCATTAAAAATATCCTCTAAAAATCCACTGTTGCATTAATAGTATTTTCACTTCAAATGAAAATAAAATCAGTTGCAAATACAAAAGACAAATAAGAACCAAATATTTCAATAAACTCGGAAACTCAAATATTATCATAATGGCTTTGTAACACTTTCATGTGGTACTGCACAAATGATTTTTAATATGCAATGGTAGCATATGCTACGCAGTTATTCTTGAGGCATGCCCAGCATTAAATTTCTCATGTTGCTCATTTAGACAGTAATGAGCTTTCTTATCAAATTTAACTTAAGCTGGAAGATTCATGCCACTATCTTTCATATAGATCAACTTCCTTTATCAAAAAAGAGGTTTTAAACACTGAATTTGCATGAGAATATTTTTTTTCCAGATTGAATTGAGCAAACTGGTCTGAAACATTTTTGTCATTTAAGTTATTTGCATTAACCTATAGCTTTTTTATTTTATTTTTAATTATCTTTTTAGTTATGTGATCATTTCTCATTTAACAAGTTTTTAAAATCTTGTAGAAAAATTTAAAGGTAGAACTTTAAAGTTGTTTTACCCTTCACCTCCACTAAGATATGCTCTAAATTTTGTGTAATCTTTCAGAAATTTAATGCACCTTAATAGTTAAATTATACATACACATAATTTTTTTCTGTTTAATTTAGTGTCTATAATTTTTATGAGTAATCTGTAATCACTAAGAATAGGTTTTATAAACATTTCTATGTCTAAATTGTATATTTTTCATGAACCTTCATATAAATGAACTTTTCATATGTCTTTGTAGCAAATGCTTATATCTTTATCTCTTTGTGGATGCTGCAATGAACAATTTGTATTTATACCACTGGAGAAAGATATAAGTGAAATAAATTTCTAGAGGTACAAAGGATGATGTACATTTTAAATATTGCTAGATCCTGGCCAAAAAACAAACAAACAAAAAAACTGATGGTATCGTCTCATCTTTCTAGTGTCTTTATTTGCCTGACTGATCTGTTTACTTTTTTCCCAAGTCAGCTTCATGGTGTTTACATTTACTTTAGCTTCATAAAATATTTAATTTTTATTAAGGCAAAATCAAATCATTTTTTAGATAACTTCTTTAGAATACTTGTTTTATAAGTTTTTACTTTCAAGTTTAGAAAAACAAGTATTAAATGTCTCATCTTCATGCCTTTTAAAAATACTGGGAATACTACCTTCACAGTATCTTCTGTTTACTGTTCCATTTCTATTCTGTTTTTATTGTATCACTATAGGTTGTTTATGCTGTTCTAGGAAATCACGTGTCTTTTTAAAATTTATTGTCATAGGTATGCACATAATATTAATATCATGTAACTTCTTATAATTATTTTCATATTTTCATTATGAGGGATTATATTTTCTCTTTTTCCTAATGCTGATGTATTTTATCTTCCCATATATTTTATAATTTAAACTTTTAATGAAAGGACATGAAGATTTTAAAAGCCTTTTTAATGAATTACCTTGATATTTGTTATTTTTTAAAACAATTTTATTGATGGAATATAATTTATCCAGATAGTTGCATGGCTTTTTTCAAATAGTAAGATTTTATCCCAATGTATTTTTCTTCTGAAAATACACTTGAGATATTCACTGATCATCTCCTTTTTTAAAAAGAAAATTGCAAGTCTACATTCTTGCATTATTTTATATTTACTTTCCATAATTGCTTGCTTTTCTCCACTGGAATGCAAACAAGAGGTCAAAGGTTTCATTGATTCAAAACTGTTTCTCAAGGCCTGGAAAAGTGCCTGGCATGTAGTGGGCGCTCTAGGAATATTTGCTGAGTGACTTAGATTTGTTGTTATTGACTGTTTCCAAATTTATTAAATATTACTAAAAAATGCTAAATGTGTGGTTGTTGACTCTTACTAGTAATTGTTCTGATAAGTTATTAAAATTATTGAAGACATTTGTTTTTTGTCAAGAAACAGACTTAACATTATCCTTCATATCAATATTTTCCAGTGAAATCTTTTTTATTTCATTACTCAGTAGATAATTTAAAATTTTAGTACTGATTTTCTCTTCCATATTTTCTAATTACAATAGCATAATTTATAATTTGTTTCTGCTCTTTTCTAAAATAGTGAAGAAAATGTTTCCAATTTTTCATAGAAATATGTTTTCTGACTGCTGAAAGAATATTGACTTCTAGTATAATTGTATCACAACCAGAAAATATTGCCTGTAAAATTGTTAATGGAGGAAATTGTTAACATAATTATTCTCTGGAGAAGGGAAGTGTATGCATATTACATGCCTTTACATTTTTAATCTATTTTTAGTCTTTTTTAAAATAGACAATCTGAAAGGTATATAAACTTTTTTTTACTAAAATTGTCTGAGTGCTTTATGCTGTTCAAGGTTTAAAAATATTAAATCCTCTATTTCTAGTTGCTTTATAGTGCAGGTGCCATTTTGTTTTGTACCGTTAGTCCCGACCTCCCACAATGTTTTCATTGGGAATCAATTTTCTAACAAACTTTGCAGGGAACGTGCACACCATTTGAAGGAAATGAAGTAAACTTTACTGAAGCAGTATATCTCAGAGCATGTTAGATAGAACGAGTTTTTAAAACTGCATGTTTTTCCTGCTAAAATTAAATTGGACATTAATTCATTCTTGCAAGTGACAAAAAAGAAAATCCCAAGCATTATTGAGACAATCTGTAGGGATAGCCTGTAATCCAGATGTCTTCATGGCCTTTTCTAATACTTTATCAATGGCTTCAAACCAGAAATTGCAATTCTAGTATGTAAACAAAAGATAGGCTGGCAGATTGTTTCACTGCATGAATTCTAGCATTTGGCTGCACAATATCAGGAGACATTAAAAATAAAATATGTTTTAAAAACAGCTTAAAATGAAAGTATTTCCTTACAAATAAAGGGGCTTAATGGATATGCCCCTCCCTTAAGGGAAAACAACAATATAAACAACAAAATTCTTTCTACAGAAATACTTGCTAATATCATGAATAAAATTAGCCATGGAAAATTAATTGTAACATCTTTAAAAAGCAATAGAAATCCTTTCCTGAAGGGATATGAATGCATTCCAAGCAAAACTGTGTGTCCAATGTTCAATTATTTTCTTAGAACAACTAAGATTAAAGACTCACAACTGGACATAAATTAGGACTATAATCCTATCATTCTTTGTATCACTTTCTATGAGTCATAAGATTACTTCAAAGAATAAATCTAAAGAAATTTAGATTTAAATTTCCTCTCAAATTCTCCCCTTAAAAAAATCTGAACTGGAACTTTTGACCTTAGCAAATATATGCTCCTTCTTTGTAATAACACTCCCAAAAAAAACTTAACAGGAGAAACCTATAAAAATTTGATGGTGAAGTCAAAAGCTCTTCACACATGACCCTTCCTACATATTCATGAGAAATATTTTATTCATGGATCGTTAGTATCAATTGCACCCAAAACAAATAAAATGACTGAAGCCTATTGTAGAATATTTCATAGAAAAGTGACTTGTAATTCAACTAATTAGGCTTTTAACACTCATGTTTTCCACTGCTAGAAAAGTTTCTTGAGTTTATGAGCTATAAACAAGTTTGTAATACTTTACTTTTTATGGGTACTAACTCAAATACTATTCTGTCTTCAGTAGCTCTGGGGTCACCCATTTTTGGTTGACTGGTAGACTTGTTCTTCCTTCCTTATTTTCATGTAGATACACAATCAATATTTGCACATGGGAGAATCAACAATATCCCTGACATACCAATAGGGTTTACAGAAATGTCCTTGTATTCTAATATATCAGCAACCAACACCTAAGAATTTAACATTCTCTTATGATTCTTACTTAATAAAATACATAAATGACATATTGCTATTTACAAAACAACAACATTCTCTAACTGACTTTTTTTGTTAAATACTTTACCTAAGGAACAATAAAAATCTTCCAAGAGAAACTTAAATTCTGCCAGGAAAAACAAATGTATTATTTAGAATATGATATATTCTAAGAAGGTATGTAATCCAAAGAGATTACAGTGTATCCTAAATTTTCCTGAATTAATTACCAAAAAAACAGCTGTGCAGATATTTAAAACTGGCTAAACACTGTAGATTCCAAACACTAAATTTTTCTGAAGTCCCATTCTTTTCATATAATCTAATCAAGTTTTCTATTCTTGAAACTCTATGGGAGGAAAGTAAACATAAGAGGCCTTTTGTTAATTAAAGAACACTTAAAAACAGTGACATGTATAGCATATTTGTTCCTAAAAATATAGTTTTTTGAAAACTTACCTCCAAAATGAAGGGAATGGATTGGATTATGGAAGAAGCTTTTCACTGAAACTCAGGAAACATGTTGAACTTTTCTTTGGTAATTAAGACCTTAATTATTATAGGGCATATGTTCACCCAGGGATATATATATATATATATATATATATATATATATATATATATATATTAAACATATGTGGGTATGCCCATCTCTGTGTGTGCACACATTATATTTCCTTGCTTCTCTTGCAACCAGTTGTGGCCATGTGCACAATAGAACTGAATTCTGTCTAATGGGATGGGAGGTAACTTCTGAGCGACGTAATATCTCTAACGTGTTCTCAAAGTAGAAGATGAGATTTTCTCCTCCCTCTGTTGAAGATATTTACAAGAAGGGACACCATCATGAATCACTTGGATAAGGACAATATCCTAGGCTTGGTATAACCTATAAACCACCAAAAAGAAGCAGTAATGAAAGAAGGCTGCCTCCACGAAAAGTGTCGGAACAGCCTTGCAGCCTCACATAAGGAGCAATGACAGCGAATGCCTCAGGCCCGCTGGTGATTAAATCCTGTCTTCAACTTACTATCCAAGCACAGGTTTTGTGCTACGCTGCTACCACCCAGAGCAATCCAGCAATGCTGGTCAGAGGAGTGTGCAGGAGAAGCAAGACAAACATTTTAAAAACTTTTTATCCAATCTACCTTGTTATAACTTATTCCAAAATTTCTCTTATTTGGCCTGTGGCAATTCAATGTCTACATAGATATTAATTAAAAAAGGTCTTTAAACTCCTCGGAGATTTGTCAAGTTTTTGGATGCTGCCTGAGTTCCTTCAGTACTGATTTTGAGGGAAGGAGCCAACAGTCTGTGGCAGTTTGACTTATCTTCACAGAAACTAAACTATAGAGGTCTGAAGTATTCTCTCTCTCTCTATAAAAAAAAAAAAAAAAAAAAAAAAGAAAGAAAGAAAAAGAGAAGGACAGTTTTGCAAGAAGTTGAAGAAAACAAAGAACCTGCCATTCAACTTGAACCTGAACACTTCAACTTTATTTACTTTGATTACTAACTCTTGAGACATATTTTAAAGAACCTACCTTTTATAGTTTTCTAATTATCATTAGTCAACTAAACCTAATTGCTGAATCTATTAAGACCAGTAATTAGCATAAATCTGCATGAAAATTACAGCTTTAGATGATATAGCACTGTAATAGAAAAATCGCAAAAGATTAAGAAAGTTGAATAAAGGCTCACTCATAGAGTTTTGTCTGACTTTTATTATGGTTTATTGAAAAACTAGTAGTCCTGTAAGCGTTATCACTTTCCTGGTTAGTGCCATGCAGTTTGTAAAAGACTGGACCCCCTTTAAACTCACCTCAAATATTAATGGTTTCTTGGACTTATTTAGACTCCATGAAGGTGAGAAGAATTGATTTTATTCCTTCACTTCTTATGTAATATAAATCAAAGTTTTAAGTCTAATATTCAAATGCAACTTTAAATTAGTTCTTAATTATATAAGGTTGTCCAAATTTTATATTGTCCTTTGTTTTTCATTTCATAAATCCAAAAAGTAATGTATTACCTTCAATTTACTATTGTGTCATATAGGTTCAGAAAACAAATCTCCCTTCTAAATTAATAATGCTCTATAATTAGGTGTTTTTATTTTAACTATTTCTGATTCTTTTTGATTCACTGTATTTGCTCTATGAGTAAATATATAAAATAAATAATTCTTCTAATACATGGGAAAGCTGGTAAAGATTTTCTACCATGAGTCTAATAGAAACAAGACTCAATCACTTTATGAATGATTTTTAAATTTGGTAATCTTTCTGCTCAGCTGAGATCAGCAGGTTTTTAAACATTACTGGGTCAGGATATTTTATTAGAAGTCTGTGCACTCAAGTACATGCTTAAAACAATTTATCATTATATTTTCCATTTGAAAAAGTTTTACTGACTTAGAGTTAATTTACTGTACAGAGTGTGATTTGGTAGGGTCTGAGCCTTTTGCTCGTGGTTTAGTTAACAATACAGATTTATTCATATTTCTTTTTGGCTTTACATTCATGCTCAATTTCGTTGAAATGCATAATTAATTAAATATTCAGCTGCTTGAATTACAAAGGATAAATACTACAATACCAGTTTGTGTTTATAATCACTCTAGTAGTAAAATATTGTAAAATATAAGAAAAAAAGTGTAAACAAATAGAATTGAATAATAAATGAGTGTGTTTTGATACATTTAAAACACAGAAATTGTTTTTATTTAAAAATGCTGAAAATAATGATGATGAAGTAAACAGTTCAACTTTTTAAAATCTGCAACTTTTAATTTATTATTTTAAATGTTATTTTTAATGTTATTTATTTTTTTCTGTGCTTAACATCAATAGTGAATCTTTTAACAGTTACCAAACCTGGCATATGGTAGGCTTAAGTTTTAAGAGAAATTCTAAAATGGTCAAAATGACTTATCCTAAAACTACAATTGTTTTGATAAAGGTATCTAAATGACAGGGTAATAGAAAAACAATTAGTTTGATTCTACTGAATTCTGTTGCTTTTCTACACAATGATTGGGCTTACTCTTTCGTTAGTCACACAGTTATGAAGTTCAATTATGTGTAAGAAGATAGTAAAGGGTTGAGGATTCAAAGATGAGTAAGAAATGATCAATGCCCCTGAGATCTATCCAATATGTCCCTTAATTCCAGCTAAAAGAACACTTAGCACATCAGACTTCAATCTCTACCTCTCTTAAAAACATTTGGTGCATTTGATATTCTTTGAATGGTTTTTTATTTTATCTCATGTTCAATTCATTTCTTACAAATTTCCCAATTTATGCAAACATGTGCTTCACTTTTATAAATTTTTATACTATTGCCTTCAGTTCTCACATCAGTGTTACTTTCTATCTCTCCCCATTGAAGAACCTAAGAGCTCTCTCTACTTTTTTAATGTTTCAAACGTGCATTTTTTTTTTCTTTCAACAAATGGTAAAACTAATAGATAAGTTCCTGACCAAAATTTGTTGTAATTTGTTGGCCACTAATAAGCTAATAGGTAAGCGTAAGTTCATAAGTTTCCTTCTTAGGACCCTTGACCATGTAGGGAGCAATGTACCACCTTTAAGTATATATAAAAATCTGAAATTTTGAAAGCAATAATTATTCATTTGAATGTTACTAATTAATTATAGCTTTAAGATAGATACATCAGTTTCCCCTCAAACTGTAATATTCCATTACTTGTGTTATTTTCACTGCTCAAAAAAATAAACTTTACTGAATGCTTTTAATTTTACTCAGTTTATATATGTAAAATCCTAATTTAATTGACTTCCAAAATTATTTTTGCTCAGATACCCATTTTAACAGATGAAGAAACTAACACAGAGACATGTTTATTTATCTAGAAAAAGGCCGAATGGCGGTTAAAAACACGTTTGGTGGTAGGGTGGTTCAATAGACATTACTATCAATTACAGTGCCTTCTAAGTAAAAAGAGTTATTACAATTGATTTGGCACAAAGCACAACTAGAAATTTTTCTAAAATGGTGTTTCATTAACCCTAGTAATTAAGGCAAATTCATTAATAAATAAAAAACCAGTCTCAGAAATATACTACTTAAAACTCAATAATATGTACTTAACTCATACGCCGTAGTGTAATTGTTTAATATCCAAATGTTAGAATTAGGCTGCCTAAGTTACAACATTACTTGTGCTTTTAATGAACAATGTGATGTCTATTTAATTTGCTTTTCCAAAACTCAATGTATTTTTCTATTTTATAATATTTAATATTATATCTATAAGTTTACCTTCAAAATTAAATGAAAAGCTTGTAACATAGAGCATATTACATAGCAAATGCTCCCTTAATATTAGCTGTCATTTTTCTGTAGATGAACTATTTTGCAAGAATAATTATATTCCTTCTTTTTCCCAGTTTTCTGAAACACTCACATTCCATTAAAAATTCTATCATTGTGTAAAAATGCACATGCAAAATACATTCATAAAATTTTCCTTCAATGAATACATAATTTATAGAAGTCAGTTCAAAAAAATTTAATAAATGTCTACTTTAAACTCAAGCTCTTAGGACAAAATATAAATACTATACCATTTCCTACCCTCAAAGTAGTAACAGACCAATTTTAGAATAAAAAATAACAGTAAATCCTTAAACACTGTGCTAATAAAGGGATACGTGCAGATGGAAATGAAGCAAAGCAGAGAAATGTTATTGAAGATTGTATGTGAATGTTCATTTTTGTATGTCTTCGTGTGCATGCATACGTGTGTGTATTAAGTGAGGAATCTAATACCTAAGATAAGAAATAGTACACAGAAATATAGAGGAATGAATGACAGAATATGTTTAAGGAATCCACAAGCATAAAGGAGGCTTGAATACAGTAACTAGGAAGTCCTAATGATCTTGGTCCTGACCACCCATCTCTGAGCTCAGCTTTTCTGAGTGGATTGATTCTTCTCAAACATAACATGTTTGTTCATTGAGGTATGCAAAAACTGTAGTAGAAAATACAGGCTTGTATATCTCAAAGTTAAGAAGAAAGGATCATGTGCTTCTTCATCTGTATCTTGGTCATGTATGCAAAGTCCAACAATATTCTTTAATTACCTAAAATTGGGTTCCCTTCATATTCTTGAATCAATCCATGTGGAACATGGGATGAAATGCTTACATTTTCCAAGCTTGAACTATAACCTAATAGGTAGTTCTTCAGTATTGCTCTTATTCTTGTACTGAGAGAGGTAAAATGACTGGCTCTCCAACGACAACTAATTGTGTTGTCAGAAATTTAAATAAATATTTGATTGTTTAAAAAACAAACCAACCAGTAAATTGGAACAAAACAAAATTTAGAAATTGTTGAAGTCAGGGAGTCATGGCTCTTGTATATGCTTTAAGGTTGAATTTCATGTGGACTAAGCTGAAGGCTATTATAAATTTTCAAGTAATAGATACCAGGGCCATAAGCTCAGTCACAGATAGTGGAGATGAAGAGAGGGTTCATATCACTGATATTTAGTTTTCAGATTAGTAAATGGATAAATACATTTGATATGGGGGGTCTTGTTCCAAAATGGTGGCATACAAGCAAGTTGCCCTCACTTCTTTCAACGGAAAACCAAAACAAATATACAGTGCTCAGATTATCACCAGCAATATTCCAAAACTCAAATATGAAGATGAGACAGGCTACAGAAAAGTGAAAAATCTCTGAGCAGATGGTAAGAAAATCAGATGTTCACATCCATAATGTCCCAACCCTCATTCTGCATAGTACCAAGCATGTAGAAAATTTTCCCCTATCTTACAGCTTCTACACTGGAAAGAGTGACTTCAGCCCTTGTTATTGGTCTAGTCAGTGTTTTGACTTCTTCCTGGTTTAGGCTTGGGAAGGTGCAAGTGTCCAGGAATTTATCCATTTCTTCCAGGCTTACTGGTTTATGTGCATAGAGTTGTTTGTCGTAATCTCTGATAGTGGCTTTTATTTCTGTGGAATCTGTGGCAATATCCCCATTATTATTTTTTATTGCATATATTTGATTATTCTCTCTTCTCCCTTTTATTAATCTGGCTACTGGTCTATTTTGTTGATCTTTTAAAAAAAACAGCTCCTGAATTTATTGATTTTTTTTTAATTTTTTTGTATCTCAATAGACAAATGGGATCTAATTAAACTCCAGAGCTTCTGCACAGCAAAAGAAACAATCATTAGAGTGAACTGGTAACCAACAGAAAGGGAAAAAATTCTTGCAATCTACCCATTTGATAAAGGACTTACATCTATAATTGACAATAACTTATATCCAGAAACTAAAAAGAACTAAAATAGATTTACAAGATAAACAAACAAACCCATTCAAAAGTGGACAAAGGATATGAACAGACACTTTTCAATAGAAGATATATATGAGGCCAGCGAACATATGAAAAAAAATGCTCATCATCACTGGTCATTAGAGAAATGAAAATCAAAACTACATTGAGATACCATCTCATACCAGTTAGAATGGCAATCATTAAAAAATCTAGAGACAACAGATGCTGGAGAGGATGTGGAGAAATAGGAACACTTTTACATTGTTGGTTGAAGTGTAAATTACTTCAACCATTGTGGAAGAGAGTATGGCAATTCCTCAAGGACCTATAAATGTAAATTCCATTTGATCCAGCAATCCCATTACTGGGTATATAACCAAAGGATTATAAATTGTTCTATTATAAAGATATATGCACATGTATGTTCATTGCGGCACTGTTTACAATGACACAAGAACAGAAAATCAAACACTGCATGTTCTTGCTCATAGGCAGATGTTGAACAATGAGAACACATGGACACAGGGAGGGGAACATCACACACTGAGGTCTGTGGGAGGGGGGACTAGGGGAAGAACAGTGCGGGTAGGGAGTTGGGGATGAATAACATGGGGAGTCATGCCAGATATAGGTGATGGGGATGGAGACAGCAAACCACATTGCCATGTATGTACCTATGTAACAATCCTGTATGTTCTTTAAATGTACCCTAGAACCTACAATGCAATAAAACGTGTGTGTGTATATATATATATATATATACACACATATATATATATTTAACTATATATATATAGTTAAACACATAATTATATTTTATGTGAATAGATATAAAGCAGCCGTGTGTTAGATTTACTTAACTAATTAATGAAGAAATAATCAGGGAGGTAAATCTAATTCAAAAACATTAAGAGTCCAAGTATGCATAGCATACAAAAGACACAATGTAGAGAATGATCAAAAATGGTTAAAAAGTCTAGATTTTGGGGTGGCTCACATATACGGAGATAGTAAGTACAGATTTGTTCCAAGAGTTTACCAGAATATATACAAAGGAATCTTACAAGACTGAAGATAAAGTCTTTAGAAGAAACATTTATTTTTCCATCTGAATATATTTTGCCTAAATGCTCCAGTTTGCCTTCATAAAGTGCTGTGTTGGAAAATGGCAGAGAGAGAGAAAACCAGGGGAATTTATTTTATAAAATCTTTATAAAATCACTTTTATTTGAGGTATGCTTTAATACTCATATAACATGAAAAATGCTATTTAAACAATAGAAAACTAAACAAAATGTTTAAGAATTTTAAAAATGAAAATTAAAAGACAAAATTTAAGAATTACTGGTTTTCAACAAAGATTGAAACAAGAGCAAGAGGGAGGAAAGTTTATCAAAGAAATAACAGAAAAAGTTTGAAAACGTGATTAAGATAAAAATATTTAGGTAGAGGAAAAAAGGATAAAAAATATTCAAGTAGAGAACACCAAAAAGATTAAACCCAAATATGACTATCCCAATGCATATAATAATCAAACTCTCAAAAATCAAGGACAAAAAGTAGCAAGAGAAAAGAAGTACGTAACATATGAAGAAGCTGCAATTTACCTGGCAACATACTTTATTAAAACTACACAGGCCAGTAGGGAGTACAGTGATATTTTCAAAGTGCGGAGAAAAGAAAAACTTCCATCCAAAAATATTGTATGCAGAAAAGTAATACAATATAGATGAAGGCATCTATAAAGTATTGAAAAATTCCTGATCAAACTAACAAAAGCTGAGAAAATTCATCCCCACCTGACTCATTTTATAAGTAAAGCAAGATGAAATTTTTTAATTCCACAAACAAACCACAAAACAGTAATGTACCCAAAAATAAAGACATAAACCCACTGGTAAAATTAAATACATGGACAAATCTAGAATACCTGAATACTGTAATTGTGGATTACAACTGATGCATCACTGTACTATGAAGCCTAAAATACAAATCTATCAAAAACAATAATAGCTACAGCAACCTGTTAGAGGATAGGTCATAGAAAACTATGTAAAATGAGACAACTACAAGTCAAAATGTGAGGGGAGTGTAATTAAAGTTTAGAAGTGTTTTCTTATTTGTTTGCTTCTATTCTTTTCTTTGTGATATAAGTTGTCATCTCTTTAAAATAACTTGTTATATCATAAGATATTTTTGTAAGCCTCATGGTAACAATGTACAATCCAAGAATAGAGTCTCTATTTTTAAAAATAATTTGTTATATCTTAAGGTATTTTTATAAGCCTCATTTTTACTAACAATGCACACACTTAAAATAAAGTGTGTTTTTATATAAAGCAATGCAAGAAAACAGTACTAGAGAAAATCACTTAACACAGGAAGATAGAAGGAAGAAAGGAGTTACAAAACAACCAGAAACCAAGCCACAAAATGGTAGAGATAAGACCTTACTTAACAGTATTAACACTAAATAGAAATACACTCAGTGTTCCAATGAAAGACATAGAGTTGCTGAATGGATAATAAAATAAGATTCAACTCCTTGCTGCCTAAATAAAGACACCCATAGATGAAAGTGAAGAGGTGGAAAACAGATATTCCCTGCAATAGGAATTAAAAAAAGAAAGAGTAATTATACTTTTATTAGATTAAATAGACTATAATTCAAACAACATAAAAGATTCAAGAAGGTAATTATATAATGATAAAGGGGTCAATTTAGCAAGAAGATATAAAAATTACATATCTTTATGCACCCAACACTGAAGCTCCCAAGTATATAAAGTAAACATAAATAGATCTAAAGGAAGGTAGAGACTGCAATTCAATAATAGGCAAGGACTTGGACACCTTTCTCTCTGCAATGGACAGATCATTTAGTCAGTGAATCAGTAAAGAACACTGGAGTGAAACTACACTCTAGACCCAATAGGCCTAACTGGCATTCAAATTATATGTCACTTAATTGCTACAGAATACACATTCTATTCATCAGTACCTGAAATATTCTTGAGAATAGACCATATTGTGGGCTATAAAGCAAGTCTAAATACATTCAAAAAGTATAAAATATATAAAGAGTATCTCCTTTGACCACAAGGGACTAAAACTAGAAATCAATAACAAGAGGAAGATCAGAAATTTTTTTTTTTTTTTCTTCGAAAGACAGGGTTTCACCACGTTGGTCAGGCTGGTCTTGAACTCCCTACCTCAGGTGATCAGCTAGCCTTGGCCTCCAAAGTGCTTGCATTACAAGCATGAGCCACCATGCCCGGCCCAAGATCAGAAATTTTATAAACAATGGTAAATAAACAACATGCTCCTGAAAAACCAATAGGTTAATAAAGAGATGAATTAATTTTTTTTTAATTTTTGAAGCAAATAAATATGAAAATACAACTTACCAGAATCTGTGACATACAGAAAAAGTAGTATTAAGAAAGTTTAAAGCAATAAATGCCTACATCAAAAAAGTAGAAAAACTTTATAAAAACCGCCCAATGAAGCATCTCAAGGAACTAGAAAAACAAGAACACATCAAACCCACGATTTGTAGAAGGAAATAAATAATACAGATCAGAGCAGAAACAAATGAAATTCAGACAAAGTAAAACAGAAGTCTAACAAAACAAAAAGTTGCTTTTCTAAAAGATAAAAGTGACAAACTTTTAACCAGGCTAACTAAAAAAAGAATATCCAAATAAATAAAATCGGAAACAACAAAAAAAAAAGAGATACAAGTTAGACCACAGAAATGAAAATAATTATTAGAGACTATTATAAATAGCTATATGTCAATAAATTGAAAAACCTAGAATAAAACTCCCTATAACCTACTAAGACTGAACGATGAAGAAATAGCAAACCTCAATAAACCAATAATGAGTAACAAATTGAAACAGTAGTAAAAAGTCTCTCATCAAATAAATTCTAGAACCTGAAGCCTTCACTGCTAAATTCCACTGAACATTTAAAGTAGAATTAAGATCAATTCTACTAGAATTCTACTGGAACACTGATAAAGAAGGACAACATTCAAACGTATTCTATGAGGTTAGCATTATCCTGATACCAAACCGAAACCAGCAAACAAGGAAGAAAGGTCCAGTTCAATATCACTAATGATCATAAACAGAAGAGTCCTCAATAAAACACTAGCTAATTGAATTCAGCTACACATTAAAAAGATCAATCACATTTTCAGGTAGGATTTATCTCACTAATGCAAGGATAATTTTTATTGATAAGCATTGATAATACTCATCAATAAAAATACACATTACATTCACAGAACCAGGTAAAATGCTATTGTAATCATCTAAATTGATGCAGGAAAAAAGCATTCAATGAAATAAAGCATTTCTTTATAATAAAAATGCTCATCAAACTAGGTATAGAAAAACTTAGTCCAAAATAATTAATGCCATATATGAAAAAAAAAAAACGCAGCTAACATTGTAATTAATGAGGAAAAGTGAATACTTTTGTCTAGGATCATGAACAAGAAAAGAATGTCCACTTTCATCACATTATTCAACATAGTACTAGAAGTCCTGGTCAGGGCAACTAGGCAAGAAAAATAAATAAAGAATATCCAAATTGAGAAAAAAAAAATAAAGGGCATACAAATTGGAAGAAAAAAAAGTCAATTAATTTACCCTTGCTAACAAATGACATAATCTTATTCTTTGAAAAATTTAGACTGCACCAAAAAACTCTTTGAAAAGAGTTCATATTGAATGAATTCAATTATGTTGGAAGATACAAAATTAACAACCAATCAGTAGCATTTATACATATCAACAGTGAATAATCTCAAAAATAAATCAGAAAATAATCCCATTTACAATTGGTACAAATAATGTAAAATACCTAATAATCAATTTAACCAAGGAAGTGAAAAGACTATACAAAGAAACTATAAAACATTGATAAATGCAATTGGAAAGTACACAAATGAATGGAAAGATATTCCATCCTCATGGATTATGAGAACTAATATTGTTAAAAAATAATAATACTATAAAAACCAATTAATATATTCAATGCAACTCCTATTAAAATACCAATGACATTCTGCAAAGAAATAGAAAAATATCTTAAAATTTATATTGAATCATAAAGACCTTGAATGGCCTGAGCAAAAAGAACAAAGCTGGAGGCATCACACTAACTGATTTCAACATTTATGACAAAGCTATAGTAACCAGGTGAGCATGAAACTGGCACAAAACAGTCTCATAAATTAATGGGACAGGATAGGGAACCCAGATATAAATCCAAGCATTTACACCCAACTCATCTTCAACAAAGGTGTCAAGAACATACACTGGGGAAAGGGCAGTATCTTCAATAAATGGTGCTGGGAAAACTGCATATCCATATGCAGAAGAATGAATTAGACTCCCTATCTCTCACCATACACAAAAATCACATCAAAGTAGAGGAAGGTTTTAAATATAAGACCTGTTACTATAAAACTACTAAAAGAAAACGTTGGGAAATGTTCCACAAAACTGGTCCAGGCAAATATTTCTGTATAAGACCTCAAAAGCACAAGCAACTAAAGCAAAAATAAACAAATAAAATTACATCAAGCTAAAAAGCTTCTACACAGCAAACAATCAACAATGTATACAGACAATGCACAAAATGGAAGAAAATCTATACAAACCACCCCCCTTTGACATGGGATTAATAACCAGAATATATAAGGAGCTAGAGGAGAATAATTGAAATATTTCTAACATAAAGAAAAGACGGGGCAAGTTGGTTTACACTTGTAATTCCAGCACTTTGGGAGTACAAGGCAAATGAATTACTTGAGCCCAGGAGTTTGAAACCAGCCTGTGCAACATGGCAAAACCCTGTAGCTATGAAAAATACAAAAAAATAACCAAGTGTGGTGGTGCATGCCTGCAGTCCCATCTATTTGGGAGGCTGAGTTGGGAGGGTGGGAGTGTTGCTCGAGTGTGGGAGGCAGAGGTTGCAAGGAGCCAAGATCACACCAATGCACTCCAGCCTGGGTGATGGAGCAAGATCCTGTCTCAACAACAGCAACACAACAATAGATATTTGAGGTGATGACATCCTAAGGACACTGATGTGATCTTTACAAATTATTTGAATATATTCAAAACTGTGAATACCTATTATGCAGCAATTAAAAATATATTTGATGAATAAGAAGACATAGTCAAGAATAAATCCCAGACTTTTTTTTTTTTTTTTTTTGAGACGGAGTTTCGCTCTTGTTACCCAGGCTGGAGTGCAATGGCGCGATCTCGGCTCACCGCAACCTCCGCCTCCTGGGTTCAGGCAATTCTCCTGCCTCAGCTTTTGTATTTTAAGTAGAGACGGGGTTTCACCATGATGACCAGGATGGTCTCCATCTCTCGACCTCGTGATCCACCCGCCTCGGCCTCCCAAAGTGCTGGGATTACAGGCTTGAGCCACCGCGCCCGGCAATCCCAGACTTCTTGATGAGCCTAATATGGGGTAAGAAAACGAAGCAGTTGTAGAGGATCTGTGCTTTCTATCCTCGAAGCCAAGTGCTTTGTTACAAAATTATTTCTGCTTCATCCTCATGACAACAATAATGAAATAGAGTATTCATTCTTTTTGGACAGATAAAGACACTGAGTCTTAAAAGTTAAAAATAAAAGAAACTTTCTCAAGTTCCCTCAGTAAAGTTGGAGTTAAAATTTTGTTATAAACGTCCTTCTCTGGGAAGATAAAAATATATCCAGATTTACATAAAGGGTAAATAGCAGAAGTGTAGTTAAAAAATCCTGCACAGAATATTTAGAAAAATTAGATTGAGACAAAAAATGTAAAGTGATATAAATTACATTAATAAATAGTTACAATATTAATGAAATTCCCTTTGATTCTAAAATGGCACATTTTAAAATATTGGAACTTAAAACATTTATGTATATAGTTCAACATATGTATTTACTTAATACTAACCTGTTATCATCTGGTACATATATTAGTTAAATCACTCTCAGCTGATAGAGATAGTTTTATATGTTACTTGTGACTCTTATACTCTGTATTTTTTACAAGCATCTGAAATCATAGTTATTTCAAAACCTTTAGTGAATAATTTTTTGACAATTTAACAGGCAAAATGTACACATTTCTGATTCTTAACCTTGGAATATCTTCATTTCAAGTTTTACACTTTCTCCCTTCTTTCCACATTTTAGCTGAAAATGCTTTTAATCAGATCACCAAGTCCTGCCAGATCTATTCGTCCTGGGCCGTGTGAGAAGTGCCCAATTCCTGCCAAGTCTCTCAAACCAAATTCAGTTCTTCAACACCATCTACCTAGCCAATGCTTCATTTTCTCATACACTCTTTTCACTTTTAATGTCATACTATTCAATAGGAAAATGAGATAAAAACACCATCTGTGTCCCCTATAAATAAATTCAATTTACTAGATAAAATTGCAGGTTTATTTTAGCAATATCACTTGCTTCTTCACTGGTCAGATGGGGGTAGAGGTTGATGGGTTTGATAAATCTTGGCATATTCTCTGTCATTTCTTAGTAAAATATTCCAGAAAAGCAAGACATTTCTAAATTGGCTTCATGATGATTCTGTCTCCTTACAATGCTAACCTTATCTCCAAGAAACTGTGGCCTAATTTTCCAATGACTTTTAGGAGATGATGCCATGATTTACAATAAAGTGGTGATTTTATTTTTTTTGTTGTTGTTTTTGTTATTTTCGTTTCTGTTTTTATCCTTTATGTCTGCATGTTCTAAGAAGAACCACACAGATAAGCTTCTTAACCATTAGGTAGGCCATTAATTTCTGCCCCTCTAAGCTAGTGATACCAATTCCTTGTCAAAGATGAGTTTTCAATACTGCTTTTTCCAATGTTATTGCTTAACAAACATTTAGAAGTTTTCAGCCCATTATGCCTATATGAAGCTTAATGAGATGCTCGCATGTGTTATTGCCTTACTGTGACACAGCAAAAATCACAAGGCTATGAGCTTTGCAATTCTAAATTTGTTTCTAGTCTTTCACCTGGGAGCTACTGGTCAAAGGAAATTCAATAAAGTCTCTGAATTGCAGTTTGCTCATATCTAATATAGGTATACATATTTTACACATATATACATTTTTCCATATATATATGTCCAAAGGCTCTTAAAAATATTCTAAAAATATGTGAATCAGTTATATGAAAAAAGACATAACATGGTTTACCTTTGTTAAATTAGTATAAAAAATTAGAGTGCAATGTTTCTGATAATTTGTTATTTATTTAACATTTTGAACTGCAATTTGTCCAAAGACAGAAGAACTCTGAGAAACTGGATCTGTCTTAGGCACTTTCAATATCTAAGAACCAATTTTTGATTTTTTTTATTGTGACAGTGATTTTTTTTTTTTTTTTTTTTTTTTGAGACTGTTGTCCAGGCTGGAGTGCAGTGGGGTGACCTCATCTCACTATAACTTCTACCTCCCAGGTAAAAGTGATTCTTGTGTCTCAGCCTCCCACGTAGCTGGGAATACATGTGCAACCACAACCAGCTAATTTATGTATTTTTTGTAGAGACTGTTTTTTGCCATGTTGGCCAGGCTGGTCCCAAACTCCTGACCTCAAGTGATTCACCTACTCCGGCCTCCAAAGTGCTGAGATTACAGGCATGAGCCACCATACCCAGCTCTATACTTGATACTATTATATAACACCCAAAGATACAAAAAAGCATTTATGATAAAGTAAAATTTGAATGTCCTGTATGTATCCACAGAAGCAATCTAAATTACTTCTGTTGTTGAACAATAAAGTAGCAGCCAGATATCTGCATAATAGGTAAAATTATTACACATTATTTTGTAAAAGAGAATTTTCCACAGGAAAAGTTATATATGATTAGGACATACTTTTTTATATATTGATATGCACAATTCATTCAACTAATGTCAAGTTGGGTAGAAATTAATAATTTTTCATTTATGAGGCTTGACTATAAAATAGCATAAGGAATATACCTGTTCATCTCTCCCCCCTACTGCAGATACAATAGTAAGATAGAACTGATCATTAGAAGGAAAATCATTCAGAGGCTAGAAGGATGAAAGACTTTTACATATTTAACAGAAGGTACTAATTTAAATAAGGCATAGATGGCCAACTTATTGTCTCTTGATTCTGTGAGACATAATTTATTCATAAAGAGATGGAATCTTGGCAGAACTGCTGGAACAAATTTTATACCACCATGGGGATGTAGTCTCTGAAAACGACAAGAGAGAGGCATCAACCAAGAGAAGACATAGGAGCATAAGAAGGGTATTAAGTCGGGAAGGTCAGGTTTCTCTTTTTTTTTTTTTTTTTTTTTTTTTTTTTTTTTTTTTTTTGAGACGGAGTTTCGCTCTTGTTACCCAGGCTGGAGTGCAATGGCACGATCTCGGCTCACTGCAACCTCCGCTTCCTGGGTTCAGGCAATTCTCCTGTCTCAGCCTCCTGAGTAGCTGGGATTACAGGCACGCGCCACCATGCCCAGCTAATTTTTTGTATTTTTAGTAGAGATGGGGTTTCACCTTGTTGACCAAGGTTGGTCTCGATCTCTTGACCTTGTGATCCACCCGCCTCGGCCTCCCAAAGTGCTGGGATTACAGGCTTGAGCCACCGCGCCCAGCCAGGTTTCTCTTGACCTAGCCTCCTGTCCAGTTCTAAATGTGTCCCAGACTTTTATTCTTTAGTAAGATTGTTTTTATTAAAATAAAATATAAAACAAGGCAGTATAAATTTAATAGACTTCCAATTGTCCCATGACTATGACTAGTAATACCTGAGAGGTATTTGTGGGGAACCAATTTCTCACTCTAATATAAAGTTAATTTCAGAAAAAAATCAGTGCTAATTCTTTGTTTTCTAGATGTGATATGACTAAGAATTCAAGGTGCTTACTAATAAAATAAAATGTGCTTGTATTTATAAGCTGCTAGAGAGAGCAAACTCCTTCTAGATGGATGTCATGGTGAGAATGTTTAATGCTATTCCTCTGTCAGCGTCTTGAAGTAGCAGCCATTTCTCTGTGGCTTATGAGATGTCAAAACCCTCTGGGTAATCTAGGGAAAAGTTCAGTGAGAATGTGAGAAATAACAGATTTACAGTGAATATAAAATATATGCAGGAAACAGAAGCAAAGAAAGGGAAGAAAGTCTAGACCTCATGTGACAGTAATTTTAAAAAATCATTTGTTCTCTAGATAAATCAAGATTTTTCATTTATTTTATTGTTTGACACTATGATTTCATTTTGCAGTGAACCCTTTGAGCTGCTGTAAGTTTAAAGACAAGGAAAGTATATGTTTAATTACTAAACTCCTATATCTTAAGAAAGTTGATTTAATATGTAATTTGCACATGATTTTACAGATATTATCATAGAAATTCTGATCTTATTTATTATGCAAATGTTAAAGTTGCGTAAGTGTCCACTTCAATAGTTAATATTATTTTCAGAATATTTTACCTAGAAAAAGAATATTTACTTATTATTCTATGGAACACATATTTTTTCATTTAATAAGAGACAATTTTTTAAGATGTGAAAGTCCTATTGCAGAAAGAGTGAGGAGTGCAAATGGTTAGTCTGTGGAGTAGGGAAGTAATGTCTATGTAGTAGACAGAATGACAATCCTCCAAAGGTGTCCATGTGCTAAACCTAATCTTTGCTAATTTATCTGGCAAAAGGGACTTTTCAGAAATGATTCCTAAGTATCTTGGCATCCTTATAGTAAATTGGAGAGGTAGGAGAATTAGAGTTCAGGGGAAACTTTAAGATGCTCTGCTGCTAGCTTTGAAGTTGAAGCAAGAGGCCCTAAGCAAAGGAATACAGGCAAACACTTGCAGATGAGGGGGAGGGGAAAGGAAAGTTCAGCTTAAATGACAGAAATTTATTTTCTCACAGTTATGGAAGCTAGAAATCCTCTGTCAAGGTGCTGACAAGGTTAGTTTTTCCTGCAACCTCTCTCCATAGCTTGCAGATGGCCACCTATTCCTTGTGTCCTCACACGGTCTTTTCTCACAGAAAAAGTTGGTGTTGGTGTCTCCTTCTTTATCTATGAGGACAAGAGTCACACTGGATTAGGCTGTACCCTAAAGGCCTTATCTGAGGTTAATTAACTTTTCAAAGACCTCATCTCCAAATACAGTTACTATGTGAAGTACTAAGGAATAAGATTTTATCACATAAACTTTCGAGGAGACAATTTGGTCCATAATATGGAAGAAGAGAGTTGAGGAGAGAGTGGCACAGACTGCAGTGTGGCTCTGCAAAGCTTCACTTGAACCAATTGTCCAGAATAAAGAGATTGCCCAAAGGAGGAATCTCAAGTTTGTAGAAACCACTAGGCGCCATTATCAGCATCATGCTCAGCCATTGGCTATGAGCTTCCCTACAAGCTCAGCTCATGAGCTTCCTATTTTAAAAATAGAGTCAAAAAAAAAAAAAAAAAGGAAAAGAAAGAAAAACTCACACCTACCAGGTACTATGCTTATTACTCAGGTGACTAAATAATCTGTCCACTATACACCTGTGACTTGAAGTTTACCTATACAGAATCCTGCATAGGTACCCCTAAATCTAACATAGAAGTTAAAAAATGAAGTGAAGGATCCCTGTCAGTAGTAGCCAAGTTCCAATCCCAGACATGTCACTTCATTGTATCTGTCACCAGCTATGTTTATCCTGGGAAAAACATGAGGAACTTAAGCGTATTTTTCACTGGGACCAATTTAGGAAGATGAATATTTTATGGCATTACTTACGTGCTCATTCCCGCATTTAAATGCAGAGCCCTGTTTTCTTTTTATTAAGTCCATGTCAATGATGTTTAACCAATTGGCCTGTGAGTGAGTTATCTGAAATTAGATATGTGGCTGTCCACCTTCATTCTCTTCACTAATACGTGCTGTGGAAATTCTTCTCTGAAAACACAAGAAAAACAAATTAAAAGAAAACTGGAAATAACACCAAATAATGTGTAGGTTTTGTTGAAATTAGCCCTGGGGCTGGACATAATACAAGTAAGGAGATGAGTACATTTGGGACTTAATGCTGCCAGGAACAGTCATTCTCACAGCAGTCACTGGGAAGAAACAGTTATGTAGAGGCAGAGTTCTTTGCTGTATTTTTATGCACATCTAGTTGTTTTATTACAACTAATCTACTAGTCCCTGTGCAATGTTGGGGTTCAGGGGTTCAAGGGAGCCCTCAGTTCCCCTGAGAGGACATTTCTCCAGGTTCTTGGTCTATCACTCCCCCAAGAATGGGAGAGAAGACCACTGCGCAGTGTGCCGTAAATGCCAGACTCAAAAGTGTTTGTAGAAAGTGATTTATTTAAGTAGAGAAAGAGAAACAGGAGAAGGAGAGAGAAAGAAACAGCTAACTCTCACACTGACTGAGAGAATCCAGAAAGATGGAATCCAGGAGAGGAAAGCAGCTTCCACCCTGAGTGGAAGGGAATAGAGAGAGAGAGATGGAGTTTAGGAAGGGAAGGCAGGCTTCCACGAGAGTGTGTGGAAGGGGACCCCAGAGGGGAAATCCAGGAGAGAGAGAGACGGCTTCCATGAAGGGAGTGTTTGTGGAAGGGGACCCGAGCATGGAGTCCAAAGGGGCATGGAAGAAGGGTATTTTTCACCTGAGAGAAACCCCTACCTTCTCCAAGACTTCTGGCCAATGAAAGGAGTGCCTTAGAACTTCCACTGGAGTGATTGACTTTTTTATTCTTACAGTGCCTGGAAAAATTTAAAACAGAGACACTTAAATCTCTCAGATGGAGGCAGATGGGAGCAAGGAATGGAGCTGGGAAGTTCTTGCCCTTCAAATCACGCCCCCTTGTGGACCCGGAAAGAGAACACATTTCCCCACCCGGACTGATAGTGTAATTTAATCGCATGTATGAAACAGATCTTGTTACTTTGTTCAACTTCAATATTTTGTGCTGTAGCGGGAAAATCAATTATATTAAAGAACACATTTTGCAGCATTCTTTTCAAGGTAGGGACAATTGTGACCATTAAAACAAATATTAAGTGATGACAATTATACAAAATATGTTCTCTGACTACATAAAGAATTAAGCTTGAATTCAATAACAAAAATAACCAAAAATATTCAAATATTTGAAGATTAAGCATTGCTTATTTTGTTAATTTATAAATTTATAATAGAAATTTGAAAGTATTTTGAATCAAATAGTAGTGAAAACATGATGTTGAAAAAACATGTGGAATGCAGAATTTCAGTCAAAATGAAATAGGTACTCCTAACTGTACATAATATAAAAGAGAACAAAAAGTGAACAAACCAAGTAATTTCTACAGAAATGTAAACCTTTAGCAAATTAAACTCAGGAATAATGAAATATAAGAACAGAAATAAGTTATAAAGAAAAACAGTACAAGGCAAGTTTGGTATTTGAGAAGTCTAATACATTTGAAAACACCTGGAAATACTGAGAAAAAAACACAAGGAAGAAGGAAGAGCAATCAGTATCAGAAAGAAATCAATATCAGAAAAATACCCTACCCTGTAGTCATGAAAAAGATAACAAGCCTCTTATTTAGAAGAATCTTGTAAGAATAACGTTTACAATTTGTGTTAAGGACAGCTTTCCAGATATACCTAGTTCACCAAAACTGACACAGGAAGAATTGGAAAATCTGATTTGTCCTGTGTGTATTAAAAGCATTTGTTACATAGTTATGATTATTCTACAAAGAAAACACAGGATGGTTTGACCAATGATAGCTTCCAAATATTTAAAGAAAAAATAACATTATTCTTAGTCAAATTCTTCCAGAGAATTTAAAAGTGCTTTCCAATTTTTTATAGAATCCCTATAAACCTTTCAACTGAAACCTGAAAAGAACTTGTATATGAAAGTGGAGAAGAGTCTTTCTCAATAATCTAGGTTTGTATCATTATAAAAATATTAATAAACTGAATAAAGCAATATCTATCAATATATTTTAATCATATACTTTTGATTTTTTTCCAGGAAGGCAAAGATTAAGTGGCATTGGAAAAGTTAGTCATTTAACTTACTACTACTACTACCAATTTACTACTAATATGAAGAAAGTAAACAATCAAATAACTAAACAAGGTTAAAGGTACTGATGAACATGATTAAAATGAAATATTATGATGCAATAGGATAAGAAGAATGAGAGCAGAGTTTCAGTGGGAGAGGAAAACATTAAGTTTGAAATTTAGGAAAAGTCTCTCTGAAGAGGTACTGTTTCAAGTAAGATTGAATTAGAAAAAGCCTCTGCCACAGAAGGAACTGTTGGAAGAACACTGTACAGAGGCCTTAGTTCTTGCAGAGATTCTGTGGCAAGTATTTGAAGGAAAGAAAAAGAACCAGTAGTGAATTTTTATTGCATCTGCTTTTAAACCTATACAAGTTGCTAAAACTTATTTTCTTTCAGGCACACTCCAATTACTACCCTGATTTTCTCCATATTATCATAACTTTGAAACAGAATTGTAGCCCACTCTTCTATATCTTCTACTTTCATTAACCCCACGAAGTGTGGCTTCCTCACCTGAAATTTCATAAAAACCAATTTTGCCTGGACTTCTTAAGTACTGGTATTAGTCAGTATTTCATGACTATGTCCTCACCTATTACCAGCCTATACCAATATCAACAAAGGAAAGACTCCCATAACCTAATAGATGAGCTCTCCAGGATTATCTCCTCAGTGCTAGACTCATCTTTATGACTTCCTATCAGCTAGCTTCATCTCAACAATTCATATGCAACTGAAATTCAGAATATCTATTACTCAACATCACTCTCACCAAACTGTTCCTTTCTGGTGTTTTTGATCTTGATATGAGGCACCACTAATCACCCACATTCCTAATCTATACATGGAGGCATCAGTACTAATACCTCATTCTCCATAACCACACCATCACTGAATTATGAAGTCCTATCATTTTGATCTCTTATGTATTTGTGTAATTAGTTTCTCCTTTCTCACTTTGTTTCTGGATACAGACTATCACACCTCTTTCCTGTACAGTAGCCCATCTAACTTTCTCAAATAGATCCTTCTTCCATATTAATTATCCACACTGTTTTCTTTCAAAAAATAAAATCTAATAATATTATATATCTCCCACCTTTAGGAATTACGAAGTGGATTCCTATCACTCCTAAAATATCCTCCAACTTGTCTAAAAGTGCTGATCTGATCTGATCTGATCTCATTTTTCTCCTCAAACTGAGTTATGCTTCAGCCATGATAAACTACTTTTAGGTCCTCAAAGGTGCTAGATATTTTGCATGGCTAGAACACTTATCCTTACGTTGCCTCCCAATCAAGCTTACTTCCATTTTCTTTCTAAATCTCTCTCATTCTTTAAGTGCCAGCTAAAATTTCTCCTCCTGTGGGAGATTCCTTTGTCTGTTATGCACTTATCCCACACTATACTTCATTTATAACACTCATCTCATGTCCCTGAACATTTAAAATTACTTATCTGCTTTCTCTCTTAGAGAGATCTACGGAGAAAGGGGCCCACTTTGTTATTCACTTATTGTTCCATAAACCAGCAGTTAGTACAGTGCCTGGCAACAGAGCTGGTGCTCATTGAAGCAATAAATGAGTGAATGCATGTTGCAAAACTACATTCACAGTTGATGCAGTAAGCAAAGCAAAAAAAGTTACGTTACAAATGTGCACTGAAGTCCCTTTTTCTTTTCATTTTTTTTTTCTTTTGGGAAATTCTGAAATATTTCAAACTTAGTGATAAGTATGGAAAATAATAAAACAGACATCTACTTAGTATACACATTTAATAAATGTTAATGTTTGCACTACTACGTTAAGATTTTTTTAAAAATCACGAATACTACCACGATATGCTTCAAGTCATAGTGTATCTCATTCTCCTAAATTTCTCTCCAGAAACAATATGCTCAAGTTGATGAGTTTCCACTCTGCTCATGCTTTTGTGAGTGTATATGTATGTCTGCAGCTGTGAACAACATCCCTTCTAAATTGAGCTTTGCATGTTTTAAATGGAATCAGATTAAGTGTAGGCTTTTTAAAACTTATCTTACCTCATTATATTTTTGAGAATCAGCCATGTTAGCAAAAATAGAGCTAATTTTATTCATTTTACATTCTGTACGCTTCTCACTATATTAGTCCACTGTATTTTACTATTCTTCAAGAATTTTTTTGTAAGTTTAAACAATGATTTAATGAACAGCTTATATGTATTTTCATCAACACATACACAAGGATTTCTGTAGTTAAATGAGTCAAGAATAGAAACGTCAGTCTACACTTTCCAAATCTCTTAACACTCCCTGAATTACCAAAATATTAGTTTTTAATTGTATGTCTTAAATGTTTCTTGTATAAATGTCTATGTTTTGTCTATGTGCCAGCTTCCACAAAAGTTCTATTTTAAAGTTGAATGAAGATTGCAAATGTATTGACTTGGTTTGTAATTCTGTTCATGAACTTGTGGATTTTAAGAATGTATTGTTAAGTACATAAGTATTCAGAACTTTTATATTTTCCTTGGAATTTTTTCCTTATTAATTAACTAATAACCTTCATTTTTATAATAATATTTTCTGTCTAAAATCTATTTTTTCTAACAGAAATAATATTACACTAGTTTTCTTTTAGTTACTTTTATCTCAGATATAATATTCTATCATTTGGATTTCAAATTTATAATTTTTATGGTATAGTTGTGTCTATGACTTTTTCCCTTTCATGTGTGTTTTAAAAATTAAACTAGGAACAAATGGTCTGAAAGATTTTTTTAAATCTATGACAGTCCTGTATACACATGTTTGTGGAGCCTCTCCATGGGGAAATTTCACATTTACTTGCAATCCAGAAATATATGAGATTTTTGCTAATTTTCCAGCTACAGGTTCCCACACAATATGAGTGGTGTGAATTCAGATCACTCATCAAACAAAGCACAATTCTACACCTTGAAATTATTCCAAGTGACTCTTCCTCTCAGTGGCCCAGGGAGGTCAGCCTGCTGTAGGTCCAAGTTCCTCAGCTCTTGGGGATTCATGAATGTTTCCAGAGAGTTCATTTTCACCTCACTACTAGAATGGTATTGTTGTAAAAGTCTCAGTTTTTAGAAATGAATTTAATACCTGCCTATGCTGTTGCAATTTTACAACTGTTAAGTACTCCATATTTGAGCTCCTTCTTCATTTCTGTGTCCAGGGATTTCTCTTTCATGCTTGTGAACTTGTATATGCACTCTAGAATATTTTATCATAGTTTGTCATTTCATTGCATCTGAATGAATGGAAGAGGTTTTGAAAATCACGAGATAGAGAGAAAATGTATTTAGTAGTTAGCATTAAATATTAAAACAGAAAATGACTAAAATCTAAATGTCACAAAAATTTTACCTTATTTGGCATTCTATACATACTAACACATTGGAAAAGTGCTAGAAAAATTTAAAATCTAAAAAAATTAGCAATTTGCATTTTGATATAAGCTCACTTTTAATGCTATCAGACTTACAATTAGAGAAGCTTAGCAATATTGATATTTTTAAGAGAAATTGTATATATAAGAGTGTTGTTAGAAAGTCATTTCAAAAATAAACTGTATGTTGCTAGAAAAGGATTTGGTGGTATTGGCAGTAAAAGACAGTTGATACTTAAAGTGTTGGTAACATCTGAGAAAAATGGTTGAAAAAGCAGCTGAAGAAAGTCAAATCTTGATCATCCTATATGTAGCAAGCACTGTGATAGGTGGTTTATACATGTTATCACATTTAATACCACCACAACCTTATATTCTAGCTATTATTCTTCTGCAAATGAGGACTCTAAGCCTTATATTTAAAGTAACTTGCTTACAATTGCATAGGTGGAAAGTTGAATGTAGGATTTCTAATTGTGTACTTAGTTTTAAAGATTCCATATAATAGTCACATTTCTGTAGCATTAATGTTAAGTCTTAAGTATAGCTTGCACATTATGAAATATTTAGGGGTTAATGAATTAATTTGAACTCACTCTTTATCAATCCACCAAAGTGATAAAACTATTAAAATAGTAGGGTATACATTTTCTTTCTTTCTTATCCTGATACATATTTCTTATTATATAATTAAGAAATAGAAAATAAAGAAGACATGTATAGATGTAAATACAGATAGTAGCATAGGTTTTTAAGTAAGTTTAGGATGAGTATGAATATAGAGTCTCATAACGAAGTAAAAATTGACCAAGACTATGATCAGGTTTATTCAACATGATGTATACCTTCAGTTCCTCCTGTTTTTTTTCTTCTGTTTTTATTCCTTAAGATGGAAATGATGACTCTCTTCTCTAGCCTATCACAGACACACATAATGTAATTAAATATTTTAAAATAATATTAGTGACTTAAAGCTTCTCATGTTATGTCTTTATGTCTCACATAATTATATCATTTTAGAGAAAGAAATGAGGAAGATTCTTATTAATAATGAATGGATTGATTTAATTAAATTTATTGAATGACTTACTGTCCACTGAAAGATTACAAGCATATTAGTGGGTAGGGTACTTTTTGTCTTAGTCTGCATTCCAAAGAAAATAGTTTGACACAAATCCTTGTGGGTAACCTCCTTGTTAAGCCATACAGTCCCAGGGAAGCAAGAATGAGAATGAGGGGAAAGGAAGTAAGGTAGGAAGGAAGAAGAGCAATAGGAGGGCATGTTACAAGCTAGTCACTATTTTGAATCAGTGGATGCTGACTATTCATTATCATCATCTTCTGAGAACATATATGTCCTACATTTCAGGACAGATTCTCTTAGGGGAAGAATTTTTCTCTCAATTGACATCTCCCCTCTGTCAAAGGTTTTTGTTTGTTTGGTTTGGTTTTTTGTTGTTGTTGTTTTTGTTTTTGTTTTTGTTTTATACTGTATTGACTTCTCCACACTTCTAAATTGTGCATATATAGTCACAGGTGGGTCCTGTAGAATCTCATGACTTGACATCAAAAATAAGGTACAAGATAGGAATTAAGTGTTGTCTTGCATGCATATTAAGTAGGGTGCTAACTAACACATTTCATATTGCTCGTGTCCTTCATTTGCTGTTAAATTTTGGAGCTCCATCTATATGAAACTAAGATGACCTCTTTTTTCTTGAGAAAGTTTTTACAAATCTAACCATTCATAAGTGAATCTTTCAATTCCTCAAAGCGATTTAGGTCAGAGTGTTTGGAAACAATTAATGTCCTTCCCTATTGAAGGGGGTAAATCAGATTCATCACCTTCCTTCACTACTCACTTTAGATGTCCCTGAAACCTAAACCCAGCACAGTGCAGTTTTGACTTAGGTTTGTTTTTTATGTTATAGTTTTTCTGTTTTGTTATTATTGCTGTTGTTTTTTTATGAGACACTTATTAAAGTGTCTCAAACCTATATAGCTTAATGAGCCGAGTCTTTAATTGACTTGTCCTTGTTAGATTGTGGATGCTGCTATTTGCTCACTTGCCCTTATCCCTGGCATTAAACCAAAAAGAAATGTCTTAACAGCACTCTGAGATCCGCTCATATTTCTTCTCATCTTCATTGTGAAGCATAAAACTTATCTTTTCACAGTTGATTATTACACCAGAATATTACTTATCTTTTACTTATTGATCCCCTGGATCAATGAGGAGCTTATGTGATAATTGAGCATCTACTTTTTTTTTTTTTTTTTTTTTTTTTTTTTTGGCCAGGAGAGTTATCTCCTAGGAGCCAACATTTCTACCCAGAATAATCCCCTCCTTGGTTTCCACATGTTAGGCATACATTTAGCACAGCCGTTAGCTTGAGAAAAGTCTCAGGTAGAAATACATTATTTAACAAATGAAGAAAATATTGGTAGAGAAGTGATGAACCTCATCAGGGAAAAGAAGGCAGACACCAAAGTGTGTGTTATTAAACCGTTAATTGAACTTAAACCCAACAGAAAAACACTTGGAAATATAGGCAAGCAAATTGTGATGTTTATCTACCAGATTCTCCTCTATCAGTGATTAAGGATGCATGTAGGGAGTAAGTGTTAATTCACAGGCACTATAAGCCTGCCTTGCACATAGCTTTGTAGAAAAACTTCAGGCAACAAGATGCAGATACTGGCAAAATTCCTATTGGAGCTCACTGGAGCCTTAAGACTTAAAAAGGAATCCTCAGAGCCGGGCGCAGTGGCTCACGCCTGTAATCCCAGCACTTTGGGAGGCTGAGGCGGGTGGATCACGAGGTCGAGAGATCGAGACCATCCTGGTCAACATGGTGAAACCCCGTCTCTACTAAAAATACAAAAAATTAGCTGGGCATGGTGGCGTGTGCCTGTAATCCCAGCTACTCAGGAGGCTGAGGCAGGAGAATTGCCTGAACCCAGGAGGCGGAGGTTGCGGTGAGCCGAGATCGCGCCATTGCACTCCAGCCTGGGTAACAAGAGCTAAACTCCATCTCAAAAAAAAAAAAAAAAAAAAAAGGAATCCTCAGAATCTCAGCATCACCTGCTTAAGTGGATTTACTACAGCCTAGGTTACAGCATCCAGTCCCACAGGATGCTGTTGCTAAGCTGACACCTTAACTGGGTGTTTAACGACTATTCTGTTGAATGCACAGGTATATGGTAAGAAGATTGGATTCCATTGTCATGCACATATTGTCTTATCAGCTCCACTGCAAAATGCAACTTTTGGCCAGAAACAATGTCATATGGGTTATTTGGGTATTAGATTAAGCATTCCTGAATCTTTGTATGGCAAACACTTTGTAAGCAGGGAAGAAAGTATGGATTTGGTTAGGATGAATCAAAGTTGTCTGATATACCACCAGCTACTCTCTGAATGTGTACTTAGATACCTGGTGTGATATGAAGGCCTCAATATTAGTCTCTACTCTGAGTAGGTTGTGTATTCTTCAGCGAATGTCGATAAATAAGTCTTGGTGAAGGAGAGCTTCTGGGTCCATACTAAGCCCCTGTTCCTGCCACCCAGGCTGTTTGATCTCATCGTGCAAACACTGTGATGGCAGAGGGCAGAGATAAAATACATGAGGAAGCCACCCTGTAATACTGTTTTTTGAGAGCTGACTTGCTGTAGAAGATTTCAGTTGAGCACTAACATATGACACAAAATTCACACATTCTGGGCACAAACCCAGAATGCCATGTGGATATGTCTATCTGTGGACTATTACTCTAGACATTCTACTTCTGAATATTTTAGTCTTACTCCTTCCAGGAACTGACTTTCTCAAACCATTTGGCGTATCCTGGAATCCACATACTTCAGGTCACTCATCCTTTTTTAAAAAACCCAATGACCAAATGTACCATACATAAGGCTGACAACTGAGACAGTTTTTCATAACTGTGCATTAGGACCTCTGTTAAGTGAGACTGAAATGTGGCAACGACGGATTTTCAGCTAGTGCCAGTATAAGGTGCTGAGCCACGTGAGACTCAGGCCCCACTTCTTTCCCTCTCTGCCAGTTGGTTTTAGTAGATTTCTCATTAGGATGTAAATGAAAGCTGCAAAGAGGCATGTGTAGAACAGAAAGAAGAACTTGATAGCCTGAGACACCAGGGTGTTCTATTTTGTACTGGTTATTAATCTGTTCAGGCTTGATTCAAACTGTATGATTTTCATTGTTCCATGGTCACGGTTGTAGACACGTCCCTGTTTTACTTAATTTATCTCCTTATGTATAACTCATGGTCTAGGCACAGAGTCACCATGTACTTCATGATGAGTCACTCAAGTTCTGTGAGGGAAGAGAAGCATGGAAGTATTTATCATATAGTCAATAAACATTAAACACAAATATTCTTATATTTTAAAAATAAATTACAGAAGTACAGTGAACACAAAATAATTCATAAGATGGTCAAGTTCCTAAAATAATGTACATCATTATGACTGCTGCCACCTGAATATAAACTCTATTCATCTCCTTCGTCATGGCTTTAAATTTCACTCTGACATTTTCATTTTTATTGAATTTAAATACACTAAAAATTCTTAAACTTAGGATTTTTCAGCTGTTACTTTTCTCAAACATTTTATTTTCATATGTAATAAATTAAAATGCATGATTTTAAATTCAACTTTAAAATTAATTTTATCTTTTAGACTTCTCTAAATTATATTTCTCTTTAATTTACATGATTATTTTCAAATTTCAAAAAAATGACAGTTTTTTTTAAAGTTTTAAACTTTGTCTTTTAAAATGCAAAATCAAGGGCATTTTTAAAAGACTTTCTAATTTTTCGTTTTAAAATACAATTATTTCTAACTAGTCTTGCTTCACATTTTTATCACAGAAATTTAAAAAGAACAAATTTAAATCTAAAATAAAAACTGAAATTCCGCCACCTTGTCATTTTGAAAACTTAAACAGTGATAGTCCTTTTCTTAAAACTAGTTTGATAGAACACTACTTACACATTAATGTGTTAAGACTGAGTGAGAGAAAAATTAAAATTTTCACCTTTTTTCTATCTGAGAGTATGAGCAAAGCTTTTCCTAGAATACATTTTGATTAGTATTTGATTGTTATTTATTCTGACATAATCATAGAATGAATTTCATATTTTTCAAAATTTATTCTCTAGATTCTTACTATTTTCAAATATTCCAGTTAGAATTCTTTGTGTGAGTTTAACAGCCATTAAAATAGCTCTCCAACTATTTATCCCCATATATATACACATCTTATTTTCAGGTTGTCAATCATACAAAGCATTCTATAAATCTCTGATTGCATGTTTAAGGACTCATTTGTTTTCTCTTTAAGGAAATGATACAAATTATTAAGTCAACATTGTGGAAAATGTGCCTGTTAATTTTTTAACAAGTAATTTCGGTTTAATAACCAATTGTTCAGTTTTGTTTTTTTCGTAGTCAGTTGATGCTGAATTATTTGTTGTTTATCCATTGAAAAGAAATCTCTCTTTCTCCCAGTAATTTAACATTGTGACTAAAGTAAATTTATATGAGTGACTAGATCAGCCTGAGTCTGAAGGAGTAATTTAGTTTAATTGTCTGGAGGCCTACTTAATGTTGGTGTCTCTGTACCTGTTTTACAAGACTCTCCACACTAATTCAAGTTTTAAAATAAATCTCTGTTTCAACTGCTTTCCTTTGGGCTGCATGTTAAAGGCTTACAATAAAGGTTTAAAGCTAATTTAAGAATATATCTAAACAAATAAAAACATAAATCTACCCTGAATATTGCCACTTTAACAAACAGCATTGTAAGATTTATACAATTATACATATATTTAAAGAAAATAAATCTAAAGTCACTTAAATTATTAAAGCCACTAACTGTTTATAAACTCACTTTCTTTTCCAATATATTTAGGCAATCACATTATACTTTCACTTCACTAGATTAGACATGGCTTATCTTATTCATTATTTTCAGGAGAAAACAATCTTGGTTCTCTTTTGCTATTTATATAGTTTGCTTTCCATACTACAAGGTTGAAATAATGTTGGTTTCTCCTTTTGCTTATCCAAACAGAATGCAAGGACTTACGGACCATGTTGCTCTCTAATATAAACTTCACATAAAGAGGAATATGACAATGTCAAAGGTAGAGTCATAAATGAGACCTTTTCGCATGAACACCCAGGAGTCTCTGCTTTTCTTTCATTATCTTACCCAGAAAAAATTATTAACTGTAATGTAAATTTATCTGTTTTCCTTTTTTATTTTTTTATTTTATTTTTATTTTTATTTTAATTTTTTTTGAGACGGAGTTTCGCTTTTGTTGCCCAGGCTGGAGTGCAATGGCGCGATCTTGGCTCACCGCAACCTCCGCCTCCTGGGCTCAGGCAATTCTCCTGCCTCAGCCTCCTGAGTAGCTGGGATTACAGGCACGTGCCACCATGCCGAGCTAATTTTTTGCACTTTTAGTAGAGACGGGGTTTCACCACGTTGACCAGGATGGTCTCGATCTCTCGACCTCGTGATCCACCCGCCTCGGCCTCCCAAAGTGCTGGGATTACAGGCTTGAGCCACCGCGCCCGGCCCTTTTTTAATTTTTTATATGAAATCTATTTTTAGTGTTTGGTATGGTGCCAACAACTTTTCCAATATATTTAGGTGAAATAATGAATTTCTTAGGCTTTACGAATAATTATATCTCAGATAAGAATGATGGTAAATGGACGGCCAAGATTTATAGTAGGCATATTTAGTATATTCCTGGCAATGTTATAAGAATTTCATACTCATTTAATCGTAATGACCCTACCAGGTTTGTAGATACAATAATTATCCCTATTTTCAATGGGAAAATTGAAACAGAGCAGTTAAGTAACTTGATCAAGATTGCATATCAGGGAAGCTGAATATCTGGAATAAAAACCAGGTAGTTTTTCTTCAGACTCCTGGTCTTTAACCTAAAAGCCCTCAGGATAGATGGGATTCTGTCACTACTGTTGTCTGGCCTTCAAAAAGTTACAAGATTATTCTCTGACTTTTTTTTGTTTACGCTGGAAGTATTAATATTTGACCTATCTAGTTGTTCATGTTTGTGGATTTTTTAAAATATGTCTGTGAATTGGAGGCAAGATTTAAACAATCCACTTTCTGCCCTGACCCAAAGCAAGGAGACTGGTTTGAATGTAAAGAAGTGTTGATATGTTCTGCTGACTGTTTGCTGTCCTGTTATTCCGACAGGGTATAATCACTTTACGTTATTTTTTTTTTAAATCAGCAGAAAATCCTTTTCTGACATAGTTTCAAATTTCGTAGACATTTTTCTGATTCCAAATCGGGAGTGCTGGATTCTTATAAGACAAAGAAACTGTAGCTAAGTGTTCTCTCTTCCTGATATAGTTTTCCCACCTACGGCAGCATGTTTGAAAATGCATGTTTTCTGATTACCTTTATATAATTTAACATGCATTACTAAAAAAATTTAAAAGCTAGCTTTATATAAATCATACATAATTATATTCAAGTTTTAGATCTTTTGGGGAGATACAGTGAAAATAATGTTCTGGACTCACACCTACTCAAAAAAATAAAACTAATACAATTCTTTAGATTTAAAAAAAAATTAATGAGGATGCACTGAGAATTTGTGTTTACATGAAAAAATAATTGTAAGATGCAAAAGTAACCACATTCTAGTGTCAGATACCAAGGCATCTTTGACACCATGTCATCATTTATTCTTTGGTTTGTTTCTTTCTTTCTTTTTCTTTTTATAAAGAATGAATTATGGATAAGGATAAACAGCATAGGGATGTAAAAAAAAAAAAAAACAGCAGGCATAACTTTGATGACAACTTTTATGGCACATGTAGCTACCTTCCAATTTTTTTTAGGCAGCTTTCAGATAGAAGCAAAAAATAACATATCGAGTAAAAAAGAAGATGAAAAAGAAAAAAGAAGAAAGAAATCTACATAATTATCTCAAACCGAAACATCTGTGAATGATCTGGGGTATCTTGCATGCATCTAATACTTAAGAACATTTTTCTTTAAATTAAATGTTTTTTTCCATTTTCTACCTAAACAAAGTCAAATAGAGAAAAGGAAATAGTGTCCATTCTGTAGCAGGTATCAGACGACTTCCTTATTCTGAAATTCAGGCATAAATTGGTGTTCAATCAACCTAGAGTACAGCGTACAATGAAATTCCTGTACAGCAAATGTTTCACTATGATAGAATTAATTTTATTTATATATATATGTGTGGGTGTGTGTGTTTGCATCTGTATATCTAGATATATAATTAGTAATGCATTTAGTTTCTAAAATAAAATCCAATACAAATACAAAAATAACTAAAATTATTAAAATTATGGCAACATCTATTTTACGCAAGCAGTGTGTGAGGTTAGAGAAGTGATAGGGCCTAAAGTTCTCTTTTATCTCACGCTTAAAAATTACAAAACTCAAAATATCTTAAAGGATGAGTAAGCAAATAAGATGAATAAGTTCCCTGTATGCATTTGTGTGTAACTGATCGAAAGTGAGTGGTGGGAGTGGTTAAATTTAGTGGAAGTAATAGGGAAATATTCGTGGAGTAGAAAGTATTGTGCTGGTCCTTAACATGTATATAGGAGTTCTAAATTTAGACATAACAGCTATCTACAATGTGTGTTGAATACATAAGTCATAGATCACTTGTTTTCCTCTTCAATCACATTTGTTTTTCATTTTTTTCAATAGTCAACAAGATCTTGATGCTCATGTGGCAAATGTAAACATTCAGGGAAGTTTATGGTCAAAGTTACATCCAAACAATTTTTCCCATGAAACAAATGAGCAACCGATAATACCTAATTGAGAGAAACATTACATTATTCCACAGCCATTAGCTCCCTTATATACCATCTTTATTCCATGTAGGAATTCTGGCATAAAGGCCAACTATAAAGTAATGATTATTATTTAGCATTTTCTTAATTGTATTGGCCTTTCTTTGTGTACGCTTAATGTTTTTTCAATAGTGGAATGCATGAGAAAAAATTTTTAACTAATTTATTATTTAACCTGTTATAACATCTTTTTTTGATTATAGATAAAATTATTGCCATGAGATTAATTCATTTATGGATTTCCTTATGGCTACTATAAGAATACTTGAATGGTTACCTTTCATGGAAGAAAGAGACAAACGGGAAAGTAATCTTGCTGTAAGGAATACTGAATCACAGTTCATGGTAATTCAACAACTAAATTAACACCTATGTAAAACACACAAAAAAATTTCCAAGTAGTTGAAATCAAATGACTCCAAGATTAATGTTTATTTAATAAAATCCATTATAAAACATTATTAGTGTGTTACCACTTCTGGAAAATTTGCCTCACCTAAAAAGATAGATTGAGGTATTTATATTATACACATCACATTTTCAAGTTATGTTTGGAAATCAAGTTTAAAATAAACACCTTTAGTTGATTAGTACTTTTTAACTGTCGTGCAGAGCAAATAGTTTAAAAATCATAAAAACAACCTTGAAAATACTATTGTGCCAGACAACTTTAGAAGTAGAATAAGGTAATAGATATTTTTCTTTACAAAGTTTATAATTAAAAATACAGATAAGATGGCTAAATATGAAAGGATAGTATAAACTTTAGAATTATCTTAAAGTACACTAATTGTAAATGGTACAGGAATTATTAAATGGATTAGACAATTTCTAGCCAAAATCCTTAAATGGCATCGAAACTTGGCCTTTATAGAAATTTGGTATAATAGTTTAAAAATACAACTATTTAATTAGGCATATATGATACAATATTGTATTCTATCATTCTCCCTTATGTCTGAAATGGTCCCAAAAAAATAATAAGACAGAATCCTGGTGAACTTAATGAAAAAATGACATTCAGAAAGGTGTTAGGAGGACAAACTGGTTAGTGCCTGCTTGTTAGACCTACAAAATTCATTCTAAGTCAATTCTATACCCACCCCCAGCCAACCTGAGTTGACAGTCCTCAAAATTAATGAATAAAAATCAAGAAATAAAAACAAGGAAACAAGAAGAAAGTAGTCACTAGGGTACAAAAGCAAAATGGTTAAATTAGATAAAGAACCTCAAAATGAGAGAAGAAAGAGGGCAGGGTTTTCACTTAGCACTCAATCATGGATTGTAAAGATAAAGACAAAGACAAAATGATTTGCATTATTAAGGTACTAGCTGTTTTAATCAGAGAAAATTCTTTAAGCAATCACATGAATTCTAATCTCCAGTTAATTCTACTTGGGATGGAAAATATGACTATAGCAAGAAGTGTGATCTCTTTACATGTAAGTTTGTTTTTGTTTCATGTTGAAACTATTAAATATTATGAAATACTTGTGGAAATGCATTATGTAAGGAAACAGTTGCACCATTTCTGAAGAAATGTATTAATGAAACAGGCTATATTGGACTAGGTGGTATCAATTAATACATTATGCTAAGTGCACATCTCAGTCTCATCACCTACATGGAGCCACGATGTTACCTGCGTCTTTTAGTATCCTAATGAATTTGGAGAATATTGAAAGTACTTACATCAAATTTGAAAGTACTAGGTTATAAAATCAGTAGGTTTTAGGAATAGTTTTAATTTGCTGACATAAATGGCATTCAAATTTTTGGTCTAATCAAAAAATAGTGCCAGGCTTTCTTTGAGCCTTAACCCGTTATTAAAGAGGAACTGCTAAATAGAGTGGTGTATGGAAACAGGTTTTAAACTTAGATTTGAATGACATCTCTACTCTTTTTTATTTGGTTATTCAAATAAATTGCATTTATGAATATAACATAAATATTTAAATTTATATATTAAATATGTATCATCTACTTAAATACTAAATATTTATATACTTATTTATTGTATATATTTTAAATTTCTGCTCTCACCTTTGAGAAATGGGAAAGCTAATAAACTAGACTGGCTCCCTTAATATTCCCTTTTAGAATGGAGATATTGGGAAATAAAACTAAATACAGTAGACTTTCTTGAAGCTGAAAGTTTGGTTGTATCAATCAAACGAATGTGCAGATCTGATTTGAAAATGAATCCTGTGAAGCAGGAGGCAGAGAATTGCATAAATCATTGTGGTGGACTAATACACACTTAAATTTGAGCAAGATCTTGGAGATCGATGTATTAGAAAATTTTATCATATAGTATGAACTTACCTACCTACCAAATATGCTCACTGCTGTGGTTTGAATGGTTGTCTGCTGGAAAACTCATGATGAAACTTACTCTTCAATGTGACAATATTGAGAGGTGGGCCTTTAAGGTGGGGTGGTGATTGGGTCATAAGGGCTCTGCCCTAATGAATGATCAATCCATTCATGGATTAATGGACTAGCAGATTAAGAAGTGATCACAGAAGTGATCAGAAGCTTTATAAGAAGAGGAAGAGAGACCTAAGCTAGCATACCCAGCCCCCTCTCCATGTGATGCCCTGCATTGGGACTCTGCAGTTTTTACCAGCAGATAAACCTCCTTGACCTTACCTTTCTCAGCCTCCTTAACTTTAAGAAATAATGTTTTCTATGTAAATTACAGTTTTAGGTATTCTGTCATAAGGAACAGAAAACAAACTAAGGGATTCACTCACTGAGTAGGCTGTGAGGGTAACCTCTTTACAAAGTCACTAAGAATGTCATTGGTAAAGGGAGCATCTGCACCCTAGAGATGTACTGATGGCTGCCTTCTGTGGGCAGAGGATAAAATGAGATGCTTCTGTTGACATACATTCCTTGATGTCAGTATTAATAACGGTCTCTTCTTGATTACAATTGCAAAAATACAGCAATTAATGACAATCAACCATAGAGGTGGTGATTATGAACCACGAAGCAGATAATACATAATTAGAACGATGGCACCTAAGAGATTCTGTTAGTAGCTAGTAGATTAAATAATCTCTAAGAGAATACGTCAGTGTATTCAGATGGTACTTTATTTACCTAGCAAAATACTTCCTCTATGTCTGGGGAAGAGAGAGTCCTGAATTGAATTATCAGATGGAACTTTCTTATACCTCACCAAACTCCCATATCTTAATTCCTTTCAAAAATAGACTTTTGAATCAAGGAAAAGTCACATAGCTAGTTAAAGGATTCCACACAGACATCTGAAGTACACAGTGTATCTTTTTCCCAATCTTCTGCTCAGAAATCTATTTTGATTTACTGGAGCAAATTATATTAGAAAAAGAAAATTATATAGACTTCAGTGGTGTGATTCAACACTGGCTCTCAACTAACTCTGTTCTCTTGGATCTGGAATGCCATACTATTTCATTGATCAGACTGAGGGCTTATGAGGGTCAGATGATAAATAGAGCTAACTCTGTTTATGTGCTCCCACTGTAGTTATTTCCTCAGTTCATGAGTGTATAGTTGGACTATAAATACTCAGACACTGGCAAAATTCCCACAATACTTCTCAGTGGAGTGTGGGATATTGGTTGGCAAACTAATTGGAAGCTTTTGGGGCCTCCCTGTCCTTACTAAAACAGCAAATCAAAACAATAATGAATCCCTGGAGGCTTCATAGAATATAGAGTTATTATCAAAGACATCAAAGAGAGAGAAGAAAGGACCTCTGACACACCCCTGGTTTTTCACCTTTTTATCTGTGCGGAAGAAAGATGACTCTCAGAAAATAATAAAGGATTATTCCAAACTTAAGTAGTGACTATTCATATATATTTTCATTTTACTGTGACAAATTAACATGCTAATATTTATTATACAGTAATGATTTGTTAAATGTTACACATTTTTTGTATACCCCGATCATCAGAAAATCATAGGATGCATAATGTTTTTCTCAAAGAGGTACAATGTTAAATCTTTATTGAAATCCTTAGGATTATGCAAACACTCTGCTTCATGGCTATAATTTAGTCTGTAGACCTTAAATACCTCATCACATCGTGGGACATAGCATGCTTGTGCCAAGGTGAACTATTGCTGATAGTACCTGATCAGGAAGTAGTTAGCATTCTGGATACCAAAATACAGTATACAGGCATCTTATAGTTTCTGACATCTATAGTTCCACATAGTAGAATGCCTCCTCCAGAAAAATAAGCTGCTTCAGTTTACTCTCTCTACTACTGAGAAACAGGCATAATTGTGGACCTTTTTGGATCCTGGAGGAAACAGATATCATGTTTAATTGTATTGCTCTGACACATTTACTAAGTGGCTCATCAGACTGCCAGTTTTGAGTTGGACTGAAAGCAAGAAAAGGCTTTCCAGCTGGCTCAGACTTGATCTACTAAAAGACAGCTTCCACCCAGCCCTTATTAGCCACTGAGTGTGATGATGCTTAAAATGTCTGTCTGATCAGGATGATTCATAATGCCTATCACCGGCTTGGTAGACAAGTCAGAGCTGAGGCTTCTTAGGTTTCAGAGCAATGCTAAGCTCTCTTTCAAGTGACTAGAAGTTATTCTTCATCTGTTATTGTTCCATGCTGGATACTGAACACCAGACAATGAAACAAGTGACAAGTTCTAAACTTCCATTATAAATTTGGTGTTAGTCAGGAACAGAAATCCAAACGCTACATGTTCTCTCTCATAACTGAGAGTTGAACAATGAGAACACATGAACACAAGGAGGGGAAAATCATACACTGGGGCCTGTCAGGGGTTGGGGGACAAAGGGAGGGAGAGCATCCTATGACTGGTTGACAGGTGCAGCAAGCCACCATGGCACACATATACCTATGTAACAAACCTGCACGTTCTGCCCATGGATCCCAGAACTTGAATTAAAATAATAAATAAATAAATTTGGTGTTCGTTCATCTGAAAATTATGAAGCCACTCACTCCTAGAAGAACTCTTCTGCAACTGAGTGTGGTATGTTAAAGACTCAGCTTGAGGCTGAGTGGCTCATGCCTGTAATCCCAGCCCTTTGGGAGACTGAGGTGGGTGGGCCATGAGATCAGGAGATCGAGACCATCCTGGCCAACATGGTGAAACCCCGTCTCTACTAAAAATATAAAAATTAGCTGGGCATGGTGGCATGTACCCGTAATTCCAGCTACTAAGGAGGCTGAGGCAGGAGAATAGCTTGAACCATGGAGGCGAAGTTTGCAGTAAACCAAAATTGTGCCACTGCACTCCAGCCTGGCAAAAGAGCAAGACTCCATCTCAAAAACAAAAGAAAACAAAACAAACCTCAGTTTGAATGATTTTTAATGTGTTCCTGTGTGCTTACTTTTGTCATTTCTTGCCAAACCCATGTTTATAGTCTCATTGGGATTTGCCTATAAAATTTTTTTAGCTATACTTAGAATGTTGCAGTTGAACAGGATAGCTGAGAAGAAATTGGGAAATAGAAATCTTGGCAGTAAACAAAACTGTTACAAATTGTTTTCTCTTTATCCTGGAATTAGGGACTCTTGCAGGTATAGATATGTGGTGATTCATGGGCAGTAGCTCGTGGTTTATAGGAATAATGAAAATTTTGGGAAGAACAAAATTGGAGTATTAATGACAAGGTAGCCTATGAAAGAGGAATATGGATAGACCTCACTGAATGGGTCTAATGAGTGAGAATACTTAATCACTGACATGAGGATTCTGTAGGGGAGGCTCTCAATAATTAGACAAACATACATGGTACCTTGACTTAAGGATGTTAATTGCCTTCTTTCCACATCTATCCCAGCTCTTGGTTAATGGGTTTATACACAGTGTGACCGTGGTTTCAGGGACAGATTTGCATGGGCTTAATAGCATCAACTTCTTCACATTAAGGCATATCTAATACTGGCAATTAAAAATGCCAATCAAGAAATTGCAGAGAACTATCACTACGGTGCTATATCCCAGAGGATTCAGTCAACCACCTAGTAACAGAATTACTACATTAGATTCTTCAGTAATTCTTTCCTGACTCTCTTAAATATTTGCTTAGAAAAAAATTATTCCCTTTCTGTCTATTATGTTGCTGCAAACACATCTTTTCTTGATTTATTGAACACTTTATTCGCTATCAGGTTTCCACACATATTTATTTTGAACAAGAAATTTATTTTTTATCATAAAATAAGTGAGGCAGCTGACAGATACAAGAATAACTGATTTATCAGAAATATCTGCTCTTGGAGAAAGAATAAACTAGTGAAGAATCAACTAGTTTCAAATATATGGGAGATTTAAAAAATATCTTGTATGTTTGGGTTTTTTTTTTTTACTGTGGAGAGTTAGTCTCTATTGTCAGAGTCTATGTGTTCTGGTGCTAAGAAATGTAATAGTTGGTTCCCCTAAAACTATGGAAATTTTAAAATCTTATACAATAAAACAATTTACTTCTTATCCCTTTCATCTTTGGTGTCATATCTTGATAATTTGATACATGAGGGTAAAATGCTTCTTCAGAGACTTAAGAATGAGATATCTACACTGAAAAATAAAGCTTTCAGATAGACAGATATAGAAGTATTACAAGCACATATTTTTCTTCTTTCTTTCTCATCCCTTAAAGATGCATACAATGACAGAAATAATGGGTTTTCTCTGTTGAGGAAAGGATGAATATATTTTTCTTTTCAGATAACAACATTAACCAAGTGAGAAAATTTTACTATTGATTATTTTGTTTGTTTAGAAGTTTAAGAATGGGGAAAGTGTTTGCTATATTGTAAATTTTTTAAAAAATTCTTTCATTGAATTGTGGGAATTATAACCCCTTACCTTAAAACGAGCTTTCAGAGACTGTTAAGACTAACAGAATATGTCAGAAGTGATGATGTGTAATTTCTGAGACTATTTTATAAAAAGCAGTGGAGCATCTTCCTTGCACACTAGAGCATTTGTGACTTGAGTCCTGTGCTGCCACACAGTGAGGAAGCCAGGCCATAGGAAGAAAACACTTCAGGGCTTTTCATCTCCAACAGAGGTTCCAATAACCAGGCACATGAGTGGACCTTCTGAGTTACCCATCCCAGTAGAGTTTTCAGATGACTACAGCTCTAGTCAATATATAACTGACAATGCATAAAGCCTCAAGGCAGAACAATGAGAAAAACAACAATGTTATGTGAAGATGCTAAGCTTTGGGATAGTTGTTTTTCTGCCAAAGTAACTGGAACAGAAACTTCACTGGTGCTGAGTATCCAAAGAGGTGGTGAAGTGGGGAGCTTGGTGGATACATGTGACACCTTTTTCAATGCATTCTCCAACCTGTTTTAAGCATATGGATTATGGACTGTAGTTACATTTCCTATATTACCTTACAGCTAGGGCAACACACACACATAATTTTGGTTTTCTGTAATTAGACACACTCATCATGAGTTTGTTTAATAATTGAGCAATACCATCAGAATAGTAAGATTGTAGACTGTTGACTATAGTGACGAGTTCTTTAATTTTTCCAAGGGCTTCCTATTTTAGTAGTTGTTGGATTATCACAGAAAGGAAGTTATTTCAGAGTTTGTGTCTCTATTAGCAGCCTCCTGTTCTGAGAGTTCCTGACTTTGGTTATGCAGTGGCTCATTTCTATGATCCTGGAGCATGAGCCTAGCATCTCTTTACCTCTCCTAGAAACCTAGTGACTCTCTACCTCTTAATAAATCCCTTCCTATTTAAACTGTCTATTTTGGATTCTGTCTTCTAAAAGAGAATATTTGAACTGTTAAAATAGTTATTTGAACTGTTAAAACACTTCAAAAATACTATTTTGAACTCTTATTTAGTTTCCTGGAATGATAAAATGAAATTTTAAAAAAGGTGAATTGTCTGGAATACATGGCTCATGAAAGATTAATTTTTTTTGTCTCCTACTATTTAACCCCTTGCAAGTTGTAGTAATTTTCCATTAATATGTTAGTTTATTTCGGATAAAATATTTATATTTTAAACACTTTCTCTGTAGAAAAAGTAGAAATTCTATTATACATTTTATAAAACAAAAAAGAAGAATCACAATGCACTAGTTTTGTAAAAGTTCTACCCTTTAGAAAGTATAATTTATGAGTAGAAGATTTATGAATAAATATGCCTATTTCCTCTCCTTCTAATAATGTTCTAATAATGCTGGTAACTATAAGATTAGAATCAAAAGAAGTTGCCTTTTCTGTTTAATAAGAATGTCATAACCTCTTTTCATCTTTTATTACTAAGGTTTATCTTTCATAATCATGTTCAATCCTATGGGTACAGCATAAAAAGATTTGAAGTAGCTAGCTCAGGAAAAAGTTCATTATATAAGAGAACTGATTGTCAATATTGGAAAAATAATCTAACAATAGATTATCATCTTGCATTTTAATTTAACTTGGCTAAGTAGACAAACAGGTCTAAGGATCTGCAAATACCTTTAATATTTGAGGAGGAAAAAGAATTTGAAGTTAAAATTATGTCAGCTTTTTGAAACTGTACACATCCTTTGCCTGTTAAAATTTAATGATAAAAATCTCCCTTTTATAATAGAAGTTTACTTCTCACTATCCAAAAGAAAAACAAGTGTTACTGGATCTCTCATAAGAATCATATCTGTCTTTTGATATCCTAAATTTTCCCTTTGTTTTTGATAATGCAATAAGGAAATGTAATACAAAGTACTTGTAATAATTTTTTGACTTTTTAAATGATTGCTATAAAAACATAAGTACATTTAAACTATTCATATTACTATTATTTCTACAGTTTGAAATAATGTTAGTCTCCCATTTAGTAAGAATACTAATTGGGTTTTGTTTAACTGTATGCCAGGTCTAATTGTTTAATTAAAATTTCTTTTTAAATGAGGGATTTTTTTAAATATGGGGATGTATTATTAAATACGATTATATTTCTTATATAATGGATCGGCTTATCCCTAAAAAGAAGCAATATTTCCAACTGCTTTCTGAGCTTTCATTTATGTAATATATGTACAATCACAAAGGGAACCTTTATGTAAAAACCTAAATATGTCAGCATTGTAGAAGTTAGCAAAATAATACAGTATCTGATGTCAGATGCAAGTCACTGCTAGATGAGAAGATACTTTGCAAGAAAATTAATACTGTATCTAAATATTATATGTGAATAAACCATCCAATGTTCAGTGATGGAAACAGAATATTTTATTCCTTTTTATTGCTGAAATACTAATGACTTTAATTTTTTTTCAAATTTACTTTGCTGAAATAAAAGTTGTTGGCTTTTTGGAAAGGAATGCTGGGTAATAATACCCTAAGCCTCCAACACAGCTAACCATCAAATCAGCAGTAAGTTAAATATTTTTTTGAAGCAAGAAGAATCTTATTTCAGTTATAAATTTTTCCATCATACCAAAAACTGGAAGTGTTCAATAAATTCATAAATGCTGTCACATTGGCAGTAACATTGGGAGGGGACCAAAAAAAAAAAAAAAAAAAAAAAGCCAGTGTGGACAAGAGTGGAATACATGCATAGAACGGGCCAGCCAGCACTAATTGCAATTACTACATTTTACTTAATAAGTGCTTGTATCCTTGTATTTCAAAACATTTAATATATTTTACTTAAAATACGTTTTACAGTTTCTTAAGACTAATGTAGTACTTACATGTGATGTTAGCTACTTAGGTGCAATTTTTTAATGAGGCATAAAAATAAGTCTTTACATATACAAAATTGTCATATTCATTAATTCATTTGCAATAAGCTGGCCTATCAATCTTCTGTTTGCTATTATTGAATAGGAAAATCCTAGAGGCAATTCCATTAAAATGAGGACTAAAATAACACTGCTATCAGAAATGGTTTTAAAATATGTCAGCAAATTATTTGATACTCTTTCCATTATAAACTGAAGTTTAGTATCTCTCCCCTTGAATATGATCTAGGCTTAGTCACATATTTTGATGAATAGAATGGGACAGCAGTGACATCGCATGACTTCTGAGGCCATATGATAAAATGCAGTATACCTTTTGTCTGTCTGTCTCTTTTCTCTATCGTAAGTGTCTCAGTTGGAATCATGCCATCATACTGTACGAAAGCAAAGCAGCCCCATCGAATGGAAATACATAGGTGTTCTTCTCTCAATCCAGCTAAGGTCCAAGTTGACAGCCAATACCAACAGTCAGACACAAGCGTGAGCCTTTGGATTCCCAGCCCCTGGAATTTAAGGGGCCTCAGCTGATGCCATGTGGGGCAGGGATGATCTTGCTGGGTCCTGCCCCAATTCCCGATTTGTAATTTTTTTTTGTTTTTTGTTTTTTTGTTTTTCAGAGAGAAAGAAAAAAGAATAATAAGAAAAAGAATAAAGAAGAGAAAGAAAGAGAAAGAGGAAGAGGGAGAGAGAATGGGGGTATTGCTTTATTGCCCCGGCTAGAATGCTGTCTAAATATGGGTATGACTATAATTGTGCTTAATAATGGAGATATGAAAGAAAATGAGGGAAGAAAATAACAAATGAGGAGCCAACTAATATTTCGTTTAAACTTCTAATTTGATATGATGTGGTACTAATAAGAGTGTATATTTTGTGTATTTAAAGTGGAGAGTTCTATACATGTTAATTAAGTTTACTTGTTGCAAATCTGAGTTCAAGTCCTGGATATCGTTGTTAATTTTCTGTCTCATTAATCTGTCAAATATTAATGTTGAAGTCTCCCACTATTATTGTGTGGGAGTCTAAGTCTCTTTATAAGTCTTGTATATCTGGGTATTCATGTATTGAGTGTGTATATGTTTAGGATCTTTAGCTCTTCTTGTTGTTGCATTGATCCTTTTATCATTATATAATGTCCTTCTTTGCTTCTTTTGATCTTTGCTGCTTTAACGACTATCTTATCAGAGGCAAAAATTGTAACTTCTGCTTTTTATTTATTTATTTTTGCTCTCCGTTTGGTTGGTAAATCTTTCTCCATTCCTTTGTTTTGAGTCTTTGTGTATCCTTACATGTGAGATGTGTCTGAATGCAGCATACCAATGGGTTTTAGTTTGTTATCCAAATTGCCTATTTGTTTTTGGATTGGGGGATTTAGTTAATTTAAATTTAGAATTAATAATGATATATGTGAGTTTAATACTGCCATTTAATATTTGCTGGCTGTTTTTCCCATTAGTTGATGTAAGTTCTTCATTATATTGATACTCTACTTTTGGTATTTTTTTAGAAAGGCTGATACTGTTTGTTCCTTTCTATGTGTAGTGGTTCTTTCAGAAACTCTTGTAAAGCAGGCCTGGTGGTGATGAAATCTGAGTGCTTGCTTATTCACAAAAAACTTTATTTTTCCTTCACTTATGAAGCTTAGTTTGGCTGGATGTGAAATTCTTGCTTGAAAGTTCTTTTCTTTAAGGATGTTGAATATTGGTCCCCACTCTCTTCTGGCTTGTAGGGTTTCTGCTGAGAGATCTACTGTAAGTCTGATATGCTTCCCTTTGTGGGTAACCTGACCTTTCTCTCTAGCTGCCCTTAGTATTTTCTCCTTCATTTCAATCCTGATGAATCTGACGATTATGTGCCTTGGAGTTGCTCTTCTTGGGGAATATCTTTGTGGTGTTCTCTGTATTACCTGGAGTTGAATATTATCGTGCCTTACTAGATTGGGAAAATTTTCCTGAATAATATCCTGAAGCGTATTTTCCAGCTTGGATTCATCCTCTTCGTCACATTCAGGTACATCTATCAAGCGTAGATTAGGTCTTTTCACATAGTCCCATATTTCTCGGAGACTTTGCTCGTTCCTTTTTATCCTTTTTTCTCTAATCTTGTCTTTTCGTTTTGTTTCATTGAGTTGGTCTTCGACCTCTGATATCCTTTCTTCTGCTTGATCAATTCGGCTGTTAAAACTTGTGCATACTTCACGTAGTTCTCGTATTGTTTTTCAGCTCCATCAATTCACTTATATTCCTCTCTAACTTGTGTATTCTTGTTAACATTTCATCAAAACTTTTTTCAAAGTTCTTAGTTTCATTGGATTGGGTTAGAACAAGTTCTTTTTAATTCACAGAAGTTTCTCATTATCCATATTTTGAAGACTGCTTCTGTAATTGGAACACACTCGTTCTCCATCAGGCCTTGTTCCGTTGCTGATGAGGAACTGTGATCTCCTCCTGAGGGAGAGGCGTTCTGATCTTGGGTATTCTCAGCCTTTTTTGGCTGTTTTCTTCCCTTTGTTGCAGATTTATCCATCTGTGGTCTTTGTATTTACCGTCTTTGTAATTGGGTTTCTGAGTGGATGTCCAACTTATTTATTCTCAGCGTTGAAATCTGAGCAACCCACTGCACCAACTAAAACAGCAGCGTTAAGATTGATGGTGCTTTTCTGACTCTGCACCAAGAACCGACGCTCTGAGGCACCAGCAAAACCGCCTCGCCGGTCACAAGAGTCGCGCTGGTGACCCGTGGGGCTCCTCCGCTGGGAATCTCCTGGTGCGTGAGCAGCAAGAATTCGTCTGAAAGTGTGGCATCCTCTCGTTCTCTGTGCTTTCACTGGGAGCTACAATCCCGAGCTGCTAGTGATCAGCTATCTTGGATCTCTTTCCTCAGTGTTTTAAGCCACTAGGTTTTGGTGTGTTTGGTTATGCAGAAAGAGATAACAAACACAAGCTATCCAAGCTATCACTAGTATTATTTAATGTTGTTCAGGATGTTTTCACCAATTCATTCTCGCATTAGTTTATTCATTCAACAAATAATTGTTGAATACCTGCCATATACAAGGTATAGTTTTAAGCATTCCAGTGGGTACAGCAATGAACATTAAAAAAATTTCATCTCCATTGATGTCATATCTTAGAGGCAAAGACATAAAATATATAATGTTTAGCCGAGGTAAGTATTATCAGAAAGAATAAAGATGAGTCAGTAGCGAGAGTGACAGAGTAATGCTTTTCAAAAATATTTTTAAAGGTATATCTTTTTTGTAATGCTGTTTTAGATCAAATATTCAAAAAAGCCATCTCTCAGGTTATGACATTTCAGAGAAGACGAAAAAAGGAGGAAGCAAGTCATTTTAATATCTGGAGCAAACATTGCAGGCAGAGGGAAGAGAGCATACAAACAAGGATATCAGAGTGGCTGGAACACAGTAATGAGTGGTAAGAGACAAGGTCTTGGCCAGATAATGCAGGGCTTTAATGCAGGGCTTTATTGATAATCTTAATGGATGATCTATATCTAAATGAATACATAAATTTGTACTTACAAGTTTAGAGGGAAGCCATTAGAAGATTTTCAGAAAGCACCTTATATGATATTACGTATGTGATAATTAAAACTCTCATTTCTATGTGAAAAAAGAGACTCAGGATGCAGGAATGAAAGCACAAGACCCGTAGTGAGACCACTGGGATAACACACGCAAGAGAGAGCAGTAGCTAGGGAGGATGGTAGCTGACTACACAGGTGGAGGTAGGAATAGTTAAATTAAAGAAAGATTTTTTTTTTTTTTCATTGAGACAGGGTCTCACTCTGTTGTTCAGGCTGGAGTGCAGTGGTATAAACACAGCTCACTGCAGCCTCAAACTCCTGGAATCAAGTGATCCTCCCACCTCAGCCTCCCAACATGCCAGGCTAATTTTTGTAATTTTTTTAGAGATGCGGTCTCTCATCATCTTGCCCAGGCCAGTCCACAACTCCTGGCCTCAAACAATTGTCTCTCCTCAGCCTCTCAAAATTTTGGAATTATAGGCATGAGCCACCCTGCCCAGTCAGAATACAGACTTTGGAAAACAGAGAAAGATACCTCACATGTAGATGCACCAATACAAATTTTTTTTTTTTAAATAAGTAATACAAATAAATAATGTAACGAAGATGCAAGTGAGATCATTTGAAAATGATACAATTGCTTATTTAAAAAACTGAAAATGATCACAAAAGTTTAATGAAATATATAATATTTAATTTTATAAATGGAGGTATTGAGGCTTGGAAAATGTAGGAACTTGGTCACATAGGTAATAGATGATTTGGGACTTAAATACAAGTTGACATCAAGAGGATACAATTATTTTCTATTTTGTCTCAATTCCAATATTACTATAAATATTTTAGTACTTGTTCTCAGTCAATAAATTGTGAACAAAAATGATAATCTTAAATAAATTAAAAAGTTATAATTTAAAGCAATGAGACAACATTTCTGCAAATCAATTTTCTCAGAATATTCAAGAGACTTAACATTGTTTATCACAAAATCCATTATTCTGTGTCTCATGGCCTAACCTAAGTAAATTATTGGAAAAAGAATCTTTATATATGTAAATACTTGACTAAACATTATTATTGTTAATCATATTGCAAGTAAATATGTATTAACACTAGGATTAAGTTATAACACAAATAAAACAAAGCTGAAAGTTCTTTAGGTTAAACTTATCAAACGATTAGGCCGGTGCCATCAATGTACCTGACCATAGCCATTGTGTCCTCAAATAAACTCATTGTAAATTTCATATCTTTTTAAAATAACAAATAATTCACTTTTGAACTGATATTAATTTTTGTCTGAAAATGACTTCTCCTATTTTATATCTTTTGCTGCCTTTTAGCATCAAAGTAGGATTACTTAGAATTACTGATGAGTATTTATATTTTATTGCTTTTTTATTAGCCTTCTTTTCTGATATTTTATAGTACTATGTATCTAAAACATCAGTATGTGTTTATTACCTTTTTAAGAATTTCTTTTAAGCCAACATACCGCAATATAATATATGTAGTCAATGAGTGGCTCTCAACTTTAGTTACAGTTGGAATTTCCTAGGAAATTTAAAAAAACACTGGCATCTAGAGCTCACTCCCAGAAATTCTGGAATGTTTGATCCTGGCACTGGAATGTTTAAAAGGCTTTTCAGGTCTTCATAATGTATCTTCAGACTTGAACTACTATGATAAATTACATAAATGACTTATTGTTTACCTTGACAGTTATTTAACATTACAGTATTTTCTGTAATTGGAAAGACACAATGTAATGTTTCCAAGCTTCAAAAACACTTCAACAAAAAGTTAAAGTTAGAAGGTGAAATTCAGGTACTCATTTTCAGTATTATCTTAATTATATTGAGCCAGAAGCATACTATCAAAGGAATGTTTCTAAAATTCACTCAAGTAATTTTTAAAGAAAATGATTATTTAATGGAGAAATAAAAAATACATAATAAGTTATAAACATAACATTATTTTAAACAATTAAAAACCATTACATCAATTTTATATAAATGTATCTGGTGATAAAAAGAACTTACTTTAACAATAGTTCCCTTTTCAGTTTTTGAGAAAATATGAAACTCAAAAAAAGAAAATAGAACATAAAACCTATAATTGTTTCAGGATGTAATGGCTTTAGAGAGAAATCTCTAAAATTATCTTTGAAAATGAAAATTTTAAAAAAGTCAGTGATATTACTGTGAAGATACTTGTGTGTAGACTACAAGCCATAAGAGAATTCCATTGTACTTGGCAACTTTTTCACCCTTATTTGTCTGTGCCAAATGTGCCAGTATTATTCAAATTTAAAAGGAACTACACAGTGCCTCTTTGGGGGGAAGATAAAGGTATACCAGATAAAAGTGTACAATCCCTTTCTTCCCCCATTGTGACAGAAGGTTGAGAGGATATGATATTATTGGAATCTCTTACCCAAGGTTTTGGAAATTTCCAAAGCAGTAAAGCAAGCATCTCTGCGGGTTCCTCAGAAATTCCAATTTGATGAGACTTGAATATTTGCAAAAATTTAGAGCCAAATACAGACATTTATAATTGAAAAATTGAGTCTAGTTTTATCACAGTTAGTAAGACAAAGCAACTAGTGCATGAGGAGGCAGGTAACATTTGACCAACGTAGTAAACAAAACTGAGGTGGGAAACACCCCACCATATACACACACACACGAATGCTGAATTATAATAATAAAATAAAATAAATAAACAGTATAACTTGGGAACAAGAAATGGAGAAAAGGAAATTACCAAGCATCAGAAACTAACACACCCATGCACACACACACACACACACACACACACAACAAACACACACTTAAGATCATGAGTAAAGTGAAAAAAAAAAGTCCTATGTTTATTTTCACACTGGCTATAACGGCATGTTTAATTTTTGAAACTCACCAATATACTCATTACTCATAAGTCTACTTTTCTGTATCCGTGTCAACTTCAATAAATAAATTTTAAGTGTTATTCTCTCTAGGTAATTCTAACATTCATTCAAGGGAAAAATATTTCCCAAGGGGCATCAGACTCAAATATACAGATATAAGTTGGGACTTTAAGGCCCTGATAGGAAAAATAATTGAGCACCATTTTTGCATACAGTAGTATTACAAGTACTTTTCTATATAAACTTGAAAAAATGAAGGATTCTCCACTCCTAGAAAAAGCACTGAAATTATTAGGTTCACCAACTAGAGACGTGGTGGCAAGTTCATTGGCTACCTGCTTGGAATTATAAGTGGGTGAGAAACGAAAAATCAAAACATCTATCACTTGTGAGTGTAGATTCAGAGTTTTACAGCCTATGAAGAAACCAATATAAAAATGAGCTTTGAATCAGCAAAAGCTCTAGAATCCACGTGGCAGGAACTATGCCATGTGGCAGAATCTAAGACTCATAGCATTCTGTGTTGGGTTTCCGTTTGTTGGGCTTTTTTAAAAAAACAACAACTTAAACTAAAAATAAGATCATGAGTATATACAAACCAAATAGAGAAATAAACTGATTAAATATAATGCATAGTGAGACAAAGACAATATTGAATCCTAAGATACAATAAGATAGTATTCAAGTATCTTTAAAATACATATGTTTAGAATGTTCACTGAGGGGAAAAAAGAAGCAAAGGAAAAACAAGGAAAAGAATTACATAAATATGAATTCTGCAAATAAGAAATAATGGTCATAGAAATAAAAAATAGGTTAAACAATAGTCAAGAGAAAACTGATGAGTTGGAAAACATATTTGAGGGAATCCTTTATAATAGAGATCATAGAGATATTCTGATGAATGCATAAAAAAGAAATGAAGAAGCAGGAAGGCTGGCTTGAAATCCAATTTATGCCTTTTTAGGACATTCCAAGACAAACAATAGAGGGACTGGGAGAGTCAATATTTAAAGGAAAAATGGCTAAGAATATCCCAGGATTAAAGGAAAGTGTGAATTCTAAGACTGAATGAAATACTGAGTTCCTAGTAAAATGTTTACTTCCATACATCTACATAGTTGTATATACTTTTATCAAATATTAGTCATACATGTAAAAAATTAAAAGACATGTATGACTAATATTTGATAAAAGTGTATACATCTACGTAGTTGTATGGAAGTAAACATTTTACTAGGAAAAATTAAACACGATATGATGAGTAGATTCTTTGTACAAAGTGATGATAAGTAGCTGAATTAATATTAGAAATAATGGACACAATAGTAAGTTGAATAATATAGTTAGCTCATTAGAAAACATATCTCCCAAGCCAGACAGGTACACTGATTTAATTCTCTTTGAAGTGTGATTGTACAATAAAGATGCCTTCAGATCATAAAAATCTAAGAGAGTACTACTTCTAGATCCTGAGTGAAAGAAAAGTATATGCTACATAATTTAGAATAAAACTGAGCTCAATCAGAGTGTAGTGAAGTAAAAGGCAATCACTATAACATGGTGATAACAGTAAATATTGACTATAACATCTTTAAGAATAGCAGAAATAAAATTCTGCATAACTATATCATGTATGTTAGAACAGGAAACATTTAGAAGCAAATTTTGTTGTTCAAAGTTAACTGCCTTAATGAGAAGGAGGATAAAATTCATCATTAATTTTACATTTTCTTAGAAAAGCATAAATGTATGTATGTGTGGTAGTTGCCTTCCTTAAAAGTTCTATTACCCAGCCGGGTGCAATGGCTCACACCTGTAATGCCAGCATTTTTTTTGGGAGGCCAAGGTGGGCGGATCACAAGGTCAAGAGATCAAGACCATCCTGACCAACATGGTGAACCATCAGTTCTACTAAAAATATAAAAATCAGCTGGGCATGGTGGTGCGCACCCGTAGTCCCAGCTACTTGGGATGCTGAAGCAGAAGAATCACTTGAATCCATGAGTTAGAGGTTGCAGTGAGCTGAGATCACGCCATGGCACTCCAGCCTGGTGACACAGTGAGACTTCGTCTAAAAATTAAAGAAAAAAAAAAAAGACTTTCTATTACCCAATCACAGGATTCTTATAGGAAGTAGCTTCTGCTAATTCAACAAAATTTTGTTTATCTTTTGAATGCAGTAGAGAGGCAGAGACCATTTTTTCTGCATATTCTAATGTAAAACAGAAAATGAAACAGGCAAAGAAAGACAATAGTCAAATTAAGTAAAAATATATCAGTAATCTTAATACAAGTATATAGATTTTGATATTAACATGCTGAGAATCAAGATTGGTTTTAAAAATCCCAGCAATATTTAATGAGCTCTTTGAAAAAGCTCAAGTTGAAATACAAGAAATCAGTAAAAAATAAGATAGCAAAAGATAAGAACTGGCCCATGTCAGAACACTTAGGTAGTCTATGAAATCATGTGATAAACAAAAATAGCTTAGTTTCAGTATAAATTAAAAATGATGCTGGAGAAAATAGTGTCATTGCATAGAGATTTAAGAAATTAGCAGAAGGTATGTGCTAAAAAAAAAAAAAAAAAAACTAACAAATGATAAATAATCAAAAGTAGTAATCTGTGTCCCTGTAGCTAAAAATAGACATATGGAAAAGAAAACAAACAAAAAATATACAATAAAAGAGAATTTTCTCAGAATAATAACAAATGCCATTCTATAAGTTAAAAGGTACCTAGTGTTCCAGGAAAATCTGATACCCAATTAGCCTCAGCTAGTTTATCAAACACATACAGAAATGATTGAAAAAAATATTTTTAAAACAATTATTGTTTGAATATGACATGCCTAGGTATAGTGGGATCAGTTTCTATCTTGCCTGTCTCAGAACTCTGATGAGACCCAGCACACCGGATGCCTGGGACCACTGAAAACCAACATGAGTTAAGTAACTTGCTGCTATTCCAGAGGACACAAGGTACAGCAGACAGAGGCTGGTACAGTTTGGTGGCCTGTCTTTTTCTGTGGGCGATTCGGGGGAGAGTGTGAATAGGCAAGCGATTTGTTTATTGTACTAAGGAACTCAAAATGACGGACTTTTTGTCAGCAGGTGCTTCCAGGATCTCTGTTGCATGAGCTGAGATGGAGGGTCCTGCACAAATCATTAAATGCTGTAGCCAGAAATAGTGCAAGCTACTTTTTCTTAAAATTTACTGCCTTCGGCCACGTGGTCACACCTTACATCCAGAGGCTAGGAAGTACAATGTCCCCACAATTGAGAAATTAAAGAGAAGCAACCACAGTAATGCACTCAAATCATGGGTGACTAGATAATTTTTAAAGAATAAAATATGCAAGTTATCAACTTTTTGTATAAATGTTCTGTTCTCATTTATGTTACAACACATAAATACAAACAATATATGTATATTTTAAAATGAAGAATCATTGAACTTCTGGGTATGTTGGGATAGTTTAGTTATTAAGAGAAAAGAAATTGGAAAAGTCTCTTTAAAGCCACGTAATGGCATCTTTTGAAAAACAGATGGCTATCAGACTGCAGAAAGTCAAGTAAGTCAACTTTTAATTATTTGTAACCTTTTTCTGATGTTAGAATAGGTGTCCCATGGCATTTGGGAGAAACAATGAAGATACAGAAAGTAGAAATCATAAGGAATAAGTATGTTATTATATAAGAGACAGTGATATTGGAATGAATCTTCATTGACTTGTGTAAGTGTTTTTGACTTTTCACTCTTTTTTTCAACAAAAATCATTTAAAATAAAAATATAATTGAGTTGAACTAAAAAACATTAAGGTATCACTGAACCACCATTTCATCCCCACGCTGCCCATTTCCAGCAATGTTTATTATGTGAGACAAATAAGCAATTTAATTGTTTAAGCCACGGTTGATCTTTTGTTATTTCCAGCTGAACACCTAACTCATTGTTCCATATACGTAGAATGAATATGTCAAACGAATAAACTTGGGAAATGTAGTATTACTTAGTAAATAAAATTTGTCAAAAACACAATTTTATTTCATGACTTTATGAAAAAAGGGAAATAAAGGTGATTTTGCTAAGAATTGAGAAAACTGTTCCACTATTTCTAAAGGGGAGCTAGCTTTCTTACAAATTATTTGCCAACTGTGGTCCAAATATGCCTACTGCTCTTCAGAAGTCATTAATCTAATCACCCGACCCCAAAAGTTCTAACTGAAATGTTTAATTCAGTGACATGCTATCAGTGTGACAGAGGTAGAAAACTTTGTACAAATTAAGTTTAAAAGTGTAGGACCACCAACTTTTCTCTAACCAGAGATGTTTCTGATTGGGTAGAAAATTATTATTTTGTGAATTTATGACAGCTCATATTTTGGGAAAATACCACCAAGTCCACCTAATTTAAACTTTTCTAAGCAGCATACTCTTAGTTGTAAATCCATGGTAGCTAGAATAAGATCATATGCTACAAAGGCAGAAAATTGACAGTGGTTTCAAATTCAGAAATTAAAAGTCGTTGTCAATCATACGTACATATTGATGTTTGTGAAATATCACAGCTAAAACTGTAGTATCTTGTTTTCCCTAATCTAGACAGTTCCCTAGCTAAACAGTTATAGCTTTTGTAACTAGTCTTGTCACTACTTTGCCTAAAACTTTAATTCATATCACCCCTTCCGGGTGATTTGGAAAACCAAACAAATAATCTTATTTAATAAAGCAATTACCATATGCATAGTATCTATGTCTGAGGTTCAAAGAGCAAGCAGACAAAAAAGCAATTTTTTTCTAATACTTTCTTATTGTGTGTGTTTTAATGTTTAGTTAACTGACTTTTTTTTCTGTTTTTCTAGAAGTAGAGTTTATGTCAACATAGGTGCAATACATCCTATATAGTCTATGAAAAGATTTTGATGTTCAGTAATTTCAAAAGAAGGAAAACAGAAGGTCAAAGAGTGCGGGAATGACATGTCAAAAAGTAAGGAACAAAGATGAAAATGAACATGTAATACAAAGTCTTTGGAAAGAGTTTACACATAAGAAGCCACAAGAATTAAATAAATAATAAATAATAGTCAAACTTCTTATAAAATATTTTTGGACTCTCAGTATGCTAACAACCGATCAAAAAAAGTTATCTTTCCTCACCACCCTTCAGTTTAATTGTTGGCATAGAACTGATATTTGGGTAGCTGCTTCATTTCTAAGTCATTGGCCCTATTCTTCTAAAAGGAATGCTTAAAAATGTATTTCTTTTATGACCTTTAACAACCATTATCTATTTCTCATAATTAATTATTTATAGCAATGAAAGTTGGGATTCCCAAAGAAATGAAACATTTATTTGTGACCTGGGTGGCATGCAAACATTAACCTTTAACTATATCCCACCTATTCTGATCGCTCTGTTGGCAAAGTGACAGAAGTTATTATAGGAAGTTCAATATCTCTTACTTAAATTTTGTAAATTAAAGAGTCCTAAAGTTGTGACACAATCTTACAAAATGTATGTTACTTTCAGGGGATATTCTGGCATTTTAAGAATCTACTTCCATACTTTCTGTCTTCTGATTTATTAATGAACAAAAATATTCTCATGGCATTTTTGTTGTTTTTACAAATGACAGAAAGATGTAGCATTGATAAGCAAAATACGTGATTTCATTAAAGACTTGAAAAGTACACACAGAAATGGTTTGAAAGATTATTTCATCTTACAAATTGATTTTACAAGGAAATGTGGATGCTCAATTAAAAGGGAATATGGTTTCTCCCACAGCCTTGTGGATTTCAAAATCATAGACAGAGAACTCAAGCATAAGGGATGATGTTTTATCCCTTTTATGTGTAAAAAAAAAAAAAAAAAAAGGTAGAAACTGAGAAAAATTAAGAATTGAAACATGGTACAAGAGGCATGATACTAATATATTTAGATAGTGTATAAAAATCGAGTTTAGATGAGACAAAATAGTGAATGCACTTATGTTAAGGATCAAGGAAAGAAAAAAGGGAGAAAGTACTTGCTAGGGTATAACAGAAAAAAGGGAGTGGAAAAAAACTTCAATATTGAACAATAAAAGAAGAAATCACAAGCACTAAAGATTATGAGCTAAGTGACTTACATCAATATGCCCACAAAATGGTTTATAAGTTAATAATAAGCAAAATACTGTTATATTTAGAATCATTGTTTCTCTATTTTGATGTTCCACAGAAATTTAATAACTTGTTATTAATCTTACAAGCATCTTCCTGGTACTCTATTTGAGGTATCTAATTTTTAATATTCTTTTGAATTTATTATCTTATTTGTGGCCTCAGGTACTTGACAGCTACAAATAAAATTAAATTACAACTCTACCTTTTCAAAAGTTTACTGTATGTTTTGGTTATTAAACTGTTTCATAGTCTTCAAACTGTTGTACTTACTTGTCTGATGCACAATCAAATTTAGTCTGCACACAATGTTTCATTGTGCAAACTAAATCTTAGAAAACTAAGTTTATTCAGAATAGCGTGCATTTCCACTGCCCCTTGGGCACATACCTATTTGGGAAGATGACAGAAATATGTCACTAACGTCTGTACATGCAGAACTAGTTGCAAGTGTAGTTACACACAAATTGAAGAATAGAAAATATATGATCAAGATAAACAGACCAGATTACCTATATGAACAAAATGGTAAGCTTATTTGGATTGCACACACAGGGCTAAGCTTTCAGCTCACTAGTTGGGTGGCATACGGCAAGTTATTTACATGCTCTGGGCCTATTTTCTCATCTATAAAGTGGGGGAAATGCTTCTGAAGATTATTATTTGAAAAGTGTTCTGGACAGTAACTGACACAAAATAATAAACTGCTAAATAAACTAATTGAAAAGTGCCTTCATTATCAAAAAAATTTTAGTGGTATGTAACTGCAATATTTTAAAGAATGTAATACAGAATAATTGATAATATCTGATATAAGACACAACATATAATCATCATATATTCACATATATAATTACTAGTTGAATTACACAATTTGCTAATCTTCCCAAAATATATTCATGCCCCAATGCGTATTCCATTTCCAGTTTTCACAATTTTTTACTTTATCTCATCATACAAATTTCAATAATTTTAAGAAATTTATTGCAAATAGTACTTTAAAATGCTTCTTTGATTTATTCCTCCTTTCAAATGCCGCCTTCCACTTGCTTTTAAACATGCTGTGTTTTTATTTAGCACATAGTATTATAGTTTTCTTATTTATTAGTTGATTTATTTTTATTTGCACATCATGACTTCTTTAAATATAGGACCCTATCTTAATATATGGTTTTAAAATTCTATTGTTCAATACATTTCCTTCTTTAATATTATAAATTTTTAAAGAACTAACAAATGATTAATACATAATATTTACTCTTTTGCTACCTACAACATAAGCCCTACACCCAGAGCAATATTTCATAAATATACATTGTATTAAGAAAGAAAGGAAACTATATTTCATCTTAGTTGGTTTCCAGTGCATTGCCCAGGGGAATAATTGCCCATGGAACAATGAGTGAATCTCTATGGCTACTCAGTTGGCAGCACACTGAGTATATCTTCTGTTAAAGCAGCAGCTGAATTGTGGGTCAGGCTCAGCTGCACAGAACATCTGGCCTTCTGACTTTCAGTTTGGGGCAGGAATTTAAACTAGGATTTGTTTTGTATTCTCCACCTACGGCATTAAACATATATATATATATATATGGACCCTACTTATTCGCAAACATGCTACTTGTTATATTTCACTTTCTGCTACCTTGGAGCAAAGATTTGCAAACTCTTTTCTACCACAATCCACAGGAAAAAAAAATGTATTATAACTATGAATAACACCACACATGCACACACATACACACTAATAATGTACACAAAAGTGGAAGAAATAAAATTAATTTGGCAACCTATGATATATTTTTATTTTTTTTCTTTTTAATTGTGCTAGTCTTATTTTATCTACTTCTCTTTCATATTCCTTTCTATTTTATCTCATTTTATTTTTGAGGTTGTTTGTTCTGATTGAAACAGGTTGCATCTGGAGCTTTGTAAAACTTTCCTTGAAGAATGACATCCTGTATCAGGAATATCACTCAACACTCCTTCCCCTCCTCTGCCAAAGTGAAAATCTGATACGTTTAACAATCTGAGTTCTTAATCAAATCACCTTTAACACATCCTCAATTTTTTTAATAAAATCCTTTCAGCCCTTTCATATGGTGCCCAAACTCACTGAAAAACAGGAGGTTAAATTGAAATAGTTACAGTAACTTTTTTTTTTTTTTTTTTTTTTAGAACAGAGATCCCTCTTAACTTCTGAAGCCTGGTATCAGAACTTTATGTTTACACAATGCACATTTGAACATATTCAGTATTTTATATGCTACTTTTTACCGATATGTTTTGTAGAAGCTCATTAACCTGGAATTGAGTTCTCTTCCTAGATTTTACTATATAGGAAATTATCCTTTTCCATCTGAACAAGGAAGGTGGTGCAATTGTTCTTTACACAAAAGTGGAGGGGATTGAACATCCCTACCTCTGTTTCCAGCCAGGCTGTTATATCAAACAAAAGTCTTTCTCATTATGATGAATGCAAAAAAACTTGTTGTCAGTAGGAAGCGAACTATTGGAGGGTAAATAGCTAAAGCTCTTTTTTAAAGAAAATATAACTTCTCCACAGGAGAGCAAGGGGACAGAGAAGTTTCTGAGCAGCAGCTGCAGTTCTGCCCCAATCTGTCCCAGGCTGTGCTTGATTTGAGGTTTTGCCTCCGATGGAGGGCATAGATACGGAGGCGACATTGTCCTGTGCCTTTAACTTCTAATGCACATGGCAGGAATTGGTTTTCCCTCCACAAAGGAGCATTCAACTTCTATTTAGTTAATTTCATGATGACCTGCATTTTCTGTACTAGGAAGAAAAACAAATAGTTATACAAATCATTTAAATCCCACATTATATTAATTATGACTGTATGCATTTGAAATTACCCATAATGTGAAAGCTATGATTTAAAGCAATTTTCCTAAAATGGATTAAGTTGCTATGATTGTAAAGTAACAGATACACACAAAATAATTACAAAATGTAAGTGTTCCCTTTTTGTAATACATTATTTGCCCATATAAAAACATCTAAACCAATGCATTGATTTTTAATATTTAACTTAGTTTTATATCAAATAACATTTATAATAAAAGTTAATAAGAGCTGCAAGCACAGAGAGAATCAGACCACCAAATATGACATATTTTACTAGTGAGGTCACCATTTTATACATTGAGTTTAATTATTCTAAGCTAAGTTTTTATTAAAAGCCTTTAGAAAATATTCCTTTTATTTTCTGTAGTTAACATTTATGCAAATAGAAGTTTATCTGTGATAATAGTGTACTTACAAAAGGCTGACAGCTACCTATGTTCAAAATTATTTCAGACTCTTTAAGCTTGAGACATTCCAACTTGTAATGCTAATTATCTATATGACAGCTCTTTATTCTAGATGAGTATGGAAGTAGCTAAATTTACTTGTACATTAATAAATTTCAATAACTTCTTAAAAGATTGTTTCTTATCATCACTTAATAATTACTCAGAGCAGTATTTGATAATTTTATTTACAATGAAAGGCATAAATCCTAGTTCAAAATACATCTCTTTGTCATCAGCGAAAATAAATATAACTCTTAGGATAAACCAGGTAAGTATGCCCTGTTATCTGAGCAAAGCAAAGAAGCAGTGACCTACTTTCCTTTCACATTTTGCCTACCAGCAGTATTAAATCAAATGGAACACATTAAAACCATCACGAAAGGCAGACAATAGTTTCCCTCTGATTGCCTGCCTCAGCCTGGTAGCAGAGTGAAAGTTACAAAAGTCATTTATATCAACTCATTACCATGTCACCTCATTTCATGCCCCTGCTGGATAAGTGGCAATAAGCCCTGTGTTAACGTATTCCACATTGTCACCATTAGAACAAATCCTAATAGCACCCAGCTGTCGAAGATTACCCCAGACAGTTATTGAGATTTAGGAGGGGCAGCTTTCTACTGATTTAGGACATATTCTTTCGAATGCCCTATCATTTATTCTAGAATGGAGAAATAAAGCTAATTTTATGAAGAGTACTCATGAATTATTTTCTTCATGTCAGATACTATAACGTCCCCAACAGAGTGTTCTTCTTGCACGTTCATCCAAGGTAATGATGTTGTTGCATCTTATAAAACGCAGTTTAATGCCACAACCACTGCCAAAAGCCCTGTGTGAATTCCTAGGACATTAAATGAACTAAAACACTGAACAGTAAAATGAAGAGCTTTGATGTATTAAAACTTTTCTTTCTTCTTTCAGGATGACAATGAACAAAGAATTAAGCCCTCTGAAATGGTAAGGAAACTGGTTTATTCTAGTAATTCAGTGGTCTGAGAGAGGCACATGAAACAGAAACAATTACAGAAGTGTATTTTCACAGTTCCTTCATGACATATCAAAGAACTTATCTACTAGAATAAGACTTTCAGCGCTCTCTGCAATCTGCCCATTGTACAGACAGTTTGTGGCAAGAATAACTACTTTTTGTTTTGTTTCGTTTTTGTTTTTATTTTTTTGTTTTGTTTTGTTTTTGAGAAGGAGTTTCACCCTTGTTACCCAGGCTGAAGTGCAATGGCGCGATCTCGGCTCACTGCAACCTCCACTTCCTGGGTTCAGGCAATTCTCCTGCCTCAGCCTCCCAAGTAGCTGGCATTACAGGCACGCGCCACCATGCCCGGCTAATTTTTTGTATTTTTAGTAGAGACGGAGTTTCACCATGTTGACCAGGATGGTCTCGATCCCTTGACCTCGTGATCCACCCGCCTCGGCCTCCCAAAGTGCTGGGATTACAGGCTTGAGCCACCACACCCGGCCTAACTACTGTCTTAAGATATATTTTTATAGCACAGCATTCATTTTACTGTGTTATGATTACAGATCTTGCAATTAATCCTACTTTCTGTATACAAGTTTTACATTTATTTATTAAGTTGGAGAGAGAAAACTAAATAAAACAATCTGCTTAGGTAATTAAACTTGCCTTCAAGTTTACCTTCCGCAAAATCACTACTCATGTTATACCTGAGTACACAAATGGTCTATCTGCTTGTGTAGTGTGTAGAACTCTAAGACTGAAGTGAGCCATTATGTAAGGTAAAATTTTTACTGTACCTTTCTTTTTGCACACCAAAATATTACCTATAATGATCTGCCTTTTCAAGATGTTTATAATGGCAATGGTTACGGTTTTGTTTATTCTTTAATCAATACAAAAGCTTCAAGAAGCTGAGGAAATGAGAGGTAGAGGGAGAAGGAGAGACTGAGTCACTTTTCTACATGTGGAAAATTATGATAAGGATAAGATTTAACTCACAGAGTTTTTGTGATAATTACATTGCACATAAAATGTTAATAAAAAGAGCTCATACAGGAATATTGTATAAAAATTTTATACAAACTAAACTTTCGATTTGAAGCAAATATGCATTTGATTACTTAGTAACTTATGATTAAATTATTTCTCATTCCTCTTTGTGCTTATATATTTGCAAAGGAAACTGCATTTAAATAATTGCCACGTCCAATTTTGCAAAATTCCCAATTTGGTCTTTTCGGTTTTTGCTTCTTAGGGAAATAAATGCTTCCATAGCATTCAAATAATTGATGACCTAAAATTTATATAGAAGTATTTGCTTTCTATCAAATATAAGGAGCCAAGCTGATACATGAATATAAGGATTAAAGTTGAAGTTAAGGCAATAAACTTCAGCTTTGCTGGAAAGGTACATTTTAACAATAAGAAAAAATTGGAGATGTATGACATTGAGAATACATAATTACATGAGAAAAACAGTTTCTATTCACATATTTTTGAACCATTTAATAAAAAATATGACACATGCCAGCTATGTGCTAAGTGATGAGGGTCCAGGAGTGCTGGCACTTCATTGAGGTCCCTTTTCCCACCATGTATTTACAAATGAATATTTCATCTGAAAATTAAACTTTGAAAAACACGATCAGAATAGATCATGTTAAAAGCAGTCAAAATCTTCTCAAAAATTGACTTTGATTTCAGGTGAGAGTAAGTTTTGTGGCAAAGGTAAAACTCCCATGTTTTGAGTTCATATTTATAAACTGACAATTACAATTTGATTTCTACTTCCTGTAATTTACCTATAGAGAAATCATTCACTTTCCAGAGAACTTGTCTTTAAATTTCTTTGGTGTTATAGTCTAAGCTGAAAATTCATAAAGTATCATTTATACCTATATGGGTGATCATGATGTGTATCTATTTTAAAAAGAATATTCCAGCATTATTGGTTATACTAATCAGATTCCTAGCATGAGATATTTATACTACCGATGAATTCAGCAACTGAATCCCACTCTCTCAAAGTTCCTGATAAACTTACTATTGGCCTCTGTAATGAAACTCAGATTTTGTAGTATCTGTGAATGTGTGTGTATCCATAGATGCACACCATCTAAAATGTTCACCACACATTGTCAAGTTTCTCTACTGTAGGGTAATTCCTCCTACTATTGTTAGATTTTTCTATTATTTTCCTTTCCTTAGTTAATTCAACAAAAACTTGTGATTATGTTGTTTGTAACAAGCATTAAAAAAAATAAATGGGAAAATACAATGTGCACATTTTCTTAAAAGTACATATGTATATATGCAAAATAATTGTGCATCAAGATATTTATTTTGGGAACCATTCAAAAATTACTGAATTCATAAAAATGACTTTTCAATAAAAAACTGGGAAATTAGAGGGAGCAGTCTTTAATAGTCTTTAAAAATATTGTTACTACTGCTAGCAAAAGAATTTTCAAAATTCTCTAAAAGCTTGTTATCTGGAGCTATGAAAATCACAAATACGGTTATTTCTAGTGTCATCTGGCTCCTCTTTCTATTGAATTGTAAGTATAAAATCACACTGTCTAAATACCTGCTAAATCATTTAAGTGCCATCCATATACCAATAGAACCCTACTACAAGAGCCAGATTCTTTCTCTGAAAAAAACAAGAGAGGGGGGATTTATTTTGTTGATGATTTATTTGTGAAAAAAATATTTCTTTTTGCAGTGAACTTTTAGATTTAGTGATTTCTATTAAGCATATATAACTTACGATTCATCTTGAAGAATATCCATTAAGAGACCTGAGCTTTTCTATCTTTATTTCTCTTTTGCAACTAACATACAAAAGAGAAATTGAGGCTCAAACACAATCCCATCTTTTTCTCACATGATGAAATGTGAAATATATATTAATCATGGTCTGATGACTATGTCAGGAATAAGCATGTCAGTTTCTATGTAATTTAAAGTGGAGTCAGCAGCCTTAGCATAGATTTACTGTCAGAATACTGTTTCTTACTGTTCTCAGCTATATTTATATCCAAAGTTACAGGTTTTCTTGTACACTTCAATATATACATAGCATTCACAAAAGGGTTTCTCATGTATGCATTCTGTCATAAATATTACAAACAAATTTAATGAGAATTCACATTGCTCCTGAGCTTAGAAAAGGGCAATTTTAAAATCATATTTTGCAACTGGTATCTCTGACTACCTGAAAAAAATGGAAGGTCAAATAACTATCTGTCAACAGTGAATTGCTTTATGATCAGATAGTTTTAAAGTTATTCCAAAGCTAGAAATACACATAGTTGTGAGAAAACAAGTCAGACAAGGAGTAATATAGGATTGTAATTGTGTAAATTCATATTGTGGCTATAAGAAAAGAATATCAATTACTTGGGAAGCCTGACTTTTCACTTTGTATGCAGATAAGTTGTCAAGGATGCAGGTTCATGTAAGAAGGGAATTCCTTTTTCCAAATATTCACTTTTGAGGAAATTATCTTTATCACTTTGGAAAACTGGGCCTCAATTCCATTTTAGCAACTTTATTATGTAACAGACATGAAGGAAAAGTTTAAGAGGTGACACTCAACACAGATAATCTATGACTTGACATGTTAAAAAATATGCTTTATTCCAAAACATTTGTTAAAAATAGAATTTTAATCTTACTTTTGTCTTCTCTATGGCGTCTCATCCAATATCAGAAGCATATACTTAAACACTTATTTCTTCTTCTTTACCCTCTTTACATTTTCCATGCCAAAAAATAATTTTACATTTAATTAATTTTACTTTAGATCAAGCAAAATTGGCAGAAGTAAGCACAAGTGGTATACTAAATATTCATTAAAAATGAATCATATGAACCACTTTGAGCTGTGGTCATGAATAAAGCAGATGGTTTAAAAAATAGGTGAAGAGTAAAATCAGAAAGAATGTTTGGAATATGTAAGGAGTAAAATCAGAAAGAATGTTTGGAATGAAAAGAGTATTTCACTGAGGAATTTTATGAAATTCCTTAGTTCTATTAAGAGACCATTTAAAATGAGAACAGAAATATAAGGTTTAACAGAAAAGAGTCATTCGTATTTGTGCAGTACAGCTGTGTTCTTAGAGGGTTGGGGCAGAAGACATATAAATCTATGTGGACTGAAGATGAAACTCGTGATTGTGAAATATTCAGAATGTGTCATGAAAACTTTTTTGAGAATGTTTTTGTAATGGAATATATATACATATATGGAATATATATACATATATATGATGAAATATATATATAACATATATATAAAATGGAATATATATAATATATATAATGGAATATTATATATATTATATATAATATATATTCCATATAAATATATATAATATATATTCCATATACAAATATGTAATATATATTCCATATACATATATCTTCCCTACGTTATATATATTCCCTATATTATATACATTCCATATATATGTATGTTGTCATGTATATGTAATATATATTATACATACATATGTATATAGTCATTGAAAAATATATGAAATTTGCTATCAGCTTGATATTGTCAATGTTTGCTTTTCTGTTATATTTTTAGGTTTCTTCTTTCAATAGGAAACATTTGAGCATGTTTGCTTTAGTGTATTAAAACAGCAATGATTTGTTACTTTTCCTGTCTCTATGGGTCTATAAACTGGACAAGATTTGGCTAAGTAATTTATGTGCTCCAGATGATACATCAGTGGAGTCATTCACAGTTATAATCTGTTGGTGATTGGGCCTCGCTGAAAGGTTCCAGAAGATTTCCCCTCATGTACCTGGTGTTTCAGTACTCCTCCTGACTTCTGTCTTACCATAAGATTTAACTCTGATTTCTTATGGCTTAATAGCTGGCTTCCAAGAAGGAGTTTTCAAAAAGAAACAGTTAAAATGCAGCAAGTGCTTACCAAGCCTCTGCTTCTCTCATGCTTGCTAATGGACCATTGACCCAAACAAATCACTTGTCTAAGCCCAAAGCCACTGAGAGAAAACTAGAAAAAGGTTTGGCTGTTCTATCAGAGGCATAATTCATTGGTAGAGTGCTAAAATTACAGTCAGCCACAGTGTTTAGAAGTCAATACAAACGAACCAATTGAGAGATTGAAAATCTGAGAGGGAAGTCTCCATTTTTCAACATTTCACAGAATGTGGAAAGATCTGGGTATATTTGATTTAGAAAGGAACAGGCAGAGCTTCTTTGTGGCACATCAGAAAGGGATAGTGAAGATAGATGTAGATATATAAGTAGGTTTGTATCTTTAACCCTAGACGACGTTTTTCTTAGATGGCTTTGATTTTCTTTTTTCTCCAATGCAGGAAACAGAATTGTCAGTTATGTATGATGCAGAAGAAAAATATATGGACTTTTTAGGAGAAGAAAAGAGGTTTAAAATGGTCACAAAAATTTAGAGAGTGAGTAGGAGTGAGAAATGTATTTGAATTATCAGAGAGTATTACAGAACCATTAGCATTTGGTGATAAATTTTAGCAGAGACTGCTAGCCTTTTTGTATCACACAGTGTATTTTGCTAAAAATTTTGCTAATCGTTAACTAAATCATAAAATCACAATTGAAGATATTGTTGAGGATATAACTTTTTTTTTGGGGGGGGGGAGGGGGATGGAGTCTCACTCTGTTGCCCAGACTGGAGATCTCGGCTCACTGCAACCTCTGCCTCCCAGGTTCAAGCAATTCTCTGCCTCAGCCTCTCGAGTAGCTGAGATTACCAGCACCCACCACAACACCCAGCTAATTTTTTGTATTTTTAATAGAGATGGGGTTTAACCTTCTTGACCAGACTGGTTTTGAACTCCTGACCTCATGATCCACTTGCCTCAGCTTCCCAAAGTGCTGGGTTTACAGGAGTGAGCCACCGCACCCGACTGATAAAACATGTTTATGGTTAAATCTTCACAACCATGTGAGACAATATCTACACTTTATTAAAGTGACGTGAATTCCAAATTCTCATGGATTGCCAAAAGTTGCATGGCTGGCAAGAGGAAAAAGTCACTCAATGCTCTTTATATCACAACTATTTCCCAGGAATTCAGTGAAAACTTTGCTTCATAGAACTCCTGTTTGCCTTACTGAATAGAAACTGTGTAGCCTGGTGAATAACAGTGAAATTTCCAGAAGCAATCATGGTAATAGGGTAGCAATGTTTGGGTTTCAATGGCAGATTTACATTTACTAATTATTTAACTTTGGAAAAGCAATGTAATCTCCTTATCTCCTTTTGTCTTTGTTCCTTCATCCATCGTTCTCTCTCTCTCTCTCTCTCTCTCTCTCTCTCTCTCTCTCTCTCTCTCTCTCTCTTTCTCTCTCTCTCTCCCTCTGTCTCTCACACTGGGACCATCCACCATTTGATGTTTTCTCAGAGAAGTGTCCCTTCACTTCTTGAATCAAAATTGTCATAGTATACAATTGCAAGGACTTAATTTAATAATATTCTAAGGTGCTTAGCTTAGTGCCTGACACATACTAAGCATTCAGTAAATGAGAGATATATTGTGGTGATTGTTGGTAAGTTTCCAAATTTAGTACCAATCGATATAAATTCATTATTTTAAGAGCAATAAAATGCTAGAGGCTACAAAATAACAACTGTCAATATTTCTACTTGGACCAATGATCATTTTCCTATAATCATTTATAAAACGCCTGTGAAGTATCAGTTAGCCTACTAAATATTAGAAGTTGCTTATGAAATTAATGAAATGAGACATGCCTATATGGTACCTTTTCAATTTTATTCTGCTGGTTTGCCTTTCCCTGCCTTCCACTGTACTCAGAAATTCAAAATTGATTTGATATAACTGAAGCAGAAAAATTATTAGTAAAGGATGTAAGTAAATCTGGCAAACAATTTTCCATTCAGACAGGCACAAATGGAAAAATGATCCACAAGTAATCAGTCCCTTCATTCCTGAGCCTAGTAAAGACCATAGTCAACAAGAAAAAAATAATTAGAGATGCTAAAATCCTCCAAGGCATTATAAAATGAAATCTCAGTTAATTTGAAGTTATTATTATTTCCAATTATCTACAAAATCCTTGCATCCTTTGCAGTGTGTGTGTGTGTGTGTGTGTGTGTGTGTGTGTGTGTGTGTGTGAATAAACCATATCTAATGGAAATTTTGATTAATTGACTAGTTAGTAGATGTTTGATATGACATATGCATACCCATATTGCATGCACTAACTACACAGTACTATGAAGTTTTAAATATATTTTAATTATGATAATAAAGAAACATTCTTTCATTTACAATGCTTTGTTTTTACCTAATTGTCCGTAATAGAAGAAAGCCAGATCTATACACAAAGAATGTGTGATTTATTTCAGGGCTTGGTTTGAGGACTTAAACGTGAGAGAGTTGGCTAAGGAATTAGAAAGAACAGCAGGCTCAATGGTTAGGAGAGAGGAAATGACAGAATATATTCATGTGCTATGCCTCAGACATACATAATGTTGTATGTGAAAGCCATTAATTCAGAATAAGACTTTAGAGGTTAGTCGTATCTGCATGTATGTATTTTATACTTAATTTGGACCACTTAGATATGTATCCTCATAAATCAGCATTTGTAATACAGAACCTAAATAAATAGCCATTACAGTTTATTTTAGAGAAAATTATGACTAATCAGTCGTAGTTTTCTGTGGCAAAAGTCTGATTTGAGCAGATTTACACTAGGGAACTGTGGTTTGTCATCACCATTGAACTATATTCACAAGGAAATTAAAATTAATATTTAATTATGCAGTTTCTACAGTTGTTAAGAAAAGATATAATGATCATACCAGAGCAGTGATAAACATGAAGTAAAACGACCTCTTCTCATAAATTGCTTTTTATATTTTCCAAAAATACCAAGGGAAAATATCAAAACTGATTTAACATATATTGCTTAAATAACAATGAAATTAACAACAATGCATTGAAGGTAGTCTAAGTTTGTGAAATATACTATTGAGTGCCAGCGTAATCACCAAGCAACACATTGTTGGAAAGCATCACGGCCTTACACTCCAAGGCAACTGCGAGCTTTCTAGGAGGGTTACATTATGCAATCACTGTGAGCTGCCTTGCTTTGAATCTCAGTTCCACCACGTACAAGCTGTTCTGTTTTGGGCAAGTTACTTAATCTTCTAAGTCTGAATTTTATTCTCTGAAAATTGAAGAAAATGATGTCACTTCTATTTGTAGAATATGAGCACTTAATGATAAAAAATAATAATGAATTTAAAATTAAATTTATTATATGCAAACTGTGGAGTCTGAAACTACTTCAAATGTCTTACATATATGATGGTACGTAATCCACTGAACAATCACATGGATAAGACATTATTATCAGCATTTGAAGAATGAGAAACTGGAGTCTAGAGAGAATTAGTGGTTCACCCAACACACAACACATAAAGAACACCTAGAGATCACCTGGCTCTCACATTCCCTCTCCTGCAGCCTCGTAGTTTTCCTTCTGAGATTTTAGTGTCTACTAAATTTCCTTTGCAGCCAATCTTTGGAAATCCAAATGGCTTTCTCATTTATGAATAACTAGCATTTTCTCCTTTGCAGAAAAACTCAAGTCCTCCTCCCCAACATGCAAAATAAAGTGAGTCATTGTAAGAAACTGAACAATAGAAACTTAAGCCTTAGGTATATATCATTCAGAAATGGATGCAACAGTTACTTATTGAGCTCCCGCTATGTGGCAATTAAATGTTAAACTCACTTAAGCATGTGAATGATATCAATTTTTGAAGACTAGGATCACAGAAACTGAAAGGCAGGTATCTCCATTTAGAATATTTTGATTCACATACGCCATTCTAGAGGGGAAAGTGAGTAGTTGCCCAGGAGTAGAGAGAATTCAGTGGTTTCTGATTCACAAAATGAGCATGGAGATAAAAGCAAACATTTGCACATTATTTAGTATTTTGGGCGTATACCTTTAGATAAATAACTGAGGTCAGGGCCTCTTACAAGTCATTGGTGCTACGTTTGACTTCAGAGATCCAAAGTTTTATAATCTTAGACCTATGTCAAACATATTTTCCAGTTTACATTCAAGCCAGATTTCACAACTTATGACTTGAATGCACTATTTATTCCTTTAAGTCTCATTTTGGCAACATAATAGATGGTGATGATAATATTTAAATTACAAGTTAGCCAAATTTTAATAAAAAATATTTAAAGCACTTCCCATAGTGCCTTATATATAATGAAATGCAGTAAATGCAAGTAATCACTTTATTAAGAAGATAATGGACCAGGACTTAGGAAGCACCAAGACTCAGGAAACCAAATCTTTTGTAGTGGGTAGGAAGTATGCCTGTCCTTTCTTCTCTCTTCAAAGGCTACTCATTACAAAAATATCCTTGCCGGGCAGATCAAAATAAAGGGCAGTCAGCTTTCTGCTGGAAACATGCTGAAATGGTGGAGAATCATGAAGAATTATCTCCCAACAGACACCAGCAGTATAAGAATGGTTCTTTATTTGACATCAAGGTCAGTATCATTTTAAGTCAGCACTTAAATAGGAACTTAAACACTCAAATGCTTTCAGAAGTTAGAAAAGTTACAAAGAAAAGAAGTTCACCTATATGTGGTACAACACAGAACAGTTATTTATATTTCAAGTATTGTGAAGGACCATAGGTTATAGAAATATTAGCTCATTTAATTTTCAAAATAACTGTAGAAGGGAGGTACTATTATTATTGTTTCTATGGAACAGGAGAGGAAGCTGACGCCTACAGAGGGTAGGTGAGTTGTGCCAGATCACATTTCCAGTAAGTATTCGAGCCAGGTTTTGAGCCCAGGCAGCTGAGCTCCAGGTTCATTAGCCTGAACTGCAATCTATCTCTGTCTGTATCGCACTGACTGAGGCAATCTAATGAATCAACATCTGTTAAAAATTACTCCCTACCCTTGCCCTCTGTTATTATTAACTGCACTTTGGAGAGGAAAACATGCATTTATTCTGAACCAGCCTCATATCAATTCTTGACTTAATTAAATTTAAGCTTTGATGGTGAAAATAATATACAAAATAAACTATCTTCTTTTATCTTAAAGGAAAATAACTGGCTGTTTTGAGTTATGTTTGGCTGAGGCACATATGCGCGCTAGGAAGACATTGCAAATAAGGGAATTTCTCAGTTTCTATACAAGTTGGATTTTCTGAATAACATAAAACAAAATGTTTTGTTTACAAAGCCTCCAGGAGAGGAGAAAGAAATGCATTTATTTGAATTGAGCATTTCAGTGGATTACCTTTTATGTAATAAGTGTGGAATACAGCAGCAAAACCAATTAATACTCGGTCATATTTCCTTTAACTCATTGGCAAAGTATAGAGGAAGAAGGAAGAAATATAGCAAGAAAGGTTTTCAATCTCAACCAAATTGTGCACCCTCCATACACCTCATAAGCTCCACTCCTAGCCAAGCAAATGATCTAATATTAATATCTGTCATACAGAAAGGCAATCTTGTCTTTTAATGATGCCCTTTCTAGCTCTAGAGTTCAATTCTTCCTTCACACATTAAGACAGTGTCAAAAAATTATAATGACTAATGCAAGGTTGAATTTTAGCACTCCTTGTTAAATTCAAGTTTCCGAAGCATGTAGTTTCATTCTCAGTTTATAGCAGCTCCCTTCAGCCACAGGGGGAAAAAAAATAGTATCCAGGTTTTAGTGGTTTAAAAATTAAAATTATCTGATATTCTCCTTGGCAACACATATTCAATTATATAAAGCCTTATTCTTAATATATTACATTGCTTTCTAATAAAAAAATTCAGACGTCATTTGATCTGAATGATGTGTTACACAATTCACATTTCTTTGTTATTTGCAAAATAAAAATCAACTTCATCAGATTGGCTGCTGAAGACAGAAAAATAAAGACATTATCTCATCAAAGACAAGTATATCCCTTCCCTCCTTGAAAAGCCTAAAGAGAACACTAAAGGTGTAGAGCATGATTAAGATATAACTCAGAAGTACGACATTTGTTTTTTGATTTCCTAAGCTAAGTTACCTCCCACACTGTAGGTGCTTTCATGCTTCCTTTTCTACCTCTGTTACTAAAATTAATTTTCAGGGAAGTTTTCATTAAATCAAAGAGGTTTATAGATTGAATGAGATTTCAAAATTACCTTCCCTCTCCTAACATGATCTTTTCAATTTTACAGGTGTAATTACATTGAATTCAATTAAAATCAAAATGGTCTTCAAGAATGGAGGGGCAAACATATCAGGTTCTGACTCACCATGAGTGTCATCTTCTGTACCTAACACACATCATATAGAGAGAGCTTAGCTTGATTGCTAGCACTTAAAGTTTTCTTTAAATTTTGGACAAAATAAATAGTACTTTTACAGAGACAATAACTGTGAGAGAACAGAAATGCAACTTCCTTGAAAAGTGGAATATATTGTCAGGACTCTAAATTACATACAAAAACTCTTAGTCTTCTATAAGTATGAATGACACCAACTCACTTAGGTGGATATCACTGCTTTGAGCCCATTGGTCATGATAGCCATGCCTTAGAAAATGGCTTATATTCCAAATGCCTAGCAAAGTGTCCATGCTGCAAGGCTGGAACAGTCCAGAACTATAGTTTCCCTGTCTTTTATAGAGTTCTAGGCTGCTGGGGGAAGTGGGGCTAGGATTTACAGATGATATGTCAACCTTAATACTTACATTGATAAAAATAAATTTCCAGCCATCCTGCAACAACATCTTTCTGAGTTTTGTTGTTAAGTCAGACGAGCCCATGGATTCTCATATTGAATTTTTAATATTGGGAAAAAAAAAACCTAAAATAAACAGACCACAGGTTCAAAGAAAGAGAGAGAGAGAGAGAGAGATTACACTCCTTATAAAAATAAAATGTTTTATTATGATTAACATTCCAAATGTGTTTCTGTGGCTACTACAATTAGAAAACAACTTCTTTTGGAATTTTAAAATGAAAAATTATGGAAAATGACCCAAATAAAAATACTACGTTAAGCTATAATTTTCAATTTTAAAATTCCAACAGAATTTGTTCTGGTGTGTTCATAAAACATGTAATCCTATTAGAGAATATGCTAACATATAAATCTGAAAACTGTGTATATTGTACTGATGAACACTGAGCATTTGAAAGTTCTTGATTTCCTCATCTTTGTCAGGTATTGCCTTTTTCCTTCATCTACAAGTCTTTCTGCCAAGGCTGTGCAGGGGATTTAACAGCAGAAAAATAAAGAAGTAGAAGCAGATTCAGGAGAAAAGAAAGATGAAAAAGGCATTGTTAAAATAATGAAAATTAATTGTAGGAAATGTATTTATTTGCTAAACAAATTCGAATTATTGGATATTTGTATCACTCATAATGGATACATAATGGGAGTTGCTGTAAAAATATTCCTTGTAAATATCTACTTTGACCCATTCCAGATCCTTCCTTCAATCTTTTAAGGAGATGAAATTAGTTATCTAGCTAAACAAGGTTCCTCAGTGAGGAGAACATATGATATGACTATAAAATAATGAGCCAGATGTTTCCATAAGAAATACAGAAAAGCAGACCTGTCTTTTAACATTAGGCATGGGAAATCCAAAGCAATGTTTTACTCCTGTCCGTGACATCAGATTTTGTTGCCTGTTACCACTGCTATCACACTAATAGGAGAGTTTCATAATGAGACCTCTGCAGGTCTCTCTCCCCCATAGATTCACAGTGTGACAGCTTGTGGAGTTAAATATATCTCCAATGCCTTCTCACTGCAGGAACTTCTCACAGTCGGAGAGATATTCCAAGATTCTTCCCCGTATGGGTGTATAAGGAACCCTCAAGTGGAAGAAGGTTATAAGGACTTCTTCTGCACACTGAGCAAAAATATCTTTGGATGCTTTGCTTTGCTAGAGGGACGAGAGAGGAAATTTTGAGGCATCCTGCCGAGTCCACTTAGATTTATCAAGAGGGTTCATTTGGAAATGTGGCTTGGCTACTTGAAAGGTAAAATAATATGAGAATTCCAAAGTGAAACCACATCATAGTGATTTATGTCACAAAACAGAGCAAATATTATTTAATTCCATACATTATGTATATACAGACTTGACATCCGAAGTATGCTACTGTGAATCTTCTTTTAAATACAATCTAACCTAGGACTTATATCCTGTTCTGGCAGACTCTAAACTCGAAATTACTTTTAGAAGTGACTAATGAACACACAAATCTTTGTTCTGTGTCTAGTCACTAAATGAAAGTGTTAAGAAATCAGTGAATGCTAAAACTTGATTTCACAGTACATACATTTCTGACACAGAAGGAGTGAGAAGAAAATACAGCTCAAATCTATGAAAATAGATTCATCTTCCTCAATCAGAGAATAAAACTGAATGCATGTAGGATACCTAACTCTGCCTAAAAAAAGGGAGCAATTATCTTCATGAATGAAAAGGAATCTTCATAACTATCACCTTTACACTTTTAAAAGTTCTTAAATAGATATTCCAGATACAAATAGGTAGAGTTGTTAATCATTAGGTTAGATATATTTTAATAATGTTACTTAATTATATTTTAAAATAATTCATTCTATTAAGTTTTATTCTACCTTGCATTCACTTTTTCCTCTCAAATACATTTTTTTTATTTTAGCAAAACTATTTAATGGGTCTAATATTACTAATGCATACAATGAAACACTTTAGCTGGTCTAACATAGATTTCACATAATGTTTAGAAGAGTAAAGTTGTTTATTTCTGTTTATATATATGATCACAAATGCATTAACCTAAAAGTAGTTCCTCTCTCTTTTAGACATTTCTGTGCATCTAGTGAAGGGAGCTTTAAGTATTCAGATGTTAAAATAATTTGCTTGCCAAGTACAGCCAAGGAACCCAGAATTCCATGACCTACACCCCTAACCCTCACTGAGAGGCTATGAGTAACAGCCAATAATGACATAAAACACAATTTTTACTTCTTTTCTTTCATTATCACCTATCATTGCTAAATACAAAATGCTGCCTTTTATTAAGCTTGCTACTGAAGCTTTTATCTCTGCTCTCAGCTTCATAATAGCAGATGCTGCTGTGATATTCTATAGTGTCTTTATGTGGTTGTCTATACGGCAAAGTATTGTACATCATTTTATTATAGATAGTGGATCAAGAGGCAGGTGGGATAAATTAATCAGTTATCAACAAATGCATGAAACACATCAAAGTTTTATAACTTATCCTGTTGTTACAGCAATATCCATCTTCAGGACACCTATTCACTTGGAAAGAAACATGACAGGTGAAGGCTAGTTTTGCTGTATAAAATCTGCTGAAGGTTACATATCATTGTACAATGTGATAATCTCAGTAGGGAATTCAGAAAAAAATGTCATGCTTATTTGTAAATTTAGAGATGTTCAAATTTGGTTATTATTATGTTACCTGGTAATATTAAAACTAGATTTTTGTGTCACTTCTAACCTTACTAAATACATTAAAAATATTTTTACTTGCTTAGAACCTCTTTAGAGAATTGGAAGAGAGTGTTATTTTCATTTTACAAAATCAAACACTGATTTCCAGAGAGCTTACATATTTAAGTTCAGGAGTTGATCACAGCCTTTTTCATTCTCTGTACATACTTACAAAATTTACATGAAGCCCAAAACTAATTTTACAGATCCATCTTCTAGCAACCACTCTGTTTGTTTTATGTTCTATAATACTACACTAAGCTAAAATTTAATGTAATGTAATCTCTGAATAAACTATAGATTTCCCTCTTCTTCTGAAGAACAAAAGTTACAGCCTTATATATTGCATTTCAGTTCATCTGGTTACTCATAAAATAAAAGCATTTTATGCTATTAATTATTGAAAGCAACTGCTAAAATATATATTCCAATCTGAATTTTCTTTTTCTACTTGTAAGTCTATGCCTGTGTGAATATAATTCCCCTTTATAGCCAACACTTAATATGCAAATAAAATCTTACAAATTCAGAGTTGTCTAATGATAACATTGATCAGTGTATCAGTGCAGTTTTTCTTCATGCTTTTTCCAAGCTGAAACGCAAATATAATAGGCTAAATAACATAACTATGATTTGGACAAATTTGCTTTAGTTTGCATAAATATTTGCTATTTTGGAAGCAATGTTTCCCTGTAATATACCAACTTAAGTATTTTGTTTTGTTAATTATTTTGATGAGAATAACCTAATAGCTGGAAAGCAAATTAGGTGAATCATTTATTAATGGTTATTTTAGGTTAACATTTTATATGCTTGAGCTTGTTTAATCATCCAAAAAAACATGCGAGGTAGGCACTATTTATGTACCCCTGAAATAAATGAGAAAAAATAGGTGAAAATTATATATTAGACAGAATATATAAAATTTAAAAATAGATTTAAAAGGTTACAAAGCTAGTTGATAAAAAGATAAAAGGTAAACTGAATTCAGGTTTATGTCATGAGAGGGCACTTACTTTAAGCAACATAATATTCTGCATCCATATTTTCAGTATATTAAATCATACTATCCCCTAGAATTAAATTGTTTAAAATTTACATGCAACACGGAATAGATTATGCATATCTCCTTCATTCTCATGATGGAGGAACACACAGTTTAAGAATGGAGGTATGCCGATTAATGTAGGAAGGGGCTAAGGCTCCAATTGCCATTAAACTCATAGAATGGTACAGAATTTATATAGTTTTTAAATTCTTTAATACAATGGTAATATGAGATGAAAAATGTTGAAGCCATTTCCAAGATATAATAACAAAATCCAGAGCAGATGATTTATAACAACCATCTCCTTTATAAACAAAATTATTGTTGTCACAACAAAATTAAGTGGATAATATAAACAACAGCACAAAGGGAATGCAACTATTAATATTTTTATTGAACTTGTGTGTATAACAGAGCCAATGGGTTTAAGTAAAAATAAGAAATAAGAGAGATTTTATTATTCAAAAGTAAAAAAAATCAAATAATACTTTTAATTATATTAGTGTATTTCTAAAAATATATGATTTGCACCTTTCACCATTTTACATATTAAACATTAATAAAATAACTGATAAAAATTAATAAAATTCCAAGTGATCACATAGAATAAGAGAATTGAAGCATCATATATTCTGTTACTTTATGCTCACCATCTGTGTGTTTATTTCAAGTCTACCAAAGCAAAGCACTGTAAGGTTTGGAGACATAATGTATACTCAAAATTATTACTGAACTTTGACTACATTGAAGTATTTTACAGATTCTGCACACACTCATGGCCAGCATCAGGAAGATGTCTCCTGTTATTTCACCCTTGGTAGACATGTGCTTACACCTATTAGTAATTATGCAAAATTATTTAATGAATGTCTATGTTGCACCAGGTAATGATATGACGTCTGGAGACATTGTGGTAGACATAGTTCCTGACAGAAACTTTCTGAATACTTTTTAAAATTAAGTTTTGAATGATAGAAATTTGTGTTCCATGGGAAGACATCAAAAATGTAAGTTACAGATAGAGGTGAAAATCACACATACAGGAGCTCTGAGCTGAGGAATCTGGAAATTGAAAAATATAAGGCTATGACAAAGAATTTACATTTCACTTTAAAGTATAATAAAAAGGTATCAAAGGGTTTGTTATTTTATATAGAAGGCTGGGATATTATTTAAATTTCCAGTTTATTTAGAGCAAGAAATTGTGTGGCTCAAGTGAGACAGCAGAGTTGGGACCCAAGTCTTAGAATACATACTTAAATATTTTCATCCAAGGCATAAAAATAACAAATAGGACAATGTGAAATAATTCTACATATTTTGCAAATAACTTAAAGCTAAGTGACATCTCATGGTTTCTGAGACTGATAGCACAAATGTCTTAAATCTAAATATTTTTTGCCATTTACTTCATCAAAAACTTTTATATATTTAATTTTCTAATATTATATTTGATATTTGAGAAAGTTACTACTTTTAAAAATATTCATACAATAAATGTTTTATAGCATAGAAAGCATTCTTACTCATTTAAAGTGGATTTTTGAATCAAAAAGTAATAAATGAGAGCTCCAAGATATACTGTATGAATGTCTGTTTTCTGCTTGAAAGCTTTCCTATTTTAACAAAATAATATATGAAAGTAAGTCTATAAACATGATCCCAACTTGTCTTGTTTCTTGTATATTTTTATATTACTGAAAATTAGTAATTTGTTTGATAACTTTTATAGAGTTAGAATAAAGACTACAAACTTATTTAGTACATGCATCTACACATTTGAAGTAAGTTAATGTCAAGTTCAAAAGAAAATGTAATTGGTCCTATACCTGTTATTGTCTGTATTTTGAGATCAACACAACGTGATGTTCTTTTAATACAATGCTATAATAACTAAATATAAAAACTTTTAACCCAATGACATAATTGTTTTATGCTCTTAATTTGCATTTATTTATAATTTGTTACCATATAAGTATATGTATATATGTATATCTGTACATGTATATATATATATATATATATATATATACATGAGTATATATATGTATATACATACACTATACTTATGAGTGTATATATATGTATACATATATATACCAGATTTCTAAAATCCTGTTTGTCAAATAGGATAAGCTTATGCAATTCTAGGAAGCATCTGTTTAATGACTGAAAAGAAGGCAACATTGACAGTATACTCTCATGAGTATACATGTATATACATGAAAGATCTTTGTGTGTATATATATATACCCTCATGAGTATATATATATATATATATATATATATATATATATATATATATATGTATACATGGTATACGTGTGTGTGTGTGTGTATACATATATATATATATATATATATATATATATATATATATGTACATGAGAGAAACATCTTTGGATTATGAGATTGACTTTCCAAGAAGAGTATACTGTCACTGTTGCCTTCTTTCCAGTCATTAAACAGATACTTCTTAGAATTGCATAAGCTTATCCTATTTGACAAACAGGATTTTAGAAATCTGGTAATATTTCATGGAAAACAGAAAACCTTTTTTATGGCTACATAGTATTCCACGGTGCATATGTGCCACATTTTCTTAATCCAGTCTATCACTGATAGGATTCATGTGCCAATAGAGTATTTTATAGCATCTCTAAAAATTTGAAATTAATGACTATGAATTTAAAGCTGGGTAAACATGGCTTACATGGAAGATCATATCTATTATTCATTCCTATATTTACAGACATCTACTAAGCTCTTTCTCTGTGCTAATTTGTATGCTTTAAGACCTAAGGATGTAGAATAGTAAGCAAGATGAGGTTCCTGCTCACAAACAGGTTAAAGTTGACATTTAGAAACAATTTCATAGGCATTAAGATTCACTAAGTTACATCAAGAAAAAAATGCTAATATTATTGCTTATGGGAAGAAATAAAATTCCAGGAGGAAGTAATAATAGCTAAAATTAATTTTAAGAGAAATTAGGAATAAATCATTGGAAGTGGGGAAGACTATTCCAGACAGATGGAAAAAAATGGGCAAAGATAGCAACAATAAAAAATGACAGCACTTAATGGGCATAACCTATGGAGGAAGTTGTGTATGAAGGAGTTCAGCATGTGAAAGAAAGGTACTGAAGCAACTCTAGAAAGACCTTGTGGACTACATTAAGTAGTTTACATTTTATCTTCGCATCAATGAGAAAGCATTAGCGATTTTATAAACAGAATTTCAAAATAATCACATCTGAGTTTTAAAAAAGCATTCTGAACTCAGTTTCAGTTTTGGGAATAGCATCTATTTTATTTCCCTCTAAAAGCAACATCACCAGTTTTTTGACCTATTATACTGAATTTTTAAAACCTATATAAAAGGTAGTTTGTTACAAGCAATAGATAACAAGAACAGCTTCCTGCACTCAGCTGTGTACTTGTGACTAAGTTCCAGCCAATGGTATCAACATACTACTTCTAAGCCTGGGTCATAAAAATTTTAATCACTCTACTACTTCTTCCCAACAGAAAGGACTGATGAGAAACAAGGTAGAGGGAGGCTGAATTCTACATGATTGTGTTTAGCAGAACTCTTCCAACAAACTAATCCACACTGTACCACAGTATGAGTGAAACATTCATTTTCCATTTTATTATACTACTTAAAATTTAGAAATACTTTGTTTTGGGACTAATCCCGATCTAAACTATATAAAATTATATCTTAAATGAGGTTATTCTAAGAAAAAAATAGTAATAGAAAGAAGGAAGGAAGGTAATATGATTTATTTAGCTCTGTCTCCCCATCCAAATCTCATCTCGAATCTTATCTCATCTTATCCCACCTATTGAGAGAGGGACCTGGCAGGAGATTATTGGATCATGGCTGTAGTTTCCCCAATGCTGTTCTCATGATAGTGAGGGAGTTCTCATGAAATCTGATAGTTTAAAAAGTGACATTCTCTCCTGCACTGTCTTGCCTGCTGCCATGTAGGACATTGTAAGTTTCCTGAGGCCTCCCCAGCCATGAGGAACTTTGAGTCAATTAAAACTCTTTCCTTTATAAATTACCTAGTCTGAGGTTATTTCTTTATAGCAGTGTGAAAACAGACTAAGGCAGAAGGAAGGAAGAGAGGGAGGGTAATTGGCTTAACATTTAATAACAGAAAAGAAGCAGATATTGAAACATTCTTTCAATTTAAAGTGAAACGTTGGCAAAACTGTTGCATAATAATTTCTAGAGGATTGAAGAGAGTGAAATAATAGTGAACATTGCTTCTTATTACCATATAAAATATAAGAAAGAGATAACTTTAGGTAAAAATTGGCTGTTGTGCAATGGAAATGAAAGTCAAGAGTGAATTTTAAGAAAATTGTGGTCTTTAAAGGCATGGAAATACATGTTTTGAAAATCAGAAATCTCTTTCTTTATTGAGGTCATGGAGGTTCCTGAAATCAACCAGAAATAGTATGCTGAGACAAAAAAAATTTGGATGGAAAAGCAAAGATGTTCCAGAAAACTCTAAACTTTGATTCTGTGACACTTGTGTAATCAGAACCTATAGCAAGTTTTTGCTTGAGGTTTGTCTTAGTTTGGTTCTACTAAACACATGTTATTGAGAGCTGCATTTGGGGTTTGTGAGGACAACATGGCATCTGTTCTTTTGCATACCTTCATAGATTTGAATCTTGTGGAGACAGACAGAGACAGAGCTAAAACTCCTACTGTCTGTAATATTTGCTGAGAAAGAGCTTCTTCAAATTCCAAGAGAACAAGTATAACATAGACACAGAAAACAAGAGATTTTCCCAATTTTTCATTAAGCGAAGAATAACTTTGGATCAATGAAGACTTCAGCATTATCTTAACATTATAAAGTTTGCAGCTTTAGGACAATACTGAAACTAATCCAGCATAGACACAGTGTTGTAATCATACTGAGCGAAATTGTTCTGGGGAAGCACCACCTTTAAATCTACTCTTTAAGGAAGTATGCATGGAACTTCTTCTGTCATTTCTGATTAAAATCCTAAACCATTATGTCCAAGAGCAAAACTTATCTTTTCCCTCCAGAAGCAGCCTTCCCCCTTCCCTCTTTCCTTCCTTGAATGTTCTGTTGTTCAAGGGGTCCTACTTTCTCCACTTCAAAAATAGTCATTGGAAAAAAATACCCTATTCTCCAGAGATAGTTATTGTTACAGGGCAAAGGATAAGGATTTATATACCCTGAGACAGATGATCTCTTTCCTTTCAGGGACTCCTGGCACTCCTTAACAGCTTTCTCTTCTTTATGAACAAACATTTCAATCTTTTCCACAGAAACTATCATCAACTAAAATAGTCTATATGTCACCCATTTATTTATTGTTTGTCTTCCCTTACTACAATTTAGGTTCTTCTCTAGAATAAGTTATTCCTGGCACTCTCTATGAACATTCTCTGCTCTATAGAGAATTTTTTTCCCACTGAATTTATCACCATCTGAGATATTACATATGCTAAACAATCATTTACTGTTGTTGGTCCTGCCTCTCTAGAATCTAAGCTCCTTTGGGTCATGGATTTTTATCTTTCTGATCTTGCTGAATTCACAGTGCCTAATCAGAGCTCTGCCACTTTGTGCAACCCCAGGGTCAACATTCCCTTATTATCATCTGCCTGAAACAATGTCTGGCTTGGAAAAAAATGTTCATCATATCCAACAGGTGCAGAAAAGCTACCTGCAAACAAAGCCAATATGTAAGGAAATTGCAAGTATGAGACAGATGAAAGAAAGGCATTTCTGGAAACACTGAGAAAAGCACAGCTAACTCAACTTCATGCTATCCAATTAAAGAAACAAGTACAATTCACCTTTTGGTTAAAGTTAATTAGCTGTAGACTTTTATCACTTGCACCCAGATAAATCATGATTGGTAGAAAAAAATTAAAGTATTTGAATTATTGTATGTGAAATTTCTAAACTGTAGGATTGGTTCAGTCACAGTGGGATTGCAGTGTAGTAATTACAACTCAACCCTTAGCTCAGAGGCTGGCAACCTGTATTCTGAGATGTCAAAACACCTGTTAGAAATGATATTTTTCTGTGTAGGGACTCAAAGAACAAGCATATTGAAACTGAAATTAACAGTGAATTGATTGAAAATATAAGATCAAATTTTCTCAGCTGCTGCTTATGGTCACACTACAAATATAACTTAAATCTGACTCCAAAAAATAATTGGCCCTTCTAGGTAACTGCATACTAGGAAGGAATCATTGGATAATCCTGTCTTTTGAAAAATTATAAAAGCCACCCTCTTTGCTCAAATATAAGGCTATCATAAGAAGAGGCAGAGGGGCAAGAAGCCTAGCTAGAGAAGAAATTAGAATACAAAGTTCATCTTCCTGGTGAAAGTGATAATTACATAGTTCCCCTTACACCCCACCTTAGTGACACAGCTCAGGAAAGCAAACTCTGACAACCCCCATAACCCATGCCATTCTTCCCCTAGGTAGAAGCTAAACTGGAAGCCTGCTGGCCAGACATAGAATCTTAAAGGCAAGGTCTAATTTCAAAAGTCATGATATTAAAATAAATATTTGATGTTCTTATTTCAAAGAAATGCTGGTAGACTTCAGCTTAAAAAAGGTCCACTGCCATAGTTCTAAATTAACACATGTAGGTTAAACTTTGCAAGTGATTGCAACAATTCATAGGCTAAAAAAAAATTCTCTTCAAGAGCCATTTCACAATGGGCCTTGGACAAAAACAATCTCTCGGGAAAAAGCTCAAAGAAGGTTGATTGACTTACCAATTAACTTCCTGCACTACCATATTGGAATTCCTTGGGATTTTGCATTTGTTTGTTTTGTTGTTGTTGTTTTAGTAAAAAGGCTAATGTTTATTATTCTATGAAATAGATGTATTTTTCAGTCATTATATTCCCAGTACCATTACATGGAGAGTGTATTTGGTAGATGTATAATGTACCACTTAGGATAAACAGCAGAATAATAAGAGGCTATATCCAAACTTGAATAACAGGAAAGTATAACATCTCCAAATTTGGGGCTTCAAGCTGGGTATAGTGCTTGGACAAATCTTTGGGTTGTCCTACACACATAAAATCACATATTTGTCCATATTTCATTTAGGATAGTGACATTTTATTAGGTAGAATTCAAAAAACAATTATAATACATATTTTTAAAAAATTTTTGGGAATTCCAAACTGTTAAAGACTGAAGTTATCAGTGAATTAAATTCACTTCATTCACACTGTGACACCTGCTCTTTCTCAGGCTGAAAAATGTAATGTTTTTATTAGTGTAAGGGATGAATACCAAGTATTCTATGCTGTTAAGCTTAGAAGACCACCAGCTTCTCCTATATCTCTCTTCACTAGTGTCAAATACTAAACTAACTCTGAGAGAAAATTAACAAACACATTTATTTGTAGACATAAAACAAGGAAACTCATCTGCAATCACTTAAGTTGTACCAGAAGTTAAAAGAGTTTGAAAAGAGAGGATACTTTAGAAAGCAAAAACAGAAAATACTGAAACAATTTTTGCTTGGCAACCTTCCAAATAGGTAGATATTTTAGAAGTGAATGAGACATTCTACTTGTTTCTCAGATATATTTAAAAGTCCTTGATTGGCTGAAAGGGGACATTTGTGCCAGTTTGGGAACATTTCAAAAGAAAAAGAATTATTTAATGTCAGGAGTGGAGCGTGTAGGAAGTTCATTCATTCATTCTCATTTCACAAATGTGTTTTGGTTACTATAACATGTCAAGTATATTCTCTGAAATATAGTAGTGAACCAAAGTGTTTTGCCTAATAGAGTCACATGCTACTGGAACTGGAAGAAGACAGAGCAAAAATAAAGATAATTTTAGTTGATGATAAGTGTTATATTAGGAAAGAGAATGGAGAGAGAACCTATTTTTGAAGATATTTAGAGCACTGTTTTCTGAGGATGTGGCATTTGAGCCAAGACCTGAATGTTGAGAAACAATGAGCCGGGCATATATTCCAAAAAAAAAAAAAAAAAAAAAAAAAAAAAAAAAAAAAAAAAAAAACCAGCTAATATAGAGATCCTAAGTCAGGAACAAATTTGGAATTAGGAAAGAACACTAAAATATTGAGTGTTGTTTTTATGAGTTAGTGGAGGAAAGGAACAATGGTAGACAGGAAAGCAGAAAGATGACAGCACTAGATCATGTGATATCTTGTGGATGCTTAGAGGAGGGTCTAGATTTTTTATAAATATAATGAGTGTCTGTTGGAATGTATTATGGCAAGAGGGTATTGTGCTCCAACTTTTGTTTTGAAACATTGTTTTGACTACTATGTGAATGAAGAAATGAATATAAACAGGAAAGCATGGATCTAGAGGAACCAAATAAAAGTTTACTACCAAAATATAGGCAAGAGAGGTTGGTGAATTGAATAAATGCTAGACTAATGAAGCTAGTGGGATGAGTTCACATTATTATATGCTTTAAAAATAGAAACATGAATGATGATTGGACATAGTGTGTTGGAGAAGTCAAGTATGTCTTCGATATGCAGCAGTAACGATACAATTATGAGGCTGAAATTTACTGAGATGAGAAACACCAAGTAGAAGAAAATTTGGTAGAGTTGTGAGTATGAGCTCCTTTTGACATATTGACTTTGAGATGTATATTTCCAAGTAGTTATGCTGAGTAGAGAGTTGGATACATAAGTAGGATCTCAGAAGAAAAGAAAAGGCTTTGCTAGAAAATTTGAAGTGATTGGTATACAAATCGTATTTAAATCATTGGATTACCTACAAAAAACTTTAGTTGGAAAACATATGAATATTGAGAATTAAGCTGATATATGAATTACATTGAGGAAAGACAATTAAAAACCAGATTTGGCAAGATGAAAGTCATCACTGACCTTGAAAAGAAAACAATTTTAATCATATGATAGAAAGTTTAAGATTTAAGAGGTCAGAATTGGTTCAATGATTGTTCAAACTTCAAGAATGCTGAATTATAATGGAAAATCTGAATGTTTATGCCCAATGTTTTTAGGGTAAAGAAAAAATAGTTTGCATTATTGCATATAAATATTTTCAGATATTATCTCTATCTCTATGCTTTCTTTCACTCTTTCATTTATTAATGTTTATAGAGAAGTCTACTCTGGGTCAAGCAGAGTGCTGGTCATAAAACATAAAATCAAGTAGCAATTGTGTGATAAGCCTTCATATGTTTATTGTATTTATCTATTCATTATTTTAATTAAGAAACTATAGATTAATGGGAAGATTTTAAGTAAAATTTAATAATCACTGCCACATGTCTGTTATATGAATGTCTTAAAAATGCACCAGAAACCTCAATACATATGTTTTATTTTTTGTACTTAGATCAAAGCTCACCTTTAAAATACGTATACTTTACAAGCCTTTCAATTTTGTATTAAAATGAGCTCAGATGTCTGTACATCAGTCCATCAATTCATATATGCATATTTTTAATAAAATCTACATATCACATGGAAATATGAATGTAATATTTAAAAGTTGTACAAGCTTATATTATTCCATTTACACTATGAATTAAAAGATTACATTTACATAAACACCAAATTGAAGAACTGTTCAATTTTCCAATTCACCTTTTCAGGATAGATATAGGCTTATCAACACTACCTTAAATTAGAGCAACAGGAAAATGACTGGTACTTTATTACTGACAAGTAATGACTGATACATGCAAAGTACAGTTTTCTTGTCACATTTTACTTAAAGGTATTTTAAAATTACAAGTGAATATGGAAATTTTATTTCTGGTACTTAATATGTTTTCTCAGAAACACTCCTCCTTTTCACCCCTGAAAAGGCAATCTTCTACTGTTAATCTCATTTTCAGCTTTCTTCTTTACAAATCGGCAAAAGAGAAAAACACATTGGATATAAAATGACTACTTGATTTGTAATTCTGAAAAAAAAATGTGCTGATTTTAAGACTTACAATTCCCCATATTAGTTTTTGATGGATGAGGAACTGTGTATGCTTTCCAAAGCATATGTGCCAATCAAACTCTGGCCTGAAATACATTTGTCAGGGCTCGGGCTGCCAACCACATTAAACTGTTGTAAATAAAGAATACTGTGTTTTTCTTTTATTATAACTTTCCAGAAAATTCTATACATATTATTCCACCTTTATTCTTTGCTGTTGAATATCAGTGACTATAATGGGCATTTGTAGAATGAATACTATCAAATATAAAATTATATTTTCTTTGTAGGAAGGTGAAATTGCTAAAATATTCATTTTCTATTGAATGTCTATTTCAACTATTTTCAGAAATTCAAAAGGATAATTAAATTCTATAACACCCAAGCATTTAGTGTGCTGGATGCAACTGGTGAAAATGTCAAGGTGGTTTTCCAGTCCTTTATTTCTCAAATGCTAGTCTCCCTCTAATGGGGACTTCCTGATCTGTCACCATACAAAATAAGTCTCATAGTCTTTGGACAGTTTAGATTCCTTTGGACACTTTAGATTCCTTTGCCATATTTTAGTCTTTATAGAGAATACATTGAAGTCACATTTGTGACAGGAAGAAAGAAACTAGTCATTGTTTTATGGATTACTTAATAATCATTGGTAAGTGGAAAACAAATACAAATGATAGAAATTGTAATTTGTGCCTACACATAACATATAAATTTTATTTGAGGTAATCTTATGAATCTCTTGCAAAATACATTAATCATACTTTGCTATTGCTCATTTGTAAAACAATCCAGCTTGATTTGAAAAATAAAATGTGGCTGCTTGTGCTTTTAGCTGAGAAATATTAATATTTTATTCTTACTCCTTTATGAGAAAAGAAAATAATTAAACAACATTTCTTACGCAGAATTACAATCGTTCTCTATGATATGAAGTACATCAGATTGAAATGATATTAGTGGATTAAATAGATGTCCGAAAAGTCAAATAAAAATACACAGTACTTTATCAAAAGCAATTAATCCTTTCTCTTCCAGAGGATGACATTTCACTATGTAATTGCACAGGAAATTAAAACTCTTTTCATAGGTTTCATAATGGATGAGATATGGGCTTTGGAATAATTGTTTCTATTGAGCTTTGTCATCCTAAGCCACGGCATGCAAGCTGTGACTTGCAACTTGCACCTCTGTCAGCTCCAAGATGGATTAAAGAAAAACAATAAGGGGCTCCATTTGGAGCCCGCCAGGACACAGCAGGTGCCAAAAATTCAAGCAAATTTCTAACATTTTTATTTTTCCTTTCAAATGAATCTCTTTGCCCGGCACAGTGTGTGGTGCTGTTTTAATACCGAATATGACAAATTTATACATCGACCTTCTTTTATTAACTATATTGTCATATGTGATGGCTATTGTTTTCCTCATATATTTCTATGCATTTGAGTGTTTAAAAATATCTAAAAACCTGCATTTCAATGTCAGTATGTTGAAATTTAAAACAATATGAAAATCCAATTAAGTACTAAAAGTTGTTTTATAAATATGTACCCGTGTCAAAGATTTACACCTTAATATATAAGTGGCTACATTTTATAGATACATATATATATATATATATATATATATATATAGAGAGAGAGAGAGAGAGAGAGAGAGAGAGATGCATTATATAAAATATATGATTACAGATAGAAATTACTTAAAGACAGATAATCTGGATTTCTTCTTCAATTTTGAAAGAGTATCTGTTTTCTTCTTCATCCTTTCTAAACTAATTTTTATTATGACCCTAATATATGGGGAATGTTTATTAACCATAATTGGGAATAAATGAATTATAGTGTCATATTGAGAAAAAGATTCTAAATTTAGCAAAAAGTGGAGAAGGGAGACATAGAAATGTTTAGTTTCAAAGCTGAATACTCGGCTTAAACTCAAACATTGATAATAAAATAAAGACTGCTTTAAGTTAAATTTATTTTAAATGCTGTACAACATTTAAGAACAAAGAACCTTACACCATTTTATTCCATCTATGACATTTATTTTTTATGTAGTAGCTGTTCAATTAATGTTTCTAAATCAAATTGAAGTCAGCATATTTTTTTCCTGGAAAATTAGTTTCACATTTTCTACTGAACATATTGAAGCTATACATAATTTGGAAATTTATCCATTCCATGTTGAAAGCCAATAAAGGAAACTTCTCTTGTGTATATCTGAGGGGAAAAAAAAATAGTTTTGTTTACTAGAGAAACTATGCTGTCATGTTGCTCTATTTTTGAGATAAGAGTAAAAATATTATTTTTTTTTCTGTTTCCAATAAATGATACAGCTGCATTCCATAATATGGTTTAAAAACTCTTACTATTTTTATATGTAAATTAAGTTTAGAAGATGCATTATGCAGAAACTTCTCAGACCACTGATTCCAGGAAAGATGTGGACCAAAATTCAATTATGGGAGAAAAGAGGCAGAAGAAGAGAAAGTAGAAAATGAAGAAGAAGAAAACAAAAAGAAAAAATAAAAAGGAGAGAGAGTAGGAGGAACAGGAGGAGGAGAAGAGAAAAATGAAAGGAAGAAGAAGAGAAATGGAGAATACGAGCATGAATAGAGGGAGACTTGTAAAGGGAGATCAAAGCCAGGTCACTCGTAAAATAATAAACTTTTGATATTTATCTAAGAGCCAATTAAACTTAATTGAAGTTAAGAAATTAAATTAAAATTAGTCTGTCAATAAAATAATGTATTTAAGAAGAGACAGTATGGCATCATCACTAAAACCAAAGGCTCTGGGGTTTTTAATTCTGCTGGCCTTGAGCAGGTTATTAAGCTTCATTGTGATTTTGTTTATCTAACTGAATAAAAGGCCATAAAAATATCTGCTCCAGAGTTTCTGTGGGGATAAAATGAGAATATTAACTATTTATTATGTTAATCGGTACATAGTAAGTGCCTCAAAAAAAGGGGAAAAAATCATGAAGAAAATAGCTAGGAATCTCTGTGCATTAAAATGGAGCATGGTATAGTATAAAGACAGGACTGAGAGTTGATATTAAATTTAATTTGATTCTAGCACGCATTCTTGTTAAAACCAATGTTTTTCATTAAGTGATTCATTCAGTTATTTGAGAAATAAGTTTCCACATCTAAAAACAGAAGGAGTTGTTTTATCATCTAAAATCATTATGTTATTTTACAATTAAATAGACACATTTAGCAGCAGTATATAAAAATAAGTATATCACTATTCTTCTTTGTACTATTTTAATTTGAAATTACTTTGATAATTTTTATTTATCTTGTGTTCTATTTCTTTTGTCATTTTCAATTTATGCTTATAATTAGATTTAATTAGAACTCCAAAGTAAAACTGATATTAAAATCTTTTGGAACTTATTATGTAGTATTAGAGCAATTATTTTACTTTCAGTGCCTGAATTATTTTATTTTTAAAATGTAGTAAAAATAAAAAGTTGTATTAAAAATTACATTTTTGGGTTTGAATGGTGCCCAGAATATAGTAAATACTTGTTAAATGTTTGCTTTTTTACTCAGTCATTATTGCTATTGCTGAAGTCTGTACTGTTGCTCATTTGTGATTATGATGAAAGTAATAATTGAGTAGAGTCAAAGAAGCTAAGATGTTCAAAATAGAGGTGAAAATTAAAGAAAGCTCATTGTGTGATAGAGTGGCCATGTTTGGAAAGGAAGGCATGCCGAAGGGGTAGTGAGAAGCAGTGTTAACAAGCACATGGGCTTTTGAGGACTGGGCATACCTGTATTCTAATTCTGACTCTACCATTTCTAAACAATTATTCTTAAATTTTACTTAACCATTCTGAACTTCAGATTTCACTCATGTAAAATGAGCATATTCTCATCTCATAATTTCTGGGTGAATTTTAAAGGAAATAATATACCTAAAGTGTATTTTATTTAACAATCAAACATTTTAATTTCCATATTTCCATTCTCAAAAAAAAAATTCTTTCTGATCACATACCAACATACTCTCCCACTGACAATGATATAAAACTGAGCAATATATGAAACAAATAATTTCAGGAATTGAAAATCTTGCAGTGCAGGTCTATGGCTCTTGAGAGCATAAAAATGCAGGTAAACGCCACATCCAATGGGCATTTGAAACAATTTCCAAACCTTTACAAGCAAAGGTAAATGTTGCTGAAACTGAGAACAGGGGTCTAGCTGGGCAGAAGAAGCAGAAACTGAAGGCTGAGTCTAATGAGGTGTTTAAAATTTGCAGGCCAGAGTACATCAGGCAAAAATATTAAACTGTACATCCATAGAGTTAGACTCTATGAGTTTTTTTTTTTTAATCCCTTTTTTTTTTCTTCTTTCTCTTTTGAGTATCAAAGAAAAGTCTGGGAGCTGTGAAATGAACAGCCTCCAAAGGTGGCAGCAGGCTAAAGTCCTTAAGGTAGAGAAAACATTGCTGACCACTGTGGGCATTTACACGAATCTCCAGTAGGGTCATGCCTTAGAAATAGGGCCACTCTAGGCTTAAATTATGGATTACTCTCATAAGACTGAGTAAAGTTTAAACACGCCCTCGTAGCATAAAGCTGAGATGGCTGTGTATGAATTAGTGCCAGAACAAAATACTACACTGTTTAAAAAATAATAATAATAATAATAATTAAGACTCTGAACAATATCCAGCTTAAAATAGCTCAACTATTAGATGTATGAGAAAACATGTAAACAGATCCATAGCCTGTATATAAAGCAGTAAATGGAAACTAATGCAGAGATAAGTCAGATACTGTATCAGATAAGGACACTAAAACAACTGTTATGAATAGAAACTTATGATTGAGATTTCATCAAAAGATAAGTAAAACTATAAAAAGTAAGAAATACAGAACAGGAAAAATGATATCTGAAATGTTCTATAAGAGCCGAGCAAACTAGGGCACCTAAAAACATAGTGGCTATAACTGTAAAAGGTATGCAATAACTTTGAAATAATTAAAAATGTTTAAACTAGAGAATGAAACTTTTATAGAAACATTTAAGTTATTTCCTTATACATTTGAAGGTTTATTAGAAATAAAAAGACTTGGCTAAAAATAATGAATTCTATTGGTTATGAATGTGCCATATTTTAAAAGCCATATTTTATTCCGTTTTATAATATTTGATTTATATTTTTGATACATTGATGAATTTAACTGGGATGCTCATTTTTGAAAATAAGGATTTTTGTTATGTCTATGACTATCCATTAATGACATAAAATGGTTCATTTTAAAAGTCTTAGTTGTTAGAATTTACCAATTTAGAATTGACTAACTTTTCAAAGTAAATAGGATTCAATTTTCAATATTCAGTTGAAGTATATGAAGCTTGAGCACATTAAAAAATAAAATATTCCTAAATGAAGTTGGTCTTTCTTTAGATTACAAAATCTTAACTGAGAACATTTATCAGACAAAATGGAATCATTGGGGTCTTATAAGGAAGCCAGTATTCTTCCTTCTGTCTATCACGATCAGTCATTGTTCTTGATCCATCTGTCACAAAATCATATTTTTTTAATCTCCCTTGATCTAAGTTTTATGATCCTGCATCTCAATTCCAACAATTTATCTCAGCTTTTTGTAGTTGAACATAGTAGCCCTAATATTTCCCAAACATCTTAGGATGGGGCTGTTATGTACTCATAAATTTAAAAGTATAAACCAGACACAGTATTCTTTGAAATTGCTAAGTGGATGAAAATAAAAATAATGCTTTATTTTTTGTGATTGGCATTACCTGTTTTCAATGACAAATAAAAGGTTTGCTAAAATTGCCATATTTATTCTCACATATCTAAAAATGTTAAAGGTGAATTATCTGGATTAGATATATAGAACACATTAGACATTATTATAGAACATATTTCTGCATGATATATAAAGTACAATATTTCTAAAGGCATATATTTTGAATTTAAGAGCAAGGCTTACATATGTAATATCATTAGTTGGATTAAAAATACTAATTCTTGGTGATAAAGTCATCTTTATTATTACTATTTTTTTAAATCCAATGCCAATGGACACCAGAATCCTTGCTTTTGTTGATAAAAACTGGATTGCTTCCAGCAGGCTTCTTTAGTTCATAAATCAAGAGAAGCTTACCTATACATACTATCAAGATATATATATATATATGTATGTATATATTTAATATATAAAAGCCTTTTCATTAAGCTTTTCCTGTAAGTTGAATGTAATATTCCTATTTTATAGTGACAAAAAGCAGTTCAAAATTTTCAGAATAGATTAATATATGTGTCATAAATAAAATTTTTATTTTATAGGTGTACTATTTATATTATTCTGGTTTTATTTTTATAGAAAACCAGTGTTAGATGTATTATTTAATTAATTTTAAAACAAATTACTCTAAAAATGTCATAGTTTTTAAAGTTTAGCCCAAGAAATAATGGCATTTTCATGCTAAAAAATAAATTATGCCATATTCTTTTCAAATATGTTAGTATTATCCTATGAAAGTAAATATAACAAATGTCAACAATATTTAATCCTCAGGTTTGATTCAACATTAATCTTTGAAGCTTCTGGTAAATTATTTTACCAATTTAAATTTTGACACAGATTTATTTTTCTTAGCTAGAAGCTAATCGTAATGTAATAGGGTGTTATAGACAAACATTTAACAAGCAAAGTAATTATAGTTGAAAGAAATGCAAAGACTTATTCTATACATTTTTAGTGATGATGTGTTATTCATTATTAAGTTATAAAATATAAACTTTAATTATGAAACTGAGTTTCAACTGTAAAGGTCTTCAGAGGTGCGGGGAAACATCTAATTGATAGTCATGATTTATTTTTTATCTATAAAATGTAAATGTTTATACTAATTTTGACAAGTTAATAAAATAAGAATATTAAAAGTTCAACATTTTCTAATACAAAGTCCACAGTCACACAGAATCACGTGCACACACAAGTGCAATATTTGATACATATATCTTACATGATTCAGGTTGGTTATTATTTATTTTAAGTCTATATTTGAAAATATTTACCATAAATTTAGCACACTGCATTCTAAAAAATCAGTTGAGAAACATAATAATTCCATATCAGTGATCAAAGTGGTTTTAGATATCCATAAAATCTTGACAAAATATTAAAAAATGAAATTGTACATTCTATTCTAAATAAGTAGTGACTGAAAAATATTCAGGCTTAAAACATGGAGATTCCTTACACACTTAATGTATGCCAGTTTCAGTAATAAAATCTATTTTTTAAATTTTCATATAATTTATATTGATTTCAGAAATACATGTTATTTAAGTATTTTTGTTTCATTTAATTCTGAAGCTATATAGATGGTCTTCTTAACAATCACAAACATTTCCATTACAAATCTTAAGAAGTTACATTTCAGTTTTAGAGCTGAAAAGTTGATAGCAATTAGATATATTTTATTCTTTAGGGCAGTAAGAGGGTTGGTAAATATTAAATATAGATGTTCAGAGAGCTAGGAATATTTTCTTTCATATTCTTTTAAGCTATGAGAAATATGTCTACTTTGAAAGTAAGTCAAAATAAGCATAAACATAAGTTCTTGTGCCTTTTAATATGTTTGAAGACAATACAAAAGTTTTCCACATGAATAATTGTGATATGGAATGCACAGTATTTCACCTACATCATATGTATGCATAGCAGACAACAACGTATATTAGATTTAAAAATAATAATTTCATATCTAAACAAATTCCAATTCCAATTTGTATGACAGACCTACACTCATCAAAATTCATAGAAGAAAAATTATTTCTGTACTGATAAGTCTTATTATTTATATATAATCAGCTTGATAATAAGGAAGTTCTCCTTTAACAGAAAAGCATTCTCTTAACAAGAGGGCAAAGATTTAAAACATTTGGAAATTAAAAAAAAAAAAAAATGACTCAAGAGAGGGAGATGCAGCATTGAGCAATATAAAAATTAGTTGCAACATTACTGTAATTTTCACAGGAAACTATATAGATTATTTTTCACCTTGATTAGCAATGACTGTAAAGGTCAAACTTTCCCCCAGTTTATTGCAGAGAATTATTCTAGGATAGAATAAAAATATTTGTGGTCCTGGGTAGGTAGACGATTAAGAACTGAGATTTTCTTGGTGTTGAGGACTAGATCAGGCTATATTTATTTGTGTATATATCCAGATAAATTATCCTGGAGTATGAGGTTGGTTGAGATTCAGTAATTAGAGGAAAATTAAAGTTAAAAGTAAGTGGGGGTTGTGCTCTTTCTAAACCAGTTTGATACACAGATATAAAGAGTATAAAGGGCATTAGAGAGAAACACTCTTGAGAGTAGAATTGTAGGCAGAGAGGGCATACTTGAAGTAAAGATTCTAGGAGGCAAATGTAATAAATCACCTTACATTTTATACAACAGGCAGAGAGATATAAATATAATAAAGGTCACATCAAAACAAAATTAGGGAGGCTTTGGTGGGTGTCTAGCAATAATAGATTGTGCCATCTGCTCAGAATGGATATTTAGTTCTAAGAATGGAGAAAGGGCAACGGAGCTGGAACATGTTAGAGACTAAAGTGAAATGATCAAAGTTTTTGTGAGACATGGAGAAGGAAGTATGTAGTTTCTTGGATATATAATAATACAGAGAATTTATTAGAAATTATATTCAGAACCTAAGCATTCAGTTGAAACAATTAAGAAACGTATTTGAGAATATCACATTTAGTTTAAAAAAATTCTAAGATACTTATCGGTATTGTGTTAATGATATTGTTTGTGTCAAGTAAGGGTTAAACAAACTCATGGATTCACTCTCAAAAGAAGGCTTCAAAATAAAGGAAAATAAAGCAAGTGAATTTTGGTAACTATTTGTCCCATGGAAGCATTTTTTATCAAAAAGTATTTCTCATGGAGGAGAAAACATTGTGAGGAATTTACACAGTGGTAACTAGACTATGTCTTACCTAAGAATTAAGCAGAAAACCTTTTCACAAGTAGAACTTTAGAAAATATTCTTAGAGACAAACATTTCCGATTTTGTTTCAGCAATAATTTTCAAACGGCATGTTCCTTAAAAACTAGAAATCTTAATGTTACGACCTGTAATGTTTTATTAATGTAAATGCCGAAAGTAACTAATGATCTTAAAGAAGTGAACCAACAAAGTGTCGATCACTGTAACAGGGTTTTTACATTTTTGTTTCGTTTGCTTGTTTTTAACCTGTGACCCATGGGACAAACTTTAGGCAGTCAACAATATTCTGAAATTTTGTGGGGAAAATATGAATTAGATTCACTGTGGGAAGTTAATTTTCTTAGCCCCCATCAGATACACAACAAGGTAACAGAACAATTGAACAGATGCCCTGTTCTACTGTAGAACTGTAGCTATTGATAGGCTAGTTTCCTTAGGGAGTATCAAGCCTTACTTACTAATAGAAATACAGCTCCTATGAGACTATAGGTCTATGTATTCTTAGTTTAGACACTCAGATTTTACAAAGTCCCTCACAAAGCCCAAAAGTAACAGTATATAGAGTGCCAAATATGTAGTTCAGACAGACCTAACACAAGAGCATTCTGTATTTTAATAGAGGTGAAGCAAATCACATAACAAAGTGTTTGGTGTGTAGTAGTTTCTAAAATATGTATTAATGACTGCTTTTTCTAGAGAATTTTATATTCATGATATACTGAACTTATTCTCTTTGACAGATAATTCAATTATAAAACCATACAAGTGAATATCTGATGTTAAGGAAGTTTTTGAGAATGTATTTTTGAAGACTTGCTCTTTCAAAAGGTCAGTTTAATACACAGAGCATGGAGTCTGTATTATGGTTCAAATCTAGAGTCCTGAAGTGGGGGGAAAACTTGGCATGTTCTAATCACAGAGGAAAGCTACTGTGAGTATGCACAGTATAGAGAACTCAAGAGACTAAAGTAAAATAAAGTTTTATCTGTAGACTTATTCTAATTTTTTTAGGATCTTTCAGACCACAATACAATTATGCTTTACTACTTGCAATGGAAAATTATTAGTAGGTTTTAAACAGACTAATCTATGTGTGATTTACTTTTTAGAATACACTCTGGCTGCTTTAAAAATATGGATTACAGGGAAGAGGATAGGAAGCAAATAGACTAGTTAGGTCTAGTCTATATAATATTATAATCATGTAAATTAGCAGATATTTTGGGCAAGTAGGAAATAGACAATAGGCTTATTTAAAATACACTTAGGAAAAAAGCCAGCAAGGATAGCTCATGATTTGAAGTTAGAATGTACAGAATATTTGTTCTGAGCAATTTACTGTATGGTGATGCTAATTACAGAGAAAAAAATTGGTGGAGAATTGCTTGTTGGGGGAGAAAAATCAAGAGTTTTTTTTGAATCCGTTAAGATTCAAAAGTCTTTTGAATGTCAAGATAATAAAGTAAAACATGCAGTTAAGTATATGAGTCTGGAGTTCAATGGAGAAGTTACAAAATATATTTTAGAATTTGGGGGTGGCGGGATGTTGGAAAGTAATACATTTTCTTGCGGAGGAGAAATTGCAAGCTGCAATAAGCTGGAGGTTTGCATTGCATCATTTTTAAATGAAGAATATCAATAATTGCAAAAGACAGAAATTACTTGAAAGAATGGATACATCTATATATTTCACTTCTATGTATGTCTACACATAAATGAATAACATTTGAAGAAGGGGTGGTAATATAAATTATTGTAAACAGGTACATAAAAATCAGAATTTTCAAATAATATCTTTATGTTTAGTTGTCTTCCCAGCATTCAAAGTTTTCTACGCAAGCACAGAGTTGAATCGAATTTGTAGAACTATCAATAGGCATTTATTAATTTGTATGAAATGAGTAGACTAACAAATTTTTCAATGTATATGAGTTTTATGGTCTTTATCAACGATTTGATACATTACTGTCTTACGGAAGGCAGACAGATGTAGTATTCACCAAATCTGTTCATAATTATTTTGATGTAGATTGTCAGTCCTCAAAAAGGTTAAAGATTCATATAAAGCATGCATGTTTCTCTTCCTTTCTCTAAATTATCTTATCTTTAGCTACCAGCATTGAAATATTTAAAATACAATTATTCACCAGCAAAATAATTATCAAGCATTAATATGTGTTAAGTAACTAAGAGTAATTTCAGTGCATTTATCAAATCTTTAATTTAGACACCAACTTATTTGTTTCTGTATTCCTCTCTACATCTCCAATTAGCACATCTAGAAAAAAGATTTAAAAATATATCCTCATAGAAAGATCCAAACTGTAGTCAGAAACCCTCCTTCTACCCCACCATGGCAGCTTCATGACCTCAGTTAGTGAGCCACAAAATGAGAAGACTTCAAAGAGCTGCAAAGGTTGTGCTACAGAAAAGGGTTTACAGATGTAAAGGGTAAAACAGCATGAGGAACTACGGAGGTGAAGCTCACATTAGCTGTAGACTATGACACAAAAAGAGCATTTAATCTATCAAGGATGGAGAGTAGAATTGCAACAATGAAAAGAAATACTACCTGCTGACTAAGAAAACTAGAAAAGAAAGCAAAATGAAATCCCTCAGGAGAGGCTCTGAGGCTCTTAGATGACAAAGTAAATTGAGAATGCCTTTTTATATTACTTGTGATCATAATGCATAGAAAGAAAAGAAAAAAAATAGTAGTATAATTTGAAAAGATTGACAACCATCTTGGCAAAGAGGAGAGTATAATGAGATCATAAAGGTAGGTGGTTTCACTCTTTTCTTTCTCTTCATTTTTTAAAAAAATTTAATTCTGAGCTCTACATTTTTTGGAGCTAACTATAATGGTTGAGGACGTCAAATCTAAGGTTGAGCTGATTAGCAAGCATAATGAACAAAGTCAATTTCAAAAGAAGCTGAAGAATATTCCTGGTTCTCAAAAATAAATCACCTGTCAAAATTTGATAGCAAAGAAGATCAAATGCCACTTATATGTAGTGAAAAGGCAGGCAAAAAAAAAAAAAAAAAAAAAAAAAAAGATAAAAAGTAAGCAACCCCAATAAAGTGAGAACTTAGCTTAGGAAAAAACCTTGAGTAGACTGACAGAATAAGAAAGTAAACAGGATAACTATAATGCAAAACAATGTAATTTACATATCCTTAATGGTAAGTATCTTAATAAATTGCATAAAGATGGCAATAGTGAGAATTCTATGAATACTGGGTCTCCAATTTTGTTATTGTAAATCAGCTTTATTATTATTTTTTTAAATCAGTTTCATGTGCTGTCTGTGGTTATTGTGACACAGATTTTTACTTTAGAAAATACTGACAATATTAGTGAGTGGACTACACTTGAGAAGAGTGACAACTGGGAAACAAAATGAAGGTAATAAATCTGAGCTTAATAATTTGTATTATTTTATATACTCAACAATGAGCAAAATCCTGGCTCAAATGAGCATTATATAAATTTTTTAAAGATATATAAATGATGTAAATTAACTCACTTCTCAGTTGAGTCCTAAGGAAGGAGATGTTCACAGATATAAAATAATACACATAACAAACTACATTTTGCTCTAATATAAACATGTAGACTGTCAGTAATTATGAGAACTTGAGGTTACTGATCTGTTTACAGGTATGTTTTGCTGTTTGCCTTATAATTATTATATCTTGGTTCAATTTACTTGAGAAATTAATTGAAGCAAATTTTACCTAAAATTAACCTAAAAAACAATAATTATCCTGAAATATATTTTATAATATTGATAACTTAAGAATAAAATGCCAATAGACTGATTACAAATATGTATATATTTGCAAAAAAAATTTTAAAGAAAAGAGTAAATCTTCTATTCCTTTCGGTTTTTGCTCATTCTAATCCCTCTGCATGATTACTTATTTTTTACTTTTAAAAAGCTTTTCACTTCCATACACCCCAAGTGTGACTTAAATGAATGTTGAGAAATGTTGCTTGGCTAGTGAATTTTTGTAGCATGAGTTTATTGCTATACTTATTTTTTTTATAAAATCTCTTCCTTGGAACCATGTACAGAATACCATAACAGTGAGCAGAGTATTCAGTAAGGTTGTAGACAGTAATGTTAGCAGAATCCTTGCCATAAGGGCATAAAAATTCTTATTAGAATAGCTGTCTATAGCAGAGAGGACAAGTTGTCATTTCTTCCATGATGGAAGACATCCAATGGAAACAATTGAATATAATCAATCTGCCACAAGTTGGGTAAGTGATCCTCTCTGGGCAATGGTGCCATGGAGAAGCACAGACTTAGTTTCTGCATTTTGCAAGTCTGATATTTAACAGTGACAATAAACCACTGAAAAGGGCAAATGTTGTTTGTTGAGCATCTGCATACCCAGAAATTCTGCTACCATGTCTACTTTGTACATAGGCCCATTGTATAAGCACCTGGGAGGCTAATTTAAAAAAAAAAAAAAAAAGGAAAGAAAAGTGTAATAGAATGAACCTATTCTCCCCCTAATTATTGATAGATTTATCTGCAATGAAGAAATGTAAGTAACCACATACCCCTTTATTATATCTTCTTGTTAAATTCTACAATCATTTTCTTTCTAGCTTCTTACCAACTAACCAAACCAATAGGCTTTGCACATGATTTAGCATAAATCTTAAACTCTGATGATTTCTCTTTCCATAAAAAAAAGGCACAACCAGGCATTCTGCCAAAATTCTGTTCAAGGAAGTATTTCTTTTCACCATTGTCTTTCAGGGCTAGCCACTAGAGGAGCTAAAATGCAGAAGGAGTCCACTTAGCCCAATGGCAGACCTTCATATTAACTTGTGAAATATTTTGTTCATCTTTCTGATGTTCATAGTGAACTGTTAGTGAGGTCTCAAGCCTGGTAAAGGCAAGAACAGCTACATACCTGTAGTAGGTGTTGTGAAAAAGTCTGAGTCATTTGCTAATACAACGTGCTTAAGTCCTACTCGTGTGAAGTCTCATTTCTACTTCATAATGTAGAGTTGCTACTCATACTCACCTTTGTGGATAAAGAAAGAAAAAACTTCATAAGCGCCTTCTTTTATCAAATATTATTTGGAGTTCCAATTAAAGAGGCTCAGGAGTGAGATCTAAGCCATTAATAAGTTTCTAAAGACATTAGAAAAGACTAAAGAAGACATTGTTTGAAAATTCCAATGATATGTACTATGATTCTCTTCTCGAGAATTCACTTCCAGAGGTCCTTACTTTATACTCACCAGAGAATCCTGAAACACCATTAAAAATGTTGTGCCTAAAGCTTAAGCGACAGGAAATTATGAATTGCAGCTTCATTCTGCTGTACATTTTTTTTTTAATTTTAGGAAAAACCTTTGAAATTAGAAACCACATAAATTACTTGACTTATGGTTTGAAGCCCACCTACATAGTACACATTTTGCTTCTAAAATCCAAAGAAGCTTACATAGCATTGATTGTACCTCTTCCTAATTGTTAAGTGGTGCAAGATTCAGCAACCACTTTTTATTTATTTATTTATTTATTTATTTATTTATTTATTTATTTATTTATTTATTTATTTATTTTTGAGACGGAGTTTTCGCTCTTGTTACCCAGGCTGGAGTGCAATGGCGCGATCTTGGCTCACCGCAACCTCCGCCTCCTGGGCTCAGGCAATTCTCCTGCCTCAGCCTCCTGAGTAGCTGGGATTACAGGCAAGCGCCACCACGCCCAGCTAGTGTTTTGTATTTTTAGTAGAGACAAGGTTTCACCATGTTGACCAGGATGGTCTCGATCTCTCGACCTCATGATCCACTCGCCTCGGCCTCCCAAAGTGCTGGGATTACAGGCTTGAGCCACCGCGCCCAGCCAGCAACCACTTTTTAAATATAGAACCTAAGCCCCTTCCTCTTTGAAGTGGGGCTCCTCTAAAAATGCATCAGTATTACCTGGTAGCTTTTGAATAATGTAAAAATGCAAACCCTTCCCCAGACCTAATAAATCATAGTATGCCTTTTTAGAAAACCCCTAAATGATTTGTGTGCATGCATGTTTAGATTTGAAAAGTACTCCCCTTCAACACTAGATATAATTCTACTGTTATAGAAAAGTCTTAAATTTTGAGGTTTTATCTTTTACCCTTGGGTAAATACATGTTCTACTAAAGTATCTAGCCTGCCTGTCATCTTCTCACCTTCTTCTCATCAAAATAGTATAATGTCATTAATGTAGTAGACAAGAGTGACATTTAAAAGTATGTACAGGCATATACCATATTTTGACAGAAAGTAGAATAGTTGATATAACGCTAAATTCACATCGTGAAGATCTACTGCTTTTCCTCCCAATGAATATGAGCTACTTCTGGACATCCTTGTTTATTTATATGAAAAAAATTCAATCACCAAATCAATAGATACATAATAATTTTCTCCAAGAAGTTACCAAAACTGGAGTAGTTGGTGCAACTGGAGTTACCGTTTATGTTTAAGATAATCCTCACTATTTTCTAATCAGGACTATAGTTGATAATCATAATCCTCACATATTAAAAACAATACTGCTTTGCCTTTACTCCTTTGAAAGGAAAGTTCAGGGCCAGGGTTTTAAAATAGGCTCTAACAAAAACAATAAAAAGAAAATACTCAGAAGGCTGGGCACTATACTTATTGACATATACGGCCTGAACTAGAAAGTAGGTGATCAGCAGAAGGTTGATGCGTGAATCTAAAGAAGCCACTCTTATCATAAAAACTTTAGAATAAAACTTCATGGATCCCCAAATGTTCATTGGGCTGTACACTGACTTCTGGACCACTGAGGGTCAACCCAGAGCCAGTGTCTAATAATCCCCTAAGACCATGACTATTTCCCCAGTGTACGGTTAACTGATTCCTCTTCCACGTCCCTTTAAGGAAGTCTATGAGAAAGATTTACATTATATACTGATAAGAGTAGAGCCAGGGCTCTTCTTTAGTTGAAACTAGGCTATCTTACAAAGAGCTCTTGGCCTTTGAACTCCTTGGAATCTGTAGACTTTTGCAGCATTTATACTTTCAATTGTAATCATTCAAATCAGATGCCTACTCACCCATGCTGGAAAAAAAAAATTATATAGAACTATGCTTTAATACACCAAATAACTGTTTATCTACATCACTGTAAAATATATTGTCAAGATCATGGAACATATTTATTTTATTCACTCTAGGCATACCTTGTAATTCTTCCTTTATTTCCTTTACCTCCTGTCACATAGGCTCTGACTTCTAGTTATAGGCCTCGAGGCAATGAGAGAATGAAGTGAATATTGAGAAGAATGGGTGGTTTATTGCCAACCGACTGCCTCAGGCAAGGCATTCCAGGTTTTCAAACAAAGAAAAGCTAGTATCCTAGAAATGGATGATCAGGCCAGCCTGGAGGATAGGAGCAAAACCCCAAATATTTTCACTGTAAATGTATTGAGTGATAAATTTGAACCAATCTGTTCATAGGTTAAATGATTTTGTAGAGTAAAACAGAATGTGTCAGAGCTATGCATTTGTTGTTTCTTCTCTTAGGAATGAGATAGCCACAACAACAAATACTAAAAACCACAAACCACAACGACACAAAAGTATCTTCCTATTTTTTTAAAATATTTCTGCTTTTGAAAACAGTAATTATATCTGCAGAAATAATAAAACAGACATGATTATAATATACTATGTTAGATTTACTTATTGCTAAAGTAAGAGAGAAGCTACATATTTAAATCTTTCTTTGCCAGACAATAGAATATTAAAAAATGAAGCTTAACAAAGAGTGAAAAATAAATGGATGGCCAAAAGTATAAAAACAAATTCAAGCAATAAAAATGTGAGGTTTGGATCCTGTTATGAAAAAGGATAGCAACATTCAGATTTGCAAAAAAAGTTTTAAATGGGAGAAAATGCACAACCTTTAATGCTAAACATCACAATTTACAAAGAAGTCATAATATTTACAAATAACTATGCACCAAGCAACATAGTATCTGCCTTCTTTAATAAGAAACTCCCTTATTCTTTACCTCCCAGGTGATATAAAGAAAATATTCTTTACCTCCCAGGTGATATAAAGAAAAACTGAAAAAACAGCCACATAGATAGCACATGTCGTCAATTCTACAATGATAAATAGATTTGTGTCAGGATCTTAGGGGAGGAACAAAAGAAACCAAAACATGTACAGTGTAAGGTCAAGCCATCCTGAGAAAATAATCTTATAAGTGATTTCTTTTTCTAATCATGAACTATCTGTATGCTGTTCAAAACGAATTGCTACTGTGTCAGTGGGCAAGTTTATACATGGCAAAAGTTCTCTACTGCCATCGCATGCTATGTGTTGTCTGGGGTCCTATATGACCACCCTCAGCTTCAATATTTCACCAGAAAAACTCATAGAACAAAGAAAAGCAGTTATACACATGGATATAATTTATTATAGCAAAAAATAAAGGCTAAAATAAGCGAATTAAATAGAAATGTAGGGCAGAATTCCGGAGAATCAAAACACAAGTTTTCAGTTGCCCCCTCCTGTTGAAATTAAGATAGACCTTAACTTCTATGAACAATGCTAAGCAACAATACATATTAATTACCGCTACCCATGGGAGCCTTGTGTCCAGAGTTTTATTGGGTGTCAGACATGTAGGCATGAAAAGGTTGCAATGGCTGTTCTAGTAACTCAATCTCCAGCCCCTCCAGAGGTCATATTGGTACTGTGTACCCCAATCCCCCCACTATAAATCACATTTTAGCATAAATTATCTGACATGCCCAAGGCCCCAGGTGAACAAAGATAGGATCAGGCAGGATATCCCAATGGTTTAGAGGCTATCTTCTAGGAGGGGTCAAGGGCCAAAACTTTCTTTGGAATGTACAAGGTTTGAACAATCAAGTCCTGCTACATTAACCCTTTACATTAATGTAAAACCTTTAACACTCTGTAAAAGCTAACCTGAAACTCAGCGGCTTAGATCAAAATACATGCATTTAACTCAAATGTCTGCATGTTCACAAATTAAGCTGGATTTGATTGGACAGTCTTCTGATCTCACATATATTGAGAGATTGTCTGCAGATCAGCTGATCTAGAATGTTGTAGACAGGGATGACTCTGCTCCTCATGCCTCCATCAGGCTAGTTTAGGCATAACCTTGTGGATAAGGCACACAATCAAGAGTGTTTAAAATGCAGTAGAAATTAGCTTTTGAAAGCTAGTTGATGCATCACATCTGCTAACATTTCACTGGCTAAGGCTAGTCATATGATCTAACTTAGAAACAAGGGCAGGGACATAGAATTCTGTCTGTTCAGTGAAAGAAACTATAAAATTACACGGCAAGTCTTAGATACAGGAAGGAGTAAAGAACTCGGTTCTGTTTGCAATCAGCAACACAAAAATTGAGACATGCTTTTAAAGTTTTTTTAAAAGGCAAATGCTTCTATGGATTAACTGTATTTAATCATCAAAAGGTTACAAATTAAAAACAGATTAAAAGTATTCTCAAGAATGCATGAATTGTTTTTAAGTATACTTTCAGAAAAATTTTATTCTTAAATGTTTAGCTTTGCATTATAAGAAATAAATAAATCATTTATTAGCATGTATGTTAATCACTAAAATTAACACACTCATGTTTTGTGATTATTACCTTATATAAAATTTTTAAATCAAGTTTTAATCCCAAATTACAAATAAATTATATTTTTAAATGTAAATGATAAATTATTTGACAGAATGTATTTGCTCAACAAAATTATTTTAAAGGTCAGCCCATAGAAGGCTATTGATACTTATTTTTATTGACATAGCTAAACAGGATGCCCTTGATTCTAACATGTAATAAAGACAACTAATAAAATATTTCCAATAAAATACACTTGTTTTTCTTTTCTTTATATTTAGAGTTTTAGAGCAGTGGCGGGTCTTTATTTATTTGCCTGTTTAGATAACAGTAAATATTATCAATGTATTTGTTAAGCCTTATATATTGTTAAGCCATTATATTTGTATTACTTCAGTAATTTCCTGGATTTGTTTCCTTTCTTATTTGAAAGGAAATTTTCTTTTTGAAAGAAAACTTCCTCCAAGAGTAATTTTAGTACGAATTTTTTTATAGCATAATTTCTGAGGCCTCGCGTGCTCAAGAATTGAATTTGTGTGTGTGTGTGTGTGTGTGTGTGTGTGTGTGTGTGTGTAAAGAAAGATACAAGGAAAATAAATCTTACGATGTATATATTCAGATTTCTGGATATCCTGACAGCAAGTAGTATAGTCTGAATGTTGTCTAAGCAATAACATCAGAATAACGGTAATGTTCAAAAATATGTACGTGAGTTAAAGATTTAACTCATTATTAGTGACAGAGCCAGGCAGATCTTACAATAAGATCTAAGGATAAATCAAAGAATCATAATTTTATATGTAGTAGCAGAAAACTGTTGAAATAAATTTGCACATGGATTCAAAATTTGCTTTCTTCCTATAGAGACAGGTGTCAATTGAAGCCCCACTGGACAAAATTTATTGGCATTTGTATAAACAAAATTTTCTTCAAAACCTCATATAAAACATAATTACTGTTAAGTTGATCAGAATCAATTTTGTTAAATGTACATTTACATTTTTCATAATCTTAAACATCACATGAGTAATATTACCTCTTTGATCAGTAAACATGTATAAATTTGGAGAAAAACTCACATCCAAGTAGAATAACAAGCCATGCTACCGTTCTAATTTCACAAACAAATAAGTGAAGGCACACTATTGTTATTAAGCCATAATAAGTAATATTTTTCTGGCCAAAGTTTTACCTAATTTACATTCCCTTGGATTCCTTAAATTTCTGGGTTAATTTATATGAAATATTATTTTTATCTTTTAATTACAGAATATTTAAATTATAAATTCAGTTTTATAATTACCTGTAAATTTAAAAAAATAAATATTTGTTTAAGTGCATATTTTTTTTTCAACAAATCCATTAGAACTGTGCTCCTTTGCTTTAAGAGATTAAATACAGTCATTTCAAAATATCCTCTAGAGGTACAAAAATATTTCATGCTCACAATCAGAGATAAAGACCTTTGTGAACTACAGATAGACATACTGGCATAGGATGACTTACAGCTTCAATTATATAATTTCAGCCTTGAGCCAATAGTAAGCACCAAATCACCAAAGCTCACGGATTAAGATAAGAAAGAGATGTTAACTAGTGGTCAATATTTTCTATAGAATTCGAGCTCAAAGTGACAAATAAGCAAACAAAAAGGTTGTTAAGCCAGATTCTTTAACACTTCTCATCTATCACGTAATAGATCTCTATAAATCATTAGTTCTTTTACAGAGATCATAAAATGGCCTGGCCAGAGTGCCACATTCCTAATCATTGCTATCACTTATTAGTCTCAGTGGAAGACTTCCAAAATTGTTGAAGAATTCTTTTCAAAAAAGTAAAATCATAACTGTCTTAGAGATATTAGATGAACTCTTATTAGATTTTTAACTCAGCATTAATGAGAGGGCAAAAGAGATTTTAGAACCAGTTCAAAAAAAGATCTGAAAGAAACAAACTTATTTTGAGTTCAAAAATGTCGAAGCAAATTTGCCAATGTATTCAAAACTAGCTTAAAAAAAAAAAAATAGTGGAGGAAAGGAAGAGAAAAAAAGTTCATTGAATCCCCACTGGACAGAATTCATTTGCATGTTCATAGACAAGACTTATTTTACATAACTTTCACTTATCTACAATTTGCAGAGTTATAAATTAGCTTTAAGGCAATACAAGTCTGAAATCAGTTAATCTGGAAGTATGTCCTCTGAAGAATTTGTAGTATTTCATTTAGACATCTATTTGCTTTTCCTTTTCAAAATTTCATTTCAATCTACATAAAGAAATAAAAAATTATGTTCTTGCATGTATCTAGTGGGACTGTTAGGCAGTCGAATGCTAATTTGATTCTTAAAACTTTGCAAATGATATGCTTTTGCTCCAAGGGAGTTTAGTTTTGTTTTTTAAATTTTGCCTTATTTTAAGAAATACACTCTTTGTCTTTGTTGTTCTTAGTTTTCAATATAATAGATCTAGTTGTAAGATTTCACTTATCTCTCCCACTGAACTTTTTCTGAGGTCTTTCAAACAGAGGCTTTCATTTTGGTCTTCCTTTTTCTTTAAATAAGTTTTTTTGTTCTTTCTATGGTATGTTCTCAAGGGACTTATTACGTGAATTTTCATTTTTAAATCTCTAAAGTTTACTATTTCTCTTTTTTTCATTTGGATATTATTCTTGATCTTTTCTCCCATTCAGTAATTTGTTCTTCAGCTATGTCTATTCTATGATTGTTTATTTCAAATATCATATTTTACATACCAAATATTTTCTTTTGGCTCTTTTGAAATTATTTTGTGTTTTTCTTCAAATTATTAATACCTTGAGCTCTATAATCAATATATTGTGCTAATTTTAAATTCTTGGTTAATCAAATCCTCTTTAACTCCACCCCTTCTCAAAGAAATTTGCCCCGTCAATCATCCTTTCAATTTCTAATAATGCCAATGACAACCTTCTATTTCCTTATGAAAATAATGCTATAGCCATCCTTGACTTTTTCTGTTTTCTAATAAATATTTTATTTTATTTTTTTTCAGAAGATTTGGTTGGATATTTAAAATAAATTCAGGATGTAACCATTTTCTACTCTTTCTGTTACTGTCTCTGAATCAATCCACCATCATCTCTCAAGATAACTGTAGTAGCCTCTGAACATGTGCCTGTTTTTACCATATATTCCATCAATGTTTTCCCAATTAATAGTCCAAGAGAGCTTATGAATAATATAATCAGACCAATATCACCCTCAAATTAAACAAGTTCTTACTTGTTTCAGAGAATACCCCCAAACTCTCACAACTGCCTATGAGGCCTTGCAAATCGCTGTATTTCTGTGAACTCATTTTCTACTATCCTTATCATTGCTCACATAAGCCTATCCCTACTGACCAAGAAGTTGCTCCCTGTAGTGGGTTGAAATGTTGGCTCCAAAAAAGATATATCCAGGTCCTGAAACCTGGGAACCGTTACCTTCTTTAGACAAAGTGTCTTCACAGTTGTAGCTAAGGTTCTCAATATAAGACCATTCTGAATTGTCATGGTGGACCCAAAATCCAATAACAAATGTTCTTATAAAAGATAGAAGTTGCCGGGCGTGGTGGCTCAAGCCTGTAATCCCAGCACTTTGGGAGGCTGAGGCGGGTGGATCACGAGGTCAAGAGATCGAGACTGTCCTGGTCAATATGGTGAAACCCCGTCTCTACTAAAAATACAAAAAAAAAAAAAAAAAAATAAGTAGCTGGGCATGGTGGCACATGCCTGTAATCCGAGCTACTTAGGAGGCTGAGGCAGGAGAATTGCCTGAACCCAGGAGGCGGAGGTTGCGGTGAGGCAAGATCACGCCATTGCACTCCAGCCTGGGTAACAAGAGCGAAACTCCGTCTCAAAAAAAAAAAAAAAAAAGATAGAATAGTTATACAAAGATAAAGGCAGAGACTGGAGTAATGCAGCCTTTAGGCAAGAAAATCCTAGAGTAGCCAAAATCTGTAAAAAGCCAGAACGTAGTAAGAATCTGTAAGAATCTGTAAGAGGCAGAAAGACAGTATCTCCTTAGAACCTGGGGAGAAAGATCCCTTTTGTTGTCACCTTGATTTCATATTTCTGCACTCCAGAAATATAAGAGAATAGAGATTTATTTTCTTTTAATCTTTGTTACAGCAGCCCTGGAAAATGAATACAGTACCAAGGAAGGCAGACAGACTTTGTCTTCAGCACTTGCACTGGCTTTCTCTGATGCCTCAAATCATTTTAATCCATGTAATTGTATTGATTATATACCCACTTCATTTAAATTTTTACTCAAAAGTCTCCCTCAGAGTGTGACACACAATGTACACTTTATTTAAAATTGCAACTCCCTACTTCTAACATTTCTTACCCTATGTTTTAGGCTGTTCCTGCCTTGCTATAAATTTCCAAGGCTGGGTAATTAATAAAGAAAAGGGGTTTAATTGACTACTGATTCTGCAGGCTGTAGAAGCATGACACCAGCATTTGCTCAGCTTCTGTGGAGGCATCAGGGAGCTTTTACTCATGCAGAAGGAGAAGGTGGATCAGGCATGTCACATGGTGAAAGATGGAGCAAGAGAGTGGTGGGAGGTGCCACTCACTTTTAAACAACCAGTCCTCATGAGAACTCACTATCAAGAGGACAGCACCAAGCTATAAGGGATCTGCTGCCATGACCCAAACACCTCCTTCCAGGGCCCATCTCCTAGGGATTATATTTCAAAATGAGATTTGGAGTGATAAATACCAAAACTATATCATTCTTCCGCTGGCCTCCCAAGTATCATGTCCTTTTCACATTGTGAAACACAGTTATGCCTCCCCAGCAGTCCTCCAAAGTCTTAACTCATTCCAGCATCAAATCATTCAGAAGTCACACACACAAAGTTTGATCTGGAAATGAGTTTATTCCACCTATAAAATCAAAACAAATTATTTACTTCCAAGATACAATGGGGTTACAGTTATTTGGTACACATTGCCATTCCAAAAGGGAGAAATCAACCAAAAGAGTGAGGCTACAGGCTCCATGCAAACCTGCAAGCCAGCAGAGAAGTCATTAAATCTTAAAGTTCCTAAATAATCTCCTTTGATTCGAAGTCCCACTTCTAGGGCACATTACTACAAAGGGTGGGCTCCATTGCATTGAGCAACTTTGCCTGGTTGCCTTTCCCAGGGTCAGGATACAGATTGCTGATGGTTCTACTGTTCTGGGGTCTGGAGGGCAGTGTCCCCCATCCCACAGCTCCACTAGGCCATCCGTCTGTGGGGACTCTGCATAGGACCTCCAATCCCACACTTTTCCTCGTTCTGCCCTAGTAGAGGCTCTCTGTGAGGGCTCTGTCCTGCAACATGCTTCTTCCTGGGCACCTAGGTTTTCTCAGACATCCTCTGAAATCCAGGTTGGGGCTGCCAAGTCTCCTTCATTCTGGCACTCTATATGCCAAAAGGATTAACACCCTGTGGAAACCCCCAAGGGTTAGAGTGGCTTGCACCCTCCAGAGCAGCAGCCTGAGATGTACCTGAAGTCTTTTGAGTCATGGCCATAGCTGGAGCAGCAGGGATGCAGGGAGCAGCCCCTCTAGGTGGCAGGGGGGCTTTGGAGCTCAAGGACTGGCTCCTGAAACCATTCTCCTTCTAGATCTCTGGGTCTGTTATGGGAGGCTGCCTTGAAGATAAAATGCCTTCAAAGCCTCTTTTCCACTATGTTGGCTATCAGTACCTGACTCATTTTTAGTCAAACAAATCTCTCTAGCAAGTGATTGCTCTGTAGCCCATTTAAATTCCTCTCCTAATAATGCTTTGTCTTTCTCTGCCACACCATAAGCCTGAAAATTTTTCAAACTTTCATGCTCCACTTTTCTTTTAAGAATATGTTCCAATGTTATATTATTTAAGAAGCCACCCTCCTCCTGGTACTAATTTTCTGAATTACACTATTCTTGCATTGCTATAAAGAAATAGCTAAGACTAGACAATTTATAAAGAAAAGAGACTAAATTGGCTAACAGTTCTGCAGGCTGTACAAGCCTGGCACTGGCATCTGCTCAGCTTCTGGGGAGGCTTCAGGGAGCTATTACTCATTTCAGAAGGAGAAGGGGTAGCAAGCACATCACAGGGTAAAAGAAGGAGCAAGAGAGTGAAGAGTAGGTGCCACACACTTTTAAACAACCAGATCTCATGAGAACTCACTCACTATCAAGAGGACAGCATTTCCCACCAAGCCCCGCCTCCAACATTGTGGATTACATTTTAACATGAGACTTTGGAGAAACACAAATCCAAGTTGTATCACCCTGTTTTATTTTTCCATAGTGCTCATCTCCTAAAATAAATATATGTAGCTTATATTTATGGTTTTCCTCACCCTAATAGAATGTATGCTCCGGAAGGATATAAATATTTGTGTTTTTGTTCAAAGCTAATGTATTTGAGTTATGTATTCCTTGGCACCTGGACGAGATTCTGGAATGTAGCACAAACTAAATGAAAATTTGCTGGATGAATGAATTAGTCACTTAGTTTGTCATCTTTCTCTTGCAGTAGTAATAGTCCTCTGTGGTCAGATTAATTTGGATATGTTCCCATGGGGTTTCTGTGACCTCCTTAATTGGATTCACTGTCTCCACAGATTAATTCAGTGGTTGGGGAGGAAACATTGTTTATTATTCTCACTCTGGCTCTCAAGCAAGAAATTTTTCTAATCAAAATTTTTCTTTTAAATTCTTAAGAAGCAGCAGCTGCTTTTCAAGAGTCGGGCTCTGTAGGATTTTAATCAGTTGGTAGGTCTGGGAGAGCAAAAGCTTGTAGACTGCCTCTACACACTGCAGGAGGACTTTTGTGCAGATCTAATATCATTCCCACTTTGGAACAAAGACTAATAAAGCTGCTACTGAATTTTTGTGAGGAGAAAGCAGAAAATTATTTTTCCCAAGGGACCAGTGAAAGCCTGGAACAGGACTTAGATGCCTTACTCCTGTGTGAAAGAGTAACGCTGCCTCTGCCTTCCTGCAGCTGGCCTGAAACTATCAGGCCTTGCTCTTCTCCGGTTGATGTAAATAATTTCATAGAACACTAACATCAGATAAGGTCACTCTTCACTGCGATGAATCAAGATAAAAACAAGATCACTCCATAATCATGGGTGAACCCAGACAAAACAAAAACGTTGTCCAGATCACAAAATATTGAACATACCTCTCTCCCAAACATATCCAAGACTGCTGCTGCTTTACTAAATTTAGCTTTAGCCCCCAGTTTTCTCTCCTTCCAGATAATATTTATTAAAATATACAATCACATAACTTCCGCTTATTTAAAACACACAATCCAGAGCAGTACACTTCTTCCTTACACTCTCCCCTAAATCATCTAGCACAAACGCAATCTTATACTGACTACTTTTTAACACCTACGTGCTGAGAAGCCCTCAGACCTCCATAGTGTGTACTGGATCTTGCTGAGGTTTTCCAGCCTGTATACCTGCGGGTGTTCTTTCGTTGGTCTTTCGCTATAAATAACTGACACTCACCTATCTTCATCCTGAAGCTTCAGATATTTCTCTAGTCAATAAAGTACTAGAACATATTGAACAATGGGATCTCAAATAATAATATTAGAAGAAGAAGAAAAAGAAAAGGAACAATAAGAAGAGGAGGAGGAAGAGAAAGAAGGGGGAGGGGCAAGGAGCGGGGAGGAAAAGGGGAGCTCATAGTCCTGAATCATAGTGTTTCCTGATTTCAATGGGCGCCCAAATCATAACAATAATGAAGGAGAAGGAGAAGAAGAGGAGGAGGAAGAAGAACCCATGGTCTTGAATTGTAGTGTTTCCTGATTTCCATGATATAATATAATAAGGGATTATTTAAAGAAACCAAAGATTTATTTGGCTTTTAAAATCCCCGGATTTCCATAAATCAGCTATTGTTCGATGGTATGACTGGCTACAAGATACTACAGCCTTCAGCTGTCAGGTACTCACAGGTTACATTTTCACTTTCTACAATCTATGCCACCAATTCTGCGGTATCTCCAGGGTCACACTAGGGGTAAGGAAGCAGCATGCCTCAACTGCTCACTCTTCCAGCACTAACTAGAAAGCCTGAAATGTAGTTGCTATTCAACAGTCATGTGTGCAGGAATTTGTATAGGGAAGAATTAGTCATTGGCTTAAGATATATACTGACAATTCTTCAAGGAAAAGGAAAGGATTTTGCACTTAATGAAATACAACGTCTGTAGACAGAACTCAATTTCCTTTTAAGCTTCAGCATACCAAATGGCACAAATCATCACATGTGATAGCAAAGGCAAATATTTTAAATCTATTTTGGCATTACTTTCAGTACACTACTTAAGAGTTGTTCTAATAGGAAAATAATTTTCTGCTAAGGCATGTACATAATGATACTTGGAATGTCACTTGTAAAAGAAAAAGTTAATATTACTCAAAGCATTTGTAATTTTAGTATTTAAATATGCTATACTCTGTAAGATCTGAATTAAAATGCAAAAATTCTTGTCACAAACTGCCTTCTTTCAGTGTTTCTAAACCGTCTGTGCCGCAAGACTTTAAGGCAAACTGCTTTAAAATGGCATGTGTGCTATTGATGACCTTGGCAAAGTTATATAAACTTTGTTCCTCAGTTTCCTATTTTGTAAAATGAGTGTGATATTAATAGAACCTAGCTTAGTAAGTGGTGTCAAAGATTAAATAAGTTCCTTTCTGCAAAATATTTAGAAAAAGCCTACCACCTATTAGGTGATATCAACATGAATATTCTTAGTATTCTATTACTTGAGCATACGCAATAATTAGCCATTCAAATATGTGCATTTTATGTAAACATGCATTGTACAATAACAGCAATTTTTAGGGGCAAGCTTATATGCATAGTATTGCAAATCTGCTCCTACGTGTACACATTTTCAACATCAAAAAATTTTGAAACAAAGAGTGATGTGGTAATAATATCCAAAGAGCTGTATGAGTGCTGGTTATTTGGGAGGCGAACTTTATATTATTCAATATATTTTAAAAAATAAATCGTAAAAAAATTATAACTGTTTCAATACTGGTGTATTTTGCTTAAGTTGAAATAAAAGCTATTTAAAACTTTAAAAGTGTGAAATTATCCTTGCCCTTTGAAGTGGTAGTTTAATGTAAATGTAAGAATTAAAAGGTGACTAACCATTTATTACTTTTTCACATTTGTCAGCTTAATCCTGTTGGGTAGTTTAGAAATTGTGTCACAGATGTCTGAAATTGTTAAAATTAGCATGTTTTATCTGCAGAATGCAGAATGTTCATTTACATAAAATTACTTCATTTCTAACACAATGTAGCTACAAAAATATGTTTTCATAAAATACATTTAAAGTAGTTGAAATACTTTCTGGGAAAATTATTTGAGGAGAAAACTGGTAGCATTTCTGATGAACTCACCATGATTTATCCCAGCAAGGCAAAGTCCACACTCTTACTAGTTGATAGTTATTGATAGTTGTAATAGTCTTTTTCTTCAAAAAAAGACTGAAATTGGCTGAAATAATAAGATTTATCAACAACTGTAAGTTATTAGGATAGGCTGCTTTCACAAAACCTTTCTCTGCCTATCCCAGATTCTAGAATATTCATTTAATAACATACCATGAGCACTTTCTATGTGAAGGAGTACTAAGAATTTTGAGCAATGCCGTGTTCAGTAATCTGAAGAGTAATTTCATAGCACTATGTCTTTTTAGTATAAAATTAACTAAATAAAAGTGATCAAAAAGCAAAAAAGCATGATAATATTTTAGTTAAAATTCATTTTGTAATAATTACAGTAAAGTTTCAATACAAATCACAGAGTTTTTAGGCTTGTTTCAAAGCGTGGTATTGTTTTTGTAGCTGTTAAAAGCTCCTCATTTCATGTGCAGCTTTTTTCATACTCATGACATTTTACTCTTATTGACTATTATCAAGATACCAAATCTCAGTTTTCAAGTCCTATCTTCTACAGTTGACGTGGGGAGATGGTAAGAGAATTTTTCATACAAGTGGAAAGATTTCTGTTCCAAAATTCTATAAACTCATCCTACTTTATGCAAACTGATTTTCTCAACCACTTCCCACCACAAATCATTAATAAAGAAAAACAGACGAACATATACTCTCTTCATTTTTTTTTTTTTCCAAAATGCATTAGTGTGCAGAGGTTTTTAACTAACTTACCACTGGGTCCTTTTTTTAAAAAAAAAAAAAAAAAAAAAAATTGAACCTAATTTTTTAACTAACACTGAATAATTTTGAAAGTATCATTGAATATGCATTTTCAAATGTAAACAATCTGCTGGGCCTGGACACTAGTTTCCTTTGTAATCTCTGCAGGGCGCATGAGCTCTAGAGTCCCTCCCACCACCACCACATAAGCATATATTGCGCATGCCTGTGGTGGCTTCATTTTATAGACAGTTGGTAAAGGTAAGAATTTGACGATTCTAATTAGAGTCATGCTTCCCGCTTTCCCAACCGGAAGGAGTTTTCCATGCTCCAAACATTTAAATTCTACCAATTTCTACATTTTGCCATACACTTGAGTGTACAATTCTTTGTCCTTTTCCCTCATTTTCAATGCTAAATATAAGCCAGAATAAGGTTTTTTGTTTCATATGTATAGAGAACATTCTGAGAGTTACATAAAATGGTTATTTTTTCTTTATTTTTTGTTGTTCTCCTATTCTTTCAATGTAGTAGTGTAGTGAGATTATTATTTGAAGTTAAAGTTATCAGATGAAATTTTACATATTTAATCTTCACATAAAGGTCAAATAACATTAAAATATTTGTGCATGACTTTAATAATATATTGATATCTCTAAGTTTTTCATTTGTTAGAAATTTAAAATATTAACAATATCTACAGAAAGAAATCTCTAACAATTATTTTAAAATTTAATAGTAATCTATGGCACTTGATTCCCATTATCATTACAGTATTTTAATGAGATGCTAATGGAAAACAGTACTCTCTCTTCTTAAACTTGACCCACACTTCCACATGCTCAGATAAAAAGCTACTGTAAAAATTCAGGTAACTTGATTGAAAACAAAATAAGTAAACTTAAAAAAAATTAATTTCTATAAATGTGTTACTGAAAAATTGTAATAAAATAAATATTTCAAGATTATTGTCTTGAACTTTTTGTGGAATATTTCTTTTCAATTTTAATTTCAGATACTTGATATAATATCTGATGAGGTTTTTTAACCTAATCAAATCTCTAAAATTTTTTCAATGTCTATTTTAACACTGCACCTATTGAATCAGCCTCACAATTGTATTAATGCCAAATACATCCAGATGGATCAGACAGTAAATCTAAAAATTAAAAATATTTAAAAGTAATAGTCCTAATGTACTTGATTGAAATATGTTTAGAAAGATACAATTTGTATTTGACTTCCTTCTCCTGTACGTATTTACCAGACATTAGTAACTTTGTACCTTCTAAACTAACTAAATCAGAACATCATAAAGGTGGAATAAGGAATATGATGTAAGTAACCAAGTGATATTTTTAATCCTTCCAAAAAGGGATTGGGAGGTACTACATGTAAAAGGGAGAGCAAGCAGAAGAGGAAGAAAAAAAAAACAAAAAATAGAAGGGTGGGTAGCCAATGAAGCAAGTGGTTTAATTCTTGTGAGGCTCTGATTAGTGTCCTGTAAATCTACATTTTACATATTAAAACAAAGGAGTAGGAGAAACAGTCCACTAATTATACATTCATCTCACACTCAGTAAATCAACATTTTACATGCAATAAAGTAACCATATGAAAGTATAGCTATGACTGGGCACAGTGGCTCACATCTGTACTCCCAGCACTTTGGGAGGCCAAAACAGGAGGGTCACTTGAGCTTGGGATTTTGAGACCAGCCTGGGCAACAATATGAGCCTGCATCTCTACAAAAAATGAAAATGTTAGCCAGGTATGGTGGGCATCTCTATGGTCCCAGCTACTCAGAAGGCTGAGATGGGAGAATGGCTTGAGCCTGGGAGATCGAGGCTGCAAACAAGGATGACCATGACACTTCACTCCAGCCTGGCAACAGGGTGAGACCCTGTCTTATAAAAATACAATGTAAAATAAAACAAAAATAAATTTTTAAAAATTACTGCTCTCTGGGAACAAGAAGAAGGTTGCTTTTGCATGATTCACTTCCCAAACTTAACTTTTCCTTTGGCATGTTCAGTTTGATGTCCCTAGATTTTATCTTTCTTTCATACTTCCCTACATTCTTAAAAGTCTTTCAGAGAAAGGATTGTAAAAGAAAATGAGTCTCTGGTCACAGGTTTGGTCTGAACCTTCATCACCAGTATGGTTTATTACTAGAAGGTTAGGTCCCATGTTGCTAGGAAGGCTCATTTTTAAGAGGTCATAGCCCAGTGAGACAGTCAAATGCATAGTCAGATAAAAGGGGGTCTCTGGAGAAACTGACCTGCCCGACAAATGCTTACATCAGATGTTTTTGTACAGATGAGGGAACCTGCCCAGGGCCTTGTCTGAGCATGCCACATGAGCACTGGGGGAACAGGGTAGAGCCACAGCCAGGGGGAGGAGCCTGGCCTCTCCAGTTCTTTTTATGGCGGCCTGCGACTCAGTCTGGGAGATGCGCCAAGGGGGTTGTTAGCAGAACTCCATCTCTCCCTTTATTGAGTTCCACCCCGCAACTTTTTGCCCAATAAAATTGTGCTCTACTCACCCTTCAATGTGACCATGGGTCTACATTTTCCTGGTCGTGTGAAAAAAAAATCCAGTTTTAGCTGAACTAAGGAGCAAAATTCTGCAACATTTTGGCACCCAGACGTGGTGCTTGAGGAAGAATGAGTAAGATGTGAACCAAAAAGTCTTTTTCATTTTCACCTCTAAGCCTGTTTGTCCTCGGACTTCTGAGGGTAGAAGAAATCGTGCCTCCCTTATGCCTCTACCCCCATTGTTTCCAGGGGTTGGAAATGTCAACCTTTTCTTTCTTTTTTTGGGATGGACATGGAAATGGTGGCTCCCTTTGCTTCCCTTCCAGGTGAGGCTGGGATTCCTGGCTCAAGGATAGTCAACAGCTGGTCTGTGTTCCCACCAGACATCTGTGGAATTTTCCCCTTCCCCAGCCAAGGAGTCCAGCTCCTTCTGACAGCTATTAAGTTTCTCTCCCTGTGGGAAGAACCATTTACATAAGAATAAATGTTTCTTCCCCAGGCTAAACCCTGTATCTTAAACTTTTTTTTTTTTTCTTTTTTTCTACCCTGTCAGCAGTTATCACAGTTCTGCACTTTTGTTTGTTTGTTTGTTTCGTTTTCCTTTTAGAAGATATTTTACTAAGCTAGGAATGATAAGGATGTCAGTTTATATTCTCTAAAAAGTTTTGATTATAAAAAATGCTTTGTGAGTTTGGTCTTAAGCCATAGTTAATCCGGTGAGCTTTGCATGACTTTCCTTATGGTCAATAGCAAAGGCCTCCATCTTGTTTTACATTCTTAGGAGCATGACCTATAACCATATGGCAATGATGTTTTTAGTCTCTGCCATTTAACAATGGCAGCTGGGTTCAATCCTGGCTCATGAAAAGAGTTTTTTTTCTGGTTTGATGTCTGCATGACCTTTTGCTGTTTGTTGATTCTCTTCCCCTCCACAAACAGTGTTGGATTTTTCTTTCTCTGAGACGTCAGTAAGGTGTGAAATCCAGAAATTTTGGCCACTTGGCAGGGCTAAAGTCAGGTAATAGGAAAGTTAAAAGAGTAATAAAGAGTATTCAGCCTAATTAAAAGTAGATATTCAAGTTATATGTGTAGTTAAAAGAACTTTATGTTTTTCTTCTCTTGGATCTTGTTTTGCTGGAAAAGTTTTTTTTTTTTTTTTCTAGTCCACTGAATTTTGTTTTCCCTTTTTGTCTTGCTACTCTTAACACATACACAGGAGGCCAATAATCTAATCAGGAGATTAGCAAACAAAAAATCTTATAGCCACTAGATTTTTTCCTGCCTGTCTACATAATAATATATGCGTTGTGTTTGGTATGTCTATAAAAAGAACGTTAATTTTTTGGCCTAAAGGAAGATAAGTACTTGGATCAAATATTATTTAAAATGGAAGATAAAAATACCTTCTATTTTCATAAAGAATCTCAGATTAGGCTTTTAAAGGCCTCTTGAACTCAGCCAAAGTTTTATCTATGTCTGCAAATACTTGTATGATTTGGGTGCATTCGTTTCTACTCAAGGTTCTCAAATAGCTTGAGGTTTCTGGGCCTGTTGGAAATTGGCATTCTTCACTTCCTGCATATTAGGGACTCTGTAAGAAAACTATATTGACAAGGTATAGAACCAGCCTTTCCAGGGGTGGTGTTTATTAGCTCTATAAAGTTAATTTCAATTCCGCAAAGCAGTCCTCAAATTTGTATTTGAAAAATTGCCATTCCAGTTAAAGCATTGGTAAAATAACCAGGGTCTCCAACTGTGTCCTATTACAAGAGACAACAGATTTTTATAGAAATTATGCAAACAATTATATTGATATAAATTAAAAATATTTATAAATTGTTTCCAAATCTGGAAATATCAGGTAGTGAGAAATATGTTTAAAATTTTGCTCAGAAGAATATACTTCACTGAATTGTTTAAAGCTATTAAATACTTAATAAAAAAATTATCTTGACTTTGAAAAACAACATGAAAAGAATGAGCAATGATTGAAACAAAAATGTCATAAAAATTATAACATTCGTCTATTTAGTCTACAGCAATTAATTCATTCTGTTTGATGTCGGGGTTAGTGACCTCATGAACACATCAGCTCTTTAACGAGTGTCTTGGAAATGTTGTTTTTATTTATTTTATTTTTCTCTAATCCAATGACACAACTTCCAAGGTTATCAGAAAGCTGCATTTGAGAGCACCTGTCAGAGTTCTTTCAGCGATCTTTCCTAATGAAGCATGTTTTAGCCAACAGCTGATTATAAACTACTTTTCGAGAAGGATCAAAGTAAAACAATAATTTTCTGTAGATGACAAAAGTCTTAAGATAGCCATACTCAAAGACACAATTGACAAAGAAATTTAATCATTTCTGTGGCATACAGCAAGTTAACAAAATAATCATAATTACTACTATAATATACTGAAACATTAGAATTCTAGAATCCCATACTATTTTGGAACACATATCAATAACACATTTACGAAAATAGAGGTAAAAGAAAGTTAACCATCACTTCATATCGGATAGTGCTTCCTATGTAATTTTAATGTATCAAATAACATGAATATGTCTCTTTTCGACTTCAGAGAAAAAGTAATGAGGTTTAAAAGACTGAATTTAGAACTTCCAATCTTGATTTTAAACTTTGTCAAGAATCAAAGGTTTGAAACACTTAAATCACGAAATAGTGTCATAGATCACTGTAAAATAAGTCATTCATTTAGCTAAGATGATAAATCAGAAATTATAAAAAGGAAAAAAGTTTTTACTCTTCAATAGAGAGGAAACTCAGTTTCCCAAACAATAAGACATAATGAAGATGGCATGAGGCCAACTTAATCTTTTTTTTTCTTTCTCTTTCTTTCCTTTTTTTGCAGTTTATAAAAAAGAGAGATTTTACTATTTCTTAATATTATATAAAATTTTATTCAAAAGAGAAAATCAAATTTTACCTTTGCATAGTGTCTACTATTAATGCTAGAGCTAAATTTTAATAAAATCTTATAAGCAAATCTATCCAATATCAGTTTGGCCATAAGATAAGATTTCCATAAATTTCTTACAATCTTTTACCATTTTTTTTCAATATATTCTTCACCTGTCTCCATTCAGTTTTATCCATCATTTTTTTTTATTTTTTCAATTTAAAAGTCCTTAAATGCCACTAAACTACACTAAATTACTTCTAACAAAAACTGTATCTGTATGTCTTTTTACAACACTTTTACTAAAATTTCAACCTACTTTTCTTTTATATTTTGTGTACAGAATTGTTTCTCTTGTATCTAGTAGGTTTTTATTTTGTTTTATTTTGTGTTGTGTGTGTGTGTGTGTTTGTGTTTTAGACAGGGTCTCACTCTAACCCAGGCTAGAATGTAGTGGCATGATCTAGTCCTACTGGGACTCTTGCCTCCTGGGCTCAAGTGATCCTTCCACCTCAGCCTCCCAAGTAGCTGAAACTACGGGCCAACATCACACCCAGCTAATTTTTGTAGTTTTTGTAGAGACACAGTTTTGCCATGTTGCCCAGGCTGATCTAGAACTCCCGAAATCAAGCAATCTGCCTACCTCAGCCTCCCAAAGTTCTGGGACGCGAGTGAAGTGGGCTAGTAGTTCTACTTATAAATATTGATTACTATGTTAGCACTTAGTAACCCTTATTTTTAGGGGAAAAAAAAAAAAAAAACAAAAAACCTTTAAACAGGGAGTTTTAATTATATATCAGATATTAGGTCCAGAACAAAGGAAAATCCCTGACGTTAAGCCTCATTATGACCCTAAGAGTCTCAAATCTAAAAATATAAGTTTATAGACAAGTTAAACAAGTGTCGGAAGTACTACAGAAGCAAACTTTTATATCTTAAAATATCTAGCAGAGACAGCATCTGACCAATAAACCAATAGACTCAGACAAAATGTCAAAATTAATTTTGAAGATGTTTCTGTTTTATTACACCAATAATTTTAAACTGTGTTTATGAAAGATTACTAAAGTTATGTAAACTAAAACATTTGAGTTGAAGTTTCTGTGTTTTTGATAAAATATTTAACTCCAGCTTTTAAAGTCAAATAATGAGTCATTTTATTTATCATGGTAGTGAAACATCACATAAACCTGACATGTATAAACACATAGACATACAAACACAGAAGCAGATCTTACATAAGATTGTTCATTTACCGATTTTCGAAGTTCCTCTCTCCATGGTAGTCTATCAATCTCTTCCAATTACCTGTTTTATTGCCCTAGGCAATTGTTAGCTAGGCAACCGTAAATTTGCATTTCTAAAGGTATAACTCTTAGGTGAAACTTAATAGAAATTTTTCATCTAAAAGTACAGAGATAAAGAATTTAAGTTTTTCTTTTTTAAGAAGCTTGGGTGTGTTAGAGAAAGATTTTTAAAATGGGTGGAAAGTTAACCAAAAATCTGTAAATTTATTACAGGATTTTACAATGAGAACAATTTTAATTAGATAAGTGCTTTTAATTTAGTCCCTACTGACCTCGCAGTGGAGCTCACACTGAAACTTGTGTCAGAGAAGCTCAAACCAGAGTGACTCCATTTTGAGTGAGAGCTGGGAAAATGACTTGCTGGGCTGCATTCTCAGAAAATTAGGTATTCCTAGCCTCTAGGTGTTTATGGTTAAAAGAACAAATTAATGATGTTTACCAAACAGACCCAGACTTGGGAGGGTCCAGATATCCCAACATCTGGAGAACAAAGACCTTTCTAAATTTGCTTTAAAGATAATAATATTGATTCTTGCAAAATAAAGTAATTAAGAAAACTAATGATTCATTATAAACCCTTCTAGCAGAGCACATCTCCCCAAATACAAGCATTGTACCTAAGGTGGATGTATTCCTCTTCTTTCTTTCAGGAATTTCCTACTCTGTCATGGAGTAGCTGTACCTTCCCCACTTTACTTTCTTGATAAATTTGCTTTTGCATTGCACTGCAGACTCACCCTAAATTCTTTCTTGTGTGAGATCCAATAATCTTCTCTTGGTGTCTGGATTGGGATCCCTTTCCTTTAACACTTGAGTTCCCAAAATAAGAAATGCTAGGAAGACTGGGCCACACAACATTTTCACGGTTAATTTAACCACAAAGACATTCCCCTGAGGATGGTGGGAAACCCAACACCAATGAATCCATTCTGTGATCAGACTACCCTCCACCCATTATACACACCGAAATCAATGTTTTATAATTTCAGAGTAATTTCTGGTACCCTCTCCCTCTCATCCCCCACACAGCTAAAAAGATTAGGCAATGCAACGCAAAAGAGCAGAGAGTTTTAGACCTGAGAGTACACTGTCCATTTGTAACTCATGAGATTCCTTGAGGTAGGTAAAAACAGAAATTTCTTCCAAAAGGGAGTCCGTGGTGCCTCCTCTGATTTTTCTTTAGGAATTTCAGGCTGTTAGAATATTTGTTTTTCTCTTATGTGGCACAGAGATTAGTAAATGGAAGAAGGGGCCAATAGAAATAAATGAAAGAGCAGACAGAAAGAAAGAGAGAGAGAGAGAGAGAGAGAATAAGGCCTCTGTTATCTCTCTGTAAATATTTAAATAAAGTTGATATTTAGACTATGTAGCCTAAATATTAATTTTTATGAAGTCAACTTTTTAATATAGAGCTCTCGAAAAAATTCTTTTAAATCTCTTATTAGATTTTTACCGGGACAAAGACAGTTGAAAGATTACTAAAGTTATGTGAGCTAAAAGATATTTGAGTTGAAGTTTCTATGTTTTTGATAAAATATTTAATTGCTAACTTTTAAAACCAATTAAGAATCAAACCCATGCCATGAAAGTGAAAGTGCAAAATTTTAACTATGATACCATAAGGTGGAGTGGCCTTTGTGTTCTTTAATCAGGTAGCAAAACTGAGCCATGACAGAAACTTTAATTACTAGAGCCATTTTAGGTCAGATTTTTGCTCTTGATTTAGTCAAGAGAATTTTTAAGGGTAGCCATTCCACTATTATGTGTCCTTTGAAAATGTGATATTTTCATTAATTGTTTAGAGTAACAGGTCTCTAAAATCTTTAAATTAATAGTACAGAGAGAAAGGCTGGGAAGGTCATCCTGTTACGTAAATAAAACCCCTCAGGTAGTCAACTTCTTTATCTTGCTTACCCAGCCAGAGTTTTTTAGGTAGAACTTGACTTTCTGCAGCTGCAAGATTTCCAGAAGCTATTAGAGGGGCCGAAAGTTGGTCAAATCTAACAGAAGACAAACTAAACCAAAAAAGCAAAAGAAATTGTAACCAGAGTAACTGCAGCCGGATTCTCTCGTTCCCACACCTGGGCTGCCTGGGTGGAAATCAGGAGTCCTAATTGCTAGGCAACCACAGAAGTGGAGTAGCTGCAGCTGGAACTTAGGCTGTTGGCCTTTCTATCCCCAAAGAATGGGGAAAGGGGCCTCCTTGGTGGCTTGGTGAGTTTTACAGCTTAAATAGAACTCATGAACCCAAAGAGTGTATGATAGGGCAGTTTATTAGGTAGAGTGAAAGTACAGCTGCCACGTTCTTGTGGGAGGGGATCTGGAGATAATTCCAGCCCAGGCTTGGCCAGCTAGAGTTTTTGCTCCTAAGTTATTCCCTCCCCATTCATGTTCTCATTATTCTTTCAAACATTCTCTGGATGGACTGACCTTTGACTTTGTTACCAGATTGGCTACTATTTTATAACCCAGAGTCACAGAGCCCCCACCTCCAAGAACCAGAGGCAGGAAAATAGAAACAAAGTCCCTACTATATAACCCAGCTAGTAGGTTCTTGGCCTCTCTGACCCCTAAGAATGTGGAAAGGGGCCCCAGAGGCACGGTGGGTTTACTGTTAGAATAAAATCGTGGATCCAAAGTGTTTTGCAGAAGTGCGATTTATTAGACAGAGAGAGAGAGCAAAAGAGAAGATAGCTCCCACACTGTTGTCGGAGGGGAACCCAGAGAGGGAAATCCACTTAAGTAGAAGCAGCTAAAGTTTTAGCCTTTGAGATATTCCCTTCGCATTCATGTTCTCATCCAATGAGAGAAGTTCTTTCAGACTTCCTCCGGAGTGATTGATCTTTGACTCTGATACTGGATTGGCTGCTTGGTCTATAACCCTGAGTAACAGAACCCCCTCCTCCCACAGCTTTTGGTGGGAATTTGGGACAAAAGAGCCCCATCTGGCTTTCTCTACCTGGCCTGTGTGTGGGAAAACCAGACAAACAACTTTACGTTTGAAACCCCTCTCATCTCCAAATGGAGGCATGGAGCTGGGAAATTTCTACATTTGAAACTTCTCCCCTAGTGGACCCAGGAAGAGAAGATTAACACAGTCCCTCAATCCCTCCTCTGAACAGGAAAGTCCAACTGCTGTTGGGACATGGGTGTTAATCGCTCTTTAATTCCTGCTGAAATGGGGCATAGAATGGGCCCTACAGTTAAGGTTTCCTCCAGAGGGGAGTTTTCCAGGAGTGCAAGTTGATCCAGAGGTCCACAATAGAAGTTATAAGCTAAGGACATCTGGGGTTCCATTTGCAGGACCATTTGTAGTCTCATGGCCTCAATTCCAGAAGAAACAAATTTGACAAGAAGGTTAAAGATGAGAGGCCTGAAGGCCAGCAATAATAGAATGATTACTAATGGGCCTAGAAGAGGGTAGAGCCAGGACAACCACACTCCTATTTCTTGAAGGTATTTAGCTCTGTATTGGACTGGTCTCTGAGTTCTTTTTTTTTTTTTTTTGAAACTCTAAGACAATACCCAATTGGTTTACAAAGTAGCAGCATTCTAAAAAGAGACAGATTCCTCCTCTCTCCGTTGTTAGCAGATCCAGGGCCTTTCTATTTTGAAGAGCTGTGGCAGCTAAAGAGTTAAGCTGCTTTTGAAGAGTCAGCTGCTTCTGCAGAGAGAATCAGCAACCTTTTCTGTGTCATAAGTTAACTCCTGAGATAGCTTATAGTAAAACTGAGTAGAGGTAGTAATTCTTCTAAGGCTAGTACCAAGTCCTCCTATTATTCCAGCCCCCATTATGAAAGGAATAATGGGGATTGAGTATGATGTGGCCTTGGCAAGAGAAGACTCTGCACCTGAGAGTTGGTATAAATCATCATGGGGGTACTAGGATGGAGAGAAGGTATTTTTCCCCAGGGGTACTGTCCAGGCAGCGGTATGCTGAGATGCCACAAACAAAGGATAAGCCTGGTTCTATGCAGTTGAGGCCTGGGAATAAAGAAACCCAGTTTTGGCATAGGGAAGCATTGGAGTTGTTAGTAGAATTCACACAAGTGAAGTTTGAGGTAAATGGAATTTGTAGATTGGTGACCACATTTAAGCCCTGTATGATTTGAGGGAGTGATAATATCAGAGGGAGAAGATGAGAGCTATTAGAAGTATAATTAGGCAGTAAGCTGTGGATAAGGAGAGTTTATGAAATGTAGGCCAATCCGTAGGGGTGACCACATAGAGTCTGGCTGCAAATAGTAAAGTCAAGAGTAATAGTCCTGTTAATGCCAAGATGTGATTTAGACTCATGAGTAGTTACTTTCCTGAGGATCTCGTCGAAAGAGCAAACATAGATCCTCTAACAGCTCACAGGTGTACAAAGGGTCATCTCCTGGAACTTCAGGCTGCAAAGTGGAGGGTCTATGATTTTCTTCAGGAGGTGTCCAAGGCTTCATCTGAGTGATGAATCTACAAGTCAGTTTCCACCACCTTAAATGCCATTGGGGTAGACAGAATAACTGAAAATGGTCCTTCTCTAGACGGACCTGGAGAGTGAGAGCCTAAGAGGAGAGACTTAACAAGCACCAACTCTCCAGGGCAGAACAACTCTTTCCCTTTTTCCCTAGGGTGTCCTTCAGGTCAGGTTCCAAGAGCCTGTTGGTACTTAGCCAAGGAGTTTATATCTTTTATTAGATTTTCTGTTTCCTTGTCTAATATGAGATCCTTAGTAAGAAAGGGCCATTCATAAAGCATCTCATAGGGGCTGAGTCCTATTTTCTGAGGAGAGTTTCAAGCCCTTAAGTGTGATATTGATAATAGAGAAGGCCAAGGGAGGTGGGCTTCCTGTGCCAGTTTCTTTAGGTATCACTTAAGAATTTCATTCATCTTCTCTACTTTCCCTGGGGACTGAGGCCTCCAAGCTCAGTGGAGATAACATTGTATTTCTCACACTTTGCAAATTCCTTGGGTTACTGCAGCTTTGAAGGCAGGGCCATTATTGTTTTGAAGACAGTAACCTAGGGATTATTTCATTAATCAGGACTCTTATTACCTCTTGGGCTTTTCCTGTTCTACAGGGGAAAGCCTCAACCCAGTTTGTGTAGGTATCTACACATATTAGCAGATACTGATATCCCTGAGACTTAAGCATATGTGTAAAGTCCATTTGCCAGTCCTTACCTGGGTAATGATCAATTCACTCTTCCCCAGGAGGAACTTTGCGATGTGCCAAAGGATTATTTTTCTGGTATATTTCACATCCTTTGTCTATTTGTTGGACAGCTTTGAAGGACATTTTTCTGTAAATATAGATTTGGCCATTTGATGTGTATTCGCTACACCCATATGGAAGGTTTGTTGTAGGGTTTTAAGTTCTTTCCACCGGCTGGCAGCAGGTAGGAGTACTTTTCCCTCTTCAGTAGTTAGCCATCTTGAAGAAAGACTATGTCCCTGGGACTTTGTCCACTCTTACCTCTTCTGATGAGTATTGAGGTCTAGTTCCCTGGACAGGATTTTTCCATATTAAAGGCCCTTCTATAAATTCTTGTCAAGCTGCCCTTTTTGCTTCTATGTTAGCTCGGTGATTGTCCGTTGCTTCCTTCTCATCTCCTTCCTGGTGACCTCGGAAGTATAAGACTGCTACCTCTTTGGGTTCTTGGACAGCTTGTAATAAGTCTAAGTTTCCCTTATGATACTTAATGGGAGTTCCTGCTGAGGTTAGGAACTCTCTTTCCTTCCACATGGCAGCATGAGCATGCAGAACCAGGTAAGCATATTTGGAATCTGTGTATATATTTATTCTCTTTTCTTTTCCTAATTTTAGAGCTTGAGTAAGGGCTACTAGTTCTGCAGTTGGGCACAAGTTCTGGGAGAAAAGGAATTACTTTCAAGCTCTGTTTGATCACTGACTCCTGCATATCCTGACTTTCAAACTCCATTTTCCATAAATGAACTTCCATCAGTGTATGGGTTAAGGTCAGGATTGGCTAGAGGAGTTTCTAAGAGATCCTCTCAAGGCTCATAGTTCTGGGCTATAATCTGCTGATGGTCATGTTCTTTATCCCTTCCTGAGGAAGAAAAGTAGCTGGATTTAGGGCTACACATGTGTACAGCTGAAGTACAGTCCCTTTGAGCATTAAGGCCTGATATTTGAGTAAGCGGTTGTCAGACAGCCACAAGCCTCCTTTAGAGGCCAGAATTCCAGCTACATCATGTAAAGTCCATGCAGTTAGATCTTTCCCTTGTACTATTTTAACAGCTTCTGAGACCAATATAGCCACTGTAGCTACAACTCACAAGCAGTATGGCCAGACTTTTGCTGTTGCATTAATTTCCTTACTTAGGTATGCCACCAGATGTGGCATGGTCCCCCAAGTCTGGGTGAGAACCCCCAGTACCACTCCTCACTTTTCTGTAGCATAAGAGAGAAGCTGTTCCCTGTAGGAAGGCTTAGAGCTGGAGCCTGCAGTAGTGCCTGTTTCAGGGTCTGAAAGGCTGCCTCAGCTATAGGGTCCCATTGTGTTAGATGGGTGTTAGCTTTCTGGGTTTCCTTAATCAGAGTGTATAGGGATTTGGCTGTTTCACCATATCTGGGAATCCACAATCGGCAGAAACCAGTTATTTCTAAGAATCCCCACAACTGTTTTAATGTTTCTGGACAGGGGAAGACCAGTATGGGTTAGAGAGGTTCTCAACCAAGGGCTTGGTGCCCTTAGACAAGACAAGCCTTAGGTATCTTACCTATGGCCTACAATGTTAGGCTTTTGATTTGGAAACATTACATCCACAGGTGGCTAGAAAGTTTAGGAGGTCCTGGGTGGCCTGCTGACACTGGGTTTCTGAGTTCATAGTTAAATTAAGTCATCCACATATTGAAGAACCAGGTACCTGGACGTGAAAAATGACTAAGGTCCTGAGCAAGAGCCTGGCCGAACAGGTGGGGGCTATTTTGAAAGCTCTGGGCTAACACTGTCCAAGTGAGCTGAGACTTCTGGTCTAACGGGTCTTCAAAGGCAAACAGAAACCAGGAGTCAGGATGTGATGGAATACAGAAAAAGGCATCCTTGAGTTCTAGGACTGTAAATCATTGCTCTCCTGGTATTTGAGAGAGCAAGGTGTGTGGGTTGGGTAGAGCTGGGTCTAAAGGGATCACAGCTTCATTAATAAGCCTGAGATCCTGCACCAGCCTCCATTGTCCATTAGGTTCCTGTATTCCTAAAACTGGAGTATTACAAGGGCTGTTGTAGGTCCTGACTATATCCTGATCTTTTAAGTTCCTTACCATATCCTGTAGCCCCTTTTTGGCTTCCGGTCTTCAGGGGTACTGTCTTTGGTAAGGAAAAGAGGTGAGATCCTTCAGCCTTATTTGAATCGGGCATGCATTCTTTGCCCGTCCAAATTGTCCCTCCATCGCCCAAACCTTGGGATTAATTTTTTCTTCAAATAATGGGCAGCAGTGAGGGATTTCCTCCCCAGTATTCATATAGATAATGGTTTCTGCTCTGGCTAATAGGTCCCGCCCTAGTGGCATGATGAGGAAGGCATGGGAGAAGAGTATATCTCCCCAGTTACAGCTTAGGGGCTGGGAGAAATATCGGGAGACTGCTTGTCCTAGGACTCCTCGGGCAGTTACAGACTTGAAGGACAACCATCCAGTACAGGAAAGCAAAACTGAGAAGGCCACGCCAGTGTCCAGGAGAAGATCGACCTCCTGGCCCTCTATCGTTTGCTTTACCTTTGGCTCAGTGAGGGTGATGGCTTGTGTTGGAGCTTGCCCCAGGCACCCTCAGTCCTGTCATTGGGTCATCTGGTTAGACACCTCAGGCCCTGGGAACCTTTATTCCCTGGGACAGTGTGCTTTCCGGTGATCCCCTTGGCACAGTGGGCAAGGATGAGGAGGTGGTCCATTCCTCTGGGGACAATCTTTCTTAAAGTGTCCCAAAAGGCCACAGTGATAGAAAGGTCTTCCAGACTGGTGGCTAACCCAAGCCTTTCCCTTTTCTGAGCCCCTTTGGTCTACTTGCCTGAAGGCCATGACTAGGGCTGTGGCCTTTCTTTTGTCTCTCTTGTCCCTTTCAGCCTGTTTCTCCTGGTCTCCATTATAGAACACTAAGGTTGCTAGATTTAGTAATGATTCTAGACTCTGTTCTGGCTCCAGGTCCAGCTTCTGGAGCTTCCTTCAAATATCCACTGCTGATTGCATAATAAATTTGTCTTTCAGTATTAGCTGACCCACAATGGAGCCTGGTGACAGGGATTAAGGCCTCCCATAACCACAAAAGGAAGTCTGTTGGCTTTCTTTCTTTCTCTGAGTTATGGTGGATAACATTGCATCATTCATGGGCTTTTTTCTAGTTCACCTTAATCCCTCAAGTATGCAGATCAATAGGTGCCTATGACTCCAGTCCCCCTGTTCTGAGTTAGGATTCACGCTAGGGACTGCCTGTCTACCTGTAGGAAATCCATCCTTTTCCTCTAAATGTCATTTGGTCATGTACTTGACTAAGGTACCAGGTGTCCCCAAACTCTAGTTACTGCTAAAGCAGCCTCTCTCTCACTGCTGGTTAGGGTCTAACTAACCAGTAACATGATGTCTTTCCAATCTAATTTAAAGGACTGACCCAGGCCCTGCAGAACATCTATGTACATGTCAGAGTCATCTGAAAATTTTCCTAAGTCCACCTTGATTTGCTTTAAGTCAGAAAGTGAAAAGGGGTATGTATTCTAGTTGGGTCAAATTCTTCTCCTACTGCCCATAGGGGGCAGAGTCGGGGCATCCTAGTAGCCTGAGATGCCTTGGCCATTTTGGCCTTTCCTGACTTCTCTTGGGTTATAGGAGCTGAGGAGACCTGGTCAGCATCAGTGGAGAGAGGAGCCACAAGGAGTCCTGAATATGGAGGTAGTCCTGAGAAGGGGCCAGTAGGGCATAGGCTACAAGCCTTATGTAGCTGAGGATTATCCCTTAGAGAAAAGAACACTTGCACATAGGGGACCTCAATCCATTTACCTCTCTCTTACAGAAAAGGTCTAACTGTAGAAGGGTGTTATAATTTATACTTTCCTTCGGGGACCAGGTTTCTCCTCTTGGCAGTGGGTATCGTGGCCACACTGCTTGGTAGAGAAAAATAAGTTGCTTCTTCTTCAAATATTGTGGATCAAATTGGTACCAGTTATTCAGGATATACTCTAAGGTGATTTTGCCTTGAGAAGAGTAGCACCCATCTGAAATTGAACACAGGGATGCCTGCATCCCTGGTTATTCCTTGCAACTGCTAGCCTGGGGCATCCCCTGGTTATAGCACCTTGCAGTTTGCCTTGTGCCATAGATGCATGATCATCTTCTGGGCCCACCCATGTGTGTGTTTAGTCACACTTACTGGCATCATGGGCACACTCTAACTGTCTAATGTCCTTTTTAGCCACCTTGAGAACATGAGGACTGCTGGGCTCAGTGGTCCTGTACCAGTGTATCCTTGAAGAACTAGGCCAGTGAGGCTTGGGTGATGGCTGCCAATATTTCCTAGCAAGTGTTCAACTACCATAGGCCTGATCATAAAACTGCCCTAGGAGGATAAACTCCTTGAGAGGGGCCTATAAACACAACATTCTTAAAGAAAGTAATGGCTAACCACGTGGCCGAGGCTGGAACCAAGCCCTTGGGAACCAAGCCTTCTTCCTCAACTCACTTTCAATCAAAGGAATATGCCCTAGGGTTGTGGGGCCTGTAATTAACTATTTGAGCCTTGGACCAGGTCTGACTATGGTATTCTAGATGGAGAAGTTCTGCCATATGGAAAGCTGATCCTAGGAAAGACAAATTGTATGTCATTGGATTCTGGCACCACTCAGTGGGATTGGGAAATTATGGTGACCAAAAAAACCCAAAAATGTCCTATAGCCTCCAGTACCCACTGATAGTCTGGCTCTGTTAGGGCATAATGTAGCACAGCAGACTAAGGGAACTGGCCCTGTGTATTTCTACTGTAGGAGGTCCTCATAGGCATAAGCCTGAGGGCACCAAGGGCAAGGGTCCCTGGACTGCCACCCCAAGAGCCTCAAAGTCTTAGCAAGAAGTGTAATAGCCTCATGTGTAGGAAATATTTTAGAGGAAAGAGCTAGGAAATTCTGGACACAGAAGGTTGGGATCTGAAAGGCCTGGTGTGGCTCACATAGGTGGCTTGTTCTTAGGAGGGCCACAACCTCAACTGGACTGAACTGGGAGTTCCTTCTGCCAACCCTTGGCTTGGCCCAGAGAAAGAAAGAACAGTAAGAAAGAGAAGCTGGTTTGGGGCTAACCAACTCTCCCAGTTCTGAAGAGCTGGGGGTTGTTACAGAGTCCGTTCCCAGAAAGCCTGACACGGTGTCTTTAGGCCAGTGGCCATGCTAGTCGCTCTTAGATGGCTGACAGGCACCCAGTTTTTACCTCCTTAACAAAATTAAGAAGGGAAAGGACTGATTAGCAAGTGAAAGGAGTCCAATATCACTCATTGCTCTGAAGTCCAATGTCTCCTGGCTGGCTTGCCACAGACCTAACTGGGGGGTGTACCCAGCTCCCAGAGCTGGTAGGATCTTGGCCTCTCTAACCCCTAAGTATGGGGAAATGGGCCCCAGAGGTGCGGTAAATTTACCATTCGAATAAAATCGTGGACCCAAAGAGTTTTGCAGAAGAACAATTTATTGGAGAGAGAGAGAGAGAGAGAGAGAGAGAGAGAGAGAGAGAGAGAAATAGAGAAGACAGCTCCCACACTGTTGTGGGAGGGGAACCTAGAGAGGGAAATCCCTTTAGGTGGAAGCGGCTGAAATTTTAACCTTTTAAGTTATTCCTTCCCCATTCATGTTCTTGTCCAATGAGAGAAGTTCTTTCAAATTTTCTCTGGAGTGATTAATCTTTGACTCTGATACTGGATTGGCTGCTTAGTCTACAACTCTGAGTAACAGAGCCCCCTCCTCCCAGAGCTCTCAGCAGGAATTGGGGACAAAAGAGCCCCACCTGCTTTCCCTACCTGGCCTGTGTGCAGGAAAAGCAGACAAAGAACTTTACATTTGAAACCCCTCTGGTCTCTGCATGGAGGCCTGGAGCAGGGAAACTCCTACATTTGAAACCCCTCCCCTAGTGAACCTAGGAAGATAAGTTTCTTTAACACCATCCCTCACTACCTGGCCTGCCACAGGTGGAAAAGTAGAATCATAGGCTCCTAGCTGGCTTGAGGCAGAAAAACGGAAACAAAGGGTCCCAGCTGGCCAGAGGGGAAAAAGCAGAGATTTCCTGCACTCAAACAACGCCTCCAGGGGACCCCAGGAAGTCCCTCTAACACAGTCCCTCAAAATGATCATGCAATTTACATATGGTAAAGATCTCTCAGCAAAAGGAGAAGTTATAGCCAGCTGACAGTCAACTTGGACTTTCAGCTATTCAATCCCAAAACAAAGCCCCAAACCAGCTCCTTACCTGTAAGTGAGGCCCAAGCTAAAGACTGTTCTTCACCTTTAAAGATGCAGAAAACTCACAGAAGAGGAGTTCTGCAGCAGAATAAACCTCAGATCTCAACCAAAAAAATTTAGAAGTTTAGTATTCTCTGAAGGGAGAAGCTCCTGGCCCTCAGCCCACTATCTAGTTAGAAGGATGAAATGCTCCACCTGGTACCAGGACCCTATAGGAAAGCTACTGCAGACCGAGGGCCAGACTCCACTCTGAGAATCTCTCTGGGGTTACCAAAATGTAAACCAAAAGGTGACTGAGACAGATTTCGATTGGTTAGAAGTTTGTTTTTCCAAGAAAATGATGTACCCAGGAAAAAAAAACTCAAAAAATGCAGTAGAATATTTAATCTGTGCTTTTTCCAAAGAGGGCTTGGAAACGTCAGTCTTTAAAGGTAAAATCACAAGCAGAAAAGGAAGAAAAGTAGAGGCAGGCAAGGAGGCAGTGGTTCCATTCCCATGAGGCTCTGATCAGCGCTCAGTGAATCTGCATTTCACGTGTGAAACGAACGGAGATGTGGGGAAGTCCGTTATGCATTCATCTAACTCTGCATGTTACAGAAGATAAAGTATCCTAAATTATAGTCATCTGTTTGAGAACAAAAGGAAGGTAGCTTTTTTGTACCCAAGCTTAAATTTCCCTTTAGTATAATGAGTTTAGAGTCCCAAGATTTATGTTTCTTTTATACCTTCAAAGGAACATAAACACTGCTTTCTCTCTCTCTCCATATATATAAAATAAATTAACATATATTATATATAAATTAAAATATTTATATATGGTTTCAGTCTTGTAATTTCAGCACTTCGGGAGTTGGGGGCGGAAGGATTGCTTGAGCTCAGGAATTGGAGACCAGTCTGAGCAACAGAGTGATACACTGTCTCTACAAAAAAAAATTTTTTTTAATATCCAGGCATGGTGGCATGTGGCTGTAGTCTCAGCTTTTTGGAGGCTAAGGTGGAATATTTAAGCTTAGGAGGTTGAATCTTCAGCAAATCATGATCAAACCACTGCACTTCAGCCTAATCAACAGAGAAAGAATTTGACTAAAAAAAAAAAAAAAAAAATGAAAAAAGAAAAAAAAAATTGTGTGTGTGTGTGTGTGTGTGTATATATATATATATATATACACACATATATATACACACACACACACAAATATATGTGTGTCTGTGTGTGTGTGTGTGTGTTTGAGTTAATTATGTTTCGTGCTAAAAATGTGAATGTGACTTTGTTTTGCTTGAATACCTGCAGAGGTTTTGCTTTTTCAGGTGTCACCCAGGACCTTAATTTGGGATTAAGGTATGTAGAGAGATGCGAATTGCTGGTCATAATCAGATGACCTCATAAGAGGAAGGGATGCTAGATTGCAGACCACTGTAAATGTCCCTTACTTTCTACTTTATATTTTAGGACTTGTTACAGGATTCCTGAATACGTATATCTAGAGTCCCTTAAACACTATAGCATTCTCCTATGGCATACCTATCACCACCTCATTTCATTGTTACTTACATATATCAGTTAGTATATTTACATATGTAAAAACTATGTTCACATTTTTTATTTCTGATAATTAGATAAGAAAATATTAATTATACAACATAAAAGTTGATGAAAATGTGTCATCATTAAGTTGAGAATTAAAAATATAGTAAAACTTAGAATTTAATAAAAGCTTGGTGGTAAAGTGAGATAGCAGAATAAGAATAAATGACATCCAATTATAAGGTAACTTCTGGTAGAGACATCTACAACTTCTGTAATAATGGGTCATGAAATTAGAAATAATTTAGCTTAGGAGAGCCATTTGAATTTTAGTAATTAAAGCAGCTAAGTGAAACTTGTTAGCTATTTATCTGTACTGCACAGCAATTCAAAAACTGAAATTTTTACTTATAAGGCATGAAGTTAGGTAGGCTTAGCTCATTCACATATGCAAAAATTATGTATTGGCCATCATTTTCCTGTCAATGTCCTGGGAACTAGGGAAGCAAGTTAACCACACATAATGTCTTTGTTCTAATGGAGCTAGCATTGTTGTACAGAGTGAAAGAAACAAAATGGAAACATTTTGTAAAACAAATAATTTATAGAGTAATAACTATTCAAAACAAGTAAGCGATGCATGATTATAGTGAGTATTAAAATTATAAACAAGGTGGACAGGAAAGTTCCCTAAAGATGCAGTATTCACTGAATGTTTAAACATGCAGAAGCTGAAGGAAATGCAAATTATTCTGAGGGAAGGGAACTAAGTACTGTGAAAGTTTGTTTATTTTTTTTTTTTTACAGATGATTCTTAGACATTGTGTGTGTATTTTCATGCATATGCATTTGCACACATGTGTCAAACACTGCTTAGGATAGAGCAGATACAGCAATGAGCAAAATAAAAGTTTCTACCTTACGGAGCTTATTTTCTAATGGTGAGAAAGTAATGAACAAGAAAAATCAATATCTAATGTGTTAAATGCTGATGCATGTAGAAATAATAAAAGTAGTGTAAAGATCAAGGGAGAGGTAGTCATGCGAGTGGGAAGGATTCCAGTTTTAAAGGACAGTCCAGAAAAAGTAGCAGGAATCAAGTTGTGAAGAATGTGAGACAGCAAACACAGAATTTTGGGGAAGGGCAGGATGCACAGGTATTAGTAACATCAAGTAAAAATGCTCTACAGTGAAAGTTTGCCTGAAGAGTTGAATGGACAGCCAGGAGATCAGTGAGCTAAAGCAGAGTGGGAGGGTGAGACCGGTAGTGAAAAAGGGCAGAGAGGTAAGGAGGGATCCACCTTCTAAGCCTTGTAAGCCATTGTTGGGACTTTGGCTTTTTAAAATATAATGTGAGTCCTTTGCAGAGTCTTATGCAGAATAATAATATGTTCAAATAAATTATAAAAATTCAGTGGGGCTGCTGGCTGAGAACAGGCAGCCTGATGGGAAGCAAAGGCCAACTTGGGAAGATGAGTTAGGCTATAGAAATTATCTAGGTAAAAAGATGTCAGTAGCTTTGTTTTTGGTAACAGTGATGGTGGTGAGAAGTGGCAGGATCCAGATACATATGGAATGTCCAGAGGAAAAGAGTTCTTGGTTAGTTGATTTAAAATGTTAATTCAAGTGTACAATAATTTGAAACATTTTTAAATTATGGGATGCGGTTGATCAGGAAAGCATTACAACTTGAAATCCAGAGTTGTAATACTGATTATTTCTGCCTGCTGATTTTATTTCTTAGTTTATCCAATAATTTCTGTGCATTCAGTACATGTCAGGTACTTCTGTAGGAGACAAGTGCCTGGCCTAAATAAAATACATTTTTAAAACAGCAAAGGTTTTTATTCCAGGGGGTGAAAAAGTAGTGTAAAACTCCGTAGATTTAATAGCTGTTTGGAGATTAGCAAATATAAGTACAAACTTAGGAAAAAGCCTAGAATTCTCATGCATTTATTTAAACCTTCTAGAGAACGAATGACATGTTCATGGGCATAAATCATTTTCAGCTTCATCCATTCCTCTTTAAAATAAGCTATACTAAAAGGGCAGAAACTGAATAACTCAAAGACATCCGAAGTTTGACTTAAAAGAAAGTTACAGAACATTAGACATGATCCAGTTAAAAATACTATGGAAATTTGGAAAAAATGACTTTATTTCTACTCAAAAGCTTTACAGTACTCTCAAACATGTGAGTTCACTGATCTCAGAATCCTTTATCAATGGGAGAAAATTTCAATGCACGTCAAGAGTGAATCTAAAACCTTGTAAATCCATGAAAAAAAATCAAGTTTGCTCTTTTCTTTCCTGCAGTTTTAAGGTCAGAACGTTTAGATGTCTCTGAATCAAATTTATGTCTTTGTGAGTTAAAAGAACTCAGTTGGTTTTCTTAGTGTCTTTAAATCAAAAGTAATACATCCAGGTAATCTTCTATCTATCCATCCAATATTCTTATGCTCACTTTATACCAAACTTTGATTATATTCTAAGTTAGCATCTAGCAAGACCCTTTAAATTTATACCATAAGACATCAGATTGAATTAAAATAACCAAATTCTGTATACTTATTTAAATTCCTTCATTCCTGCTTTAAATCGTACTGTTTAGTCACTTAAACAAACCGTATCCCTTTACATGTCACAAATTTAACATTAGCAAAAACATTCCAGAAGCATATTGTCACCCATATTCACTAGTTTTCCCCAGAAACATTTAGCATTTTTCATATGTTGACATTATGAGAGAGTTACTACTTAAATACTTTTCCAATATAAAAAATATTGTATACACTATAAATTGACATAAACTTTTCAGAGAACAATTTGGCATTATATAATAAAAATGTGTAAGAAATTCATGATTACACTCAACAAAATTACTTGAAAGAATATATGCATTAGTTTGCTGGGGCTGTCATAACAACATGGCATCGGCAAGATGGCTTAAACAATGCAAATTGATTGACTCTAAGTTCTGGGAACTGAGGTGCTGGCAGGGTTTTTTGTTTTTTTTGTTTTTTTTGTTTTTTTTTCTGAGTACTGCAAGGGAATAATCTGTTTCAGGCCTCTCTACTTAGCTTGGAGCTGGCTGTCTTCTCCCTACATCTCATCACATTCTTCACATTGTCTTCCCTCTATGCCTGTCTCTGTTTTCAAATGTCCCCATCTTATAAGAATACCAATCACATTACATCAGGTCCCACTTTGATAACCTCATTTTAACTAGATTACTCTATAATGACTCTATCTCTAAATAAGGCCTCATTCTGAGATACTGGGAGTTAGGACTTCAACATATGCATATTGGGAAGTTATAACTCAACCCATAATAATAATTACATATATGCCCAAATATTATTAGGTAGTATCTTTTAGAAAGCTAAATCTTATAGGTAAAACAAAAACAAAGTAAACCTACATATGAATAAAAATAGAGGGTTTAATATAGTATGACATACTTATGCAAAAGATTGCTATGAATTCATTAAGAAGGCTTGAGTAAACGTGTACATAATGAATAGATAAATGTAAATATAAAATATGTCAAAATATTTTTTTACATAAAGAGAAACAAATTGCAACAAAATTTTAACTGTATAAGGATGTGTGAGCGCACATGTGTGTGTATGTATATATACATATATACGGCTATCCTAGAAAGGAAGGATAGTATTAATAGATAACTTTAAAGATAGTACTAATCAGAATTGCCTCTAAGGAGTAGGGCTAGGAATTAAAGATTCATGGAAAGTTTACATTAGTAGCATAAACAGATGTTAAACAAAAAGGCAAATAATTTCTGTAAGTACTATCATGAGGAAAAAGCCTGTCAGGAGAAAGACATTAAATGACAATTTAACTTTTTTAGTTAATACGTGAATCTGAGCAAAGCATTCTCTCTCTGCTGTGATTTCTTTATATATAAAATGATAATAACGCCGGGCGCGGTGGCTCAGGCCTGTAATCCCAGCACTTTGGGAGGCCAAGGCGAGTGGATCACGAGGTCAAGAGATCGAGACCATCCTGGTCAACATGGTGAAACCCCGTCTCTACTAAAAAATCCAAAAAAATTAGCTGGGCATGGTGGCGCGTGCCTGTAATCCCAGCTACTCAGGAGGCTGAGGCAGGAGAATTCCCTGAGCCCAGGAGGCGGAGGTTGCGGTGAGCCGAGATTGCGCCATTGCACTCCAGCCTGGGTAACAAGAGCGAAAACTCCGTCTCAAAAAAAAAAAAAAATGATAATAACAATAATGTCCTTTTAATAAAGTTGCTTATCAGTTAAATTCAATTGCTTAAAAACATACATAACACACACAGCACACAGACACATGTATTCATGCATGTGCATATGCACACAGGTGCACACACAGACACACACACACACACACACACACACACACACACACGTGCTGAGCTTCCAGGTGCCAAGCTGGTCAATGAGGACAATGTACCAAACTGAAATAACAATCATCTATCTATTCTCTTACTGTAGCAATGAAGGTAAGTGACAAAAATAAAAGGTGCCAGTTCCCCAGGGTTCCATTATTCCCTGTATTTGGCACCAAGTCAAGGTCACATGACATGCAGCACAGATATATAGAACTGTCCTATTTCTGTGAAGTTCTAAACAAAAGGTTCTTGCTTTTTTATGGATCTGGAGGATAAGAGGAAGGGTTAGGGTAGAAAAGTGCCTCAGCCAAACCTCTGATAAGGAGGTCTTTGCATGGAGATACCTCAGTAAGGACACAACAATGTGTATAAGCAGGCTGGTGCAATGGGCCTGAATCCTTGACTGAATTTCCCTCCAGAAAACTGCAATGTATTAACTGTGTATGACATCCAGTATGAGGTTGGCTGCTGTTCACATGAGATATAGCAAGCAAAGACACTGGTTGGGTCTGAAGGATCACACATAGGATTTAGGCCTGAAGCTGTTCATCTCATAAGATAATTAAAACCAGGATTGGCGTAATTGCTGTAAGTGATAGCATAAAAATACACATGCATAAAAATGGCTACAAATGATAGGAACCACAAAATTTATCTTGCTTTCATAAAATTTGTTTTATAAAAGAACATACAGTTCAGGAGAGAAAGAGATAGTACAGGTTCATAGATGAAACAAGAACAGGTTTGAGGGAGTTATAGCAGTTTTGAAAATATTGTCAAACTGAAAATTTTAAATCTTTGGTTTTAAGTATTTGTATATTGAGATCTAGAAAAGTTCAATTTACTTTGTGCCTAGAAAGCTGGACAATGATTTAAAAATTATAGTTGAACTCCAAACTTCAATATTTATTGATAGAGTTTCATCCTGGTAAAAATTTAAACATTGCACTTTATTGAAATTATTACTTTACTTGAATTGTACACATAATGATTTTTAAATAATTTTAAAAGTTAACTCAAAGCATTTGTGCCGATGATTCCCTTATATTTAAATGGTATGATCTCTTAAATTATTTTTTTAGACTAGCAAATAGAATTCATTGGTTTTTATATATTTAGTAATCCTCTGTTAAATGTCGTACATTTTTCACCTAGAGTCACAGTAATCTATTGTTTTTCAAAGTCAACGAAATAAGACAAATATGTATGTTGGTACTGAATTAAGTCCTAAAGTAAATTTTATTATTAAAAATATACTAATTATAATAAAAAAATCAATAAAAAATCTTTTTTGATTCTCCGATATTTTCAGATTCATTTAGATCACTGAATTAGATAACATTGCTTCTTCTCGTTTCCTAGTCATCAAAATTTTTCTGATTAGGAAATTCTACTATCCATTTAAAAATATGAGTAATCACCTATGAGTTTTGCAACTGTTTACATTTGCTTCTTACTCTATTTCATTATAGGACAAAAGAGCTAAAGTGAATAAAAGAGTAATATATATTTTGGGTCAATATTAATTTAGTAATTTTTAGATCCACACAATCAAACATTGGAAAATAAATGTATATTTTAAACTTAAAGTGCTAGGAAAACTTTCTAGAGTGCTGTTCATTAATTTCTTTTGATAAACAGTGACTGTAAACATACAAACAATAGTTTTCCAAAGATCTCTCAGGTTTATTCAAATAATTGCTCATTTAGTTGATTTTTATAGTTATATACTTCTGATGCTTTTATCAATCTTAAGAGAAGTTATATAAATATAATGTACCAATTTTCAAAAACTCTATTGATAAATACTTCAGAATTATTCAGTAGTATATTAAGTAACTGGCATGATGGGAAATTTCAGGCAAATATGTCTGGCATCTTTTCTATATTTTGAGTCTTCCTTTAGATATATCACAGAAATTCCTTGAGCAGTCAAATTAATAGACAATATTAAAAACGGTGAAGTAAAATTGCATTGGATGGATGTAAACTAAATATATTACTTCTTGTTTTATTTTTGAACATTTTCTGAAACTGTTTATGTTTTTTCTTTTCAAATACAAATTAAGTTTTCAAATATGATAAATAAGTGAATCGTTTTAGTATGAAATATAAAAATGTCTTAAGAAGACACATAAAAATTGACTTGTATTTTAGTAATATCAGAAAATTTTTAAAATCGCATTTTGCATCTATACTAAAACCACAATCCTATACAAACAGTAAAGAACCAGTTTTTTCCCTATACAGTCATAGTAGATTGTTTGAAATCATTATTTTTGCTTATGAAAATTAGTTGTACATTGTGTATAAAACATTCGCCTAGTTTTCAAAAATATATAATCATCTGGTTGCTAGATAATATTCATAAGAGCAATTTTTTAAAAAATAGACAAAAATTACGTCAACGTTTACATACATTCAGAAAATTACAGAGAACTAGTTTGGTTACTTATATTAATTTGAGTTTCTATAACAAAAATTCAACAAAGTGAGTTCCTTATTCCTGCCCTTACCATTGTAAGTTTAAGGAACTTATTGTAGAAATGTCTCTGGAATTGGACATGATGATTTTAGATAACTTTATAAGACAAAACTTACAATTTAATTAAAATGCAATTGCTGGTGTTAACCCTCAAACATCACACAACTTTTTATGTCACTAAATGTATTTGTTTTGTATGGAGGGCAGTGCAAGGAGAGTGCCCATGTGTTGTAATGAATTACATTTTTATGTGATGCAGTTTGTGCTCGACAGATAAAGTTTCAAATTTCAAAAAGATCACTTTGTGAAATATTCCTATCCTCTTGAGTCTCTGAAAGTCATTTTTTTTCTCATTTGTAAAACTGAAATAATAATAAAATATACTTGTGAAGTTTTCTTATTTACATGAAATAGAATGGAAATATAATAAATTATATCCTTATCATATAATAATTTTTATTCTTCTCAGTTAAAAAAATATATTTCCCTCCTTAAACAGGATTATCTTAATAATTAAATGTAGAAATAAACTGTTACATATGTGCTGGCCTAAGAGTTTGCATTTGAAACCATCTAATTGTTTCTCAATAATTACAAAATAGGTATTCTGTCTTAATTATAAAGAAACATTTAGATAATTTCTTTATACTTTGATTTGACATAAATGTTTATTTGTAAATGTACTAGATGTACTAAAGGTATTTTACATCAGACCTTTTTCACATAAAGACATATTTTCATTTTTAAAAGTTTATGTTCATGTTTACCTAGTTATCGCTTTTCTGAAATCTGTGTAAATACATTATAATTCTTACTAATTTGGAGTCATGAAACTAAAATGTTAAAGGAACTTTTCTTATTTAATCATGATAGAAATTAATAAAATGTATACGTATTAGATAACTTGGTCTTTCCTATAACCTGTGCACCAAATTCAATTGAAGATTGACACATATGCTATGCAAGCTGTATCAAAGACTACTTTTGAGCAGTTCTACTAGAGGACATTTCCAAGGCGGCAAATTGATCAAAGTATTTATTTTCCCTAGATTCTAACACAAAGCAACATCAAATAAATTTGCTTTACTGGTTTGGTTTTCTTGCATGCTTTGAACTAGAAATATAATATACTGACTAAATCTTTGTGTCCTGAAGTAAAATTATGAGTCTTTCCTCCAGAATAAACTTAAAGAAACTCATGAATAGTTGAAGAAAACATAGATGAAAGAAATTTTTTTGCTTTTCTATTTAGTGGCATTTTGTAATCTTGAATTTATATAGCACTAGCCAGATAATCAAAATAACTCTGATCTCAGTGTGTAGAAATGCTAAAATGTATATGTTTATTTAAACAATGTGAATTTCACATAAAACTGAATTAAATTCACATTAAGTGCTCTTTAGTTAGTAGTTTATTATAAAAAGCTCCATTATAAAAATCATGTAGCTGTAAAAACATATCAGAACTATCTCAGAAATCATCTGAATTTTTCATTTAACTTTTTATATTTGAAGAGTTATCTCTTAGGGTTTCATTTTTCTTTGTGCAAAGTATTAATAGAATTAGTTATCTGATTTAAGAAATGATTATGAAAGTTACTGCTACGAGTTGTGTTAAGAATGTATGACCATTAAATTTGTTATATTAGTACTTATATTTATATTATTTTACTTATTAACATTGTTATAAATATTCATTTGCTACTTTTTAAAAATTATGTGTTTACAATTGAGGAATCACAATTATATATTTATAGGGTACAATCTGATATTTTGATCCATTTATATATTGTAGAAGGCATCAATCAAGCTGATTAACATATCTATTACTGTACCTACTTATTTTTTTTTTGTAGTAAGGACATTATAAGTCTATTCTTTTCGTAATTTTGAAATATGCAATACATTATTGTTAACCATGGTCACCATGTAGTTCAATAGATCACTAAAATTATTCTTCCCATCTAACTGAAACTTTTTACCCCTTGTTCAGTATCATTCCTTTCCCTGGACCTATCCCTGTCCAGCTCTACCCTCCCATAGCCACTCTTCTACTCTGTTTCTATGAGATCAACTGTTTTGCATTGTGCATATAAGTGAGATTATACAGCACTTGCTTACTGTGCTTGGCTTGTTTCACTTAGAATAATGTACTTTAGTTTCATTCATGTTATTGTGCAAAAGACTTTCCTTCCTAATATTCCATTCTGCATGTATACCACATTTTCTTTATCCATTCTTCTGTTTACGAACATTTATGTTGCTTCCATCTTGGCTATTATGAATAATGTTAAGAAAATATGGAAGTACAGGTATCTCTTGAACATATGGATTTCAATTCCTTTAGACATATGCTTAGAGTTGGGGCCTGGTGTGGTGGCATTTCCCTGTTTATTAAAGATGTTGAGGATTTTTTTTTATGTATCTGTTGGCCATTTGTAGCTTTTAATTTGAGAAATGGCTTTTCAGGTTCTTTGCCCAACTTTCAAATTGAATTACTTATTTTCTTATTATAGAATTGTATGATTTGTTTATGTATTTCAGATACTAGTTCATTATCACATGTGTGGCTTGGAAATATTTTTTCTCGATATGGGGGTTGTCTCTGCACTCTCTTGTTTCCTTTGCTGTATAGAGTCTTCTAACTTGGCATAATTCAATTTATCTATTTTTGCTTTTGTTGCATGTGGTTTTGAAGTTATTTCCAATAAATAAATCACTGTCTAGACCAATATTGGAGAGATTTTACCTTATTTTCTTCCAGTAGTTTTACAACTTCAGGCCTTGCCTTAAAGTCCTTTTTTTTTTTTTTTTTTTTTGTAGTTTATTTTTGCATATGATTTGACATAAGGATACAATTTCATTCTTCCACAAGAGGATATTTGATTATCCCAACATCATTTATTGAAGAGACTGTAACTTTCTTTTACAAAAATCAATTGACCTTAAATACTTGGATTTATTTCTGGATTTTCTATCCTGTTCCATTAGTAAATGTGTTTTCTAATGCCAGTATCATACTGTTATGATTACAATAGCATTGTGAGATATATATATATGTATATATATATATATATATATATATATATACATACACACACATATATATCAGGAAGTATGATGCCTCCAGCTTTGTTCTTTTTGCTCAAGATTGTTCTGGCTATTTGGAGGTCTTTTCAAGTTTTATACAAATTTTAAAATTCTTCTTTTTTAAAAAAATAATATTGGAGTTTTATGAAAATTGTATTGGATCTGTATATTCCTTGATTAGTGTGGATATGTTAACATTAATTCTTCCAATCCATAAACATGGAATATTTTTTATTTACTTGTTTCTTCTTCAGTTTCTTTCTTTGATGTTTTATAGCTTTCAGTGCACAGATCCTTGACCTCCTTAGTTAAATTTACCCAAAGAATTTTCTGATGCCACTATAAATAAGATTGCTTTCCTAATTTTTTGTGGGGGATAGTTTGTCCTTAGTGTATAGAAATAATACTCGTTTTTTAGTGTTGATTTTCAAATCTGCAACTTCAATGAATTTGTTTCTTATTTCTAACAGTATTCTGATGGATTCTTCAGGGTTTTCCATAAAAGCAGTCATACCAGAGATGATAATTTATCAAACATCAAACAGAGATAATTTTACTTTTCCTTTTCCTGTATGGATGAATTTTTATTTTTATTTTTTAAAAAAATTGCACTGACCAACATTCCAATAATATGTTGAATGAAAGTGGTGAAAGTGGGCATCTTTGTCCTGTTGTTTATCTTAAAAGAAAAGATGTCTAGTTTTAACCATTGTATTTGATGTAAGCTGTGAGCTTGTCATATATGACCTTTACTATGTTGAAGTAGATCTCGATTTTTCTGAGAGTTTTTATTATGAACAGATGTTGATTTTTGTCAAATTCTTTTTCTGCATCTATTGAGATGAAAGATGAGAAAAAAATAGATAGAAAATTTAAAAATAGAAAAAAAAATCAACAAAACTAAAAGTTGATTTTTTAAAAGATAAAATGAACAGAACTTTAGCTAGACTTACAAAGAGAAAAGTGAAGATTCAAACAAAATCAGAAATGAAAGAGAAGATGCTATGATTGGTGCCATAGAAATGTAAAGATCATAAAAGAATAGTATGAATAACTATATACCAACAAATTAATTCGCCTAGAAGAAATGGATGAATTTCTAGAAGCATGCAGCCTACCAAGACTGAATCAGGAAGAAATAAAGCATCTGAAGACATCAATAACAAATAAAGAGATTGAATTCATAGTAAAATGTCTCCCATCAAAGAAATGCCCAGGAATTGATGGCTACACAGCTAAATTTTACCAAATATTAAAAAATGAATAATAAGGCTGGGTGTGGTGTTCACACCTGTAATCCCAGCAATTTGGGAGGCTGAGGTGGGAGGATCACCTGAGGTCTGGAGTTCAAGACTAGCCTGACCAACATGGAGAAACCTCATCTCTACCAAAAAAAATAAATAAAAATAAAAAAGTGCAAAATTAGCCAGGCATGGTGGTACATGACTGTAATCCCAGCTACTCAGAAGGCTGAAACAGGAGAATTGCTTAAACACAGGAGGCAGAGTTTGTGGTGAGCTGATATCCTGTTATTGCACTCCAGCTTCGGCAACAAGAGCAAAACTCCATCTCAAAAAAAGAAAAAGAAGAAGAAGAAGAATCTCATACTCTTCCAAATAATTGAAAAGAAGGGAATCCTTTCAAACTTACTGTACAAGGCTAGCATTCTCCTTATACCAAAGCCAGAAAAGGACACTTCAGGAAAAGAAGACTACAGGTCAATATACCTGAGGAACACAGACGCAGAAATTCTCAGCAAAATACGAAAAAAGCAAATTCAGTAGCACATTAAAAGAAATCATTCATCAAGTGAGATTTACTGAAGAGATGTAAGGATGACACGACATATGTAAATCAATAAATGTGATTGATTGATTACTTAATTACCTAACTAATAAAATAACAGACAAAAAAGTATACTAATATCTATTTTTATGAAAGAGTTCAAATAAATGTTCTTTTGCTTATAATGGTGATTTGAGAAAGGGTCTAAATCAACTCATTGAATTCAGTGTCATTATCCTCCATGCCACTTTTTAATTACTGGGATAATAATATTCAGCAATTAAATGTGCTTCTCATCACTTAAAAAATAGGCTGAATCTCTATCTTCTTATACTGATTACGGGACTTATATGAGATGACAGATGGTTGGTTGAATTCTAGGAAACACTTTGTGGGGATGATAGAAGACACAAGAGTATGTGCATTTCCTATCTTAATTCCCAACTGCAGTTACTTATTTAAGGATCTCATGGTGACAATAGAAACAGCTAAAAAAATGCTTTGGAATTGGCGTTGACTAGGGAGTGTCAAGAGCCTGTCCTCATGTAGAGAATTATGGCAAGTATGGCTTTTTTTTTGCTAGAACATATGTTCATCCATCTTGTACCCCTAAAAATTCTCCTTCAAATTTATTTATGATCTTTCTAAGAAAAATCCAAAATGTCCCATGAATATAAAATATTATCATTTATATACTACTTTTTGTTTACGGAATTAACTGCCTTTATTCACAGTAAACCTGATGAATGACTAGATTAACTATAATGATTGAACTCTCTCATGAAGTCAGTATTGAAATAAAAATATCAATTGCTTTTCAATATGACAGTCTGTAGCAATAAAATGGCATTGATCAAGGTTCTACAACTTAGGTGAAAAACAAAATTCTCAATACACTTTGTTACAAGATTGTATTGAACATCTACATATTTCTATTCACAGAAAATTTCCCTAACATTGTTCTTTTGTTTTTGTTGTTGTTGTTGTTGTTGTTGTTATTTTTGCTTTTGAGTCAGGGTCTTTCTCTGCTGTGCAAAGGCATGATCATTGCTCATAGCAGCCTCAAAATCCTGGGCTCAAGTGATCTTCCCACCTCAGCCACCTTAGTAGTTGGGACTTCAGGCACGTAATACCACATCAGGCCATATATATATATTTTAATTTAGATTCAGGGGGATACATGTGCAGTAATTCTACTACTGGGTATTTACCCAAAGGAAAATAAATCTTTTTAGCAAAAAGACACCTGCACTTGCAAGTTTATCACAGCACTATTCTGAACAGGAAAGACATGGAATCAACCCAGACGCGCATCAGTGGTGGACTGGATAAAAGCAATGTGGTAGAAATACATCAGGGTATACTGCAGAACCATAAGAAGAAGGAAGTCATGGTCTCTGCAGCAACACAGATGCAGCTGGTGGCCATTATTCTAAGTGAATTAATTAAGAAACAGAAAACCAAATACCTCATGTTCTTGCTTATAGTGGGAGCTAACATTGAATACATACGGACATAAAGAAGAGAACAATAGACATTGGGAATCCAAAATGAGTAAGGAATGGCGGGGGTAAAGATTGAAAATCTATTGGGTAATATGTTCACTATTTGGATGATGGATTCAGTTGAAGCTGGCTAAATATTTTTTTTATTTTTTTAGAGATGGAACCTTCTTATGTTGCCCAGGCTGGTCTCAAGAGCCTTGTCTCACCTGATCCTTCTGCCTGGGCCTCTGAAAGCTCTGGAATTACAGGTGTGAGCCCCCATGTCCAGCCCATAACATTTTGTTATATTTTACATGTATAACTATAATGTCTCTGGAAAATTTATAAATACTTGAAAACATTTGACAAATAGAATGTCCATTTGATTGCTATAGTGACATATTTTCCAGTTCTTTTTAAAAAAAGTTACAACATTCTACATTTTTGCTTTATTTTTCCTGATAGACTAAAATGAGAATACTTAATAAATAATTGATAGATTGGCTTATCATTCTACCCATCCTTCATCATTCATTCGACAATAAAGAGGTTCTTTTAGGTGTTTTGGCTACAGTAACAAACAGAACAGAGAAACATCAATCCTAACTTAGACCTTAACAAACTAGAATGAAGAAATAGACATAAAAAAAGAAACTAGGTAATTTTATACATTATGTAAATTGTCACAAGAGCTTTAAAGGTAAAGGGTTTGCCTGCTGCCTGGAACAGGCGGTGGGAGTTTTTATTTTATTTCTAATTATCACCAGAAGTAGGATATTTGAGGGGAGAACTAAACAAGGAGAGGGTTCTTCATAAAGGTAGCCAGAATGAGAACATTATGAGAAGATGCAAGCAAACTCAAATTCTAAAACCAAAACCAGTGAAGGAGTAATGAGTCAGTGCATCTGGAGCAGAATGAGCAAAGACAGTGAGGTAGGAGGTGGAAGACAGGTAGTCGTGGACAAATCCTGTCAGGTTTGTTTGCTATTCAAAGGACAATGGTTTTAACTGAGAAATAATTTGAAGCCTGTGGACGGTTTTAAGCCATTAAGTGACAATATCTGGATATGGTTCTTAAATATCGCTGTCTGCTATACTGTAAGTAGACTGAAGATCGGTAGGTCAAGAACTGAAGCAGGAAACACAGTTAGTGCTTGTAAAATTCTATTTAAAACATGATGGTGACTTGGGTTGTGTTAAAGATGAAATGTGGCTGCGTTTGCAGGATTCAGTGTGCATTAGATGCAGGAAGGTAGGGGAAAGAATGAAGTCAAAAATGGCTTTAAGACTTTTGGGCTGAACAACCAAGAAATAGAAGTCAGATTTCAGGTTTGAAAGAGGAGGAATGCTCCCTTGAGTTGTGAACATGTTCACATGGGGTGCCTACTATATACTAGGAAAGCAGAGTGTTAAGGCAGCATCTGGAATTGCATCTGAAGTCCAGGAGAGAGGTTCAAGCTGGGGATACAAATAAATTTTCATCAATGTATAGATGCTATTTAAAACATATGACTATAAGAGATCACTTGGAAAGTTAGTGGCACTACGAAAGAAAAGAAACCCAGAGACTTTTCAGGATACAGCAAAACTCAGAGACTGGAAAGATGATTATAACTAAGCTCAGAAGCATGAGCTAGGGAGACTGTAGGAGAATCAGAATGAATCTAGGTAACTGAGCCACATTTTACATTAATAAAAAATTAAATTCCCAGGTTACTATTTCTTTGCACATAACAGAAACTGATCTGAAAGCATACTGAGAAAGAATACTGTGAAAACGTGTTTCCAGAAAAATTACGGTTTTTTGATCTTTATTAAAATACATATTGCTCCATTTCAAATAACTATTTATTGAAAAAATTTCTAAAACTCTTTATAAGTGAGGTTAAATAGTTCATTGATGCAAAAAAAAAAAAAGCAATAACAAACTAGTACTGGGGAATAGTTAGCAACTCACAGAATAAAACAGATGGCTTAAAAAATTAAACACTTAAAAACAACAACAACAATAACAACAACAACAACAACAACAAAAACCATGTACATAGCTTTCCTTGATTCACATATCTAACCCTAACCTAGAGTGAGAGGGCATGTCATAGTTACTAAGAGTCACAGTAGATTCTTCAAAGAAAAATCAGATTTCCATGACCAAAAGTATATGAACTGGATGTTAATATTATTCTAAATTGTCTTTGATAATTTCCTCTCTCACATTGTCTTTTTCCTACCCTTCTAGGACAGCTGTAAATAAAAATCAAAATCTCCTAAAACTAGAACCCAATTTTTGCATATAATTTATATCTCACTGATTTTTCAGCTTTGTAAGCCAAAATAATTAATAAATTTTATCTTCTAGGCAAAATCTAGAATTAGGAATTCTAATTACTAACATAATATTTTAAGTTTCCAATAAAAATGTTTACTTTTCTGATTATTTTATATTCATGGCAAGTCTGCTCTGTATTTAGAACTAAAATCTCCTCTGCAAATTCTCAGATTGTAATAATATAATATTTCCATGATTTTCAGATTTTTTTATGTGTTAGTTTTTCTCTTTACTGCTATTATCCTCAAATATTTCACAATCCTTGGTTATCTGATCACAGTTCTTAATGAAGGACAACCTGAAGGTGGTAGTTGAATGGTTTCTCTGAAGTTGTGTAGTTTCTTGAATTTAGAAATCTGAGTATATTTCAATTAGTTGAAATACACTAATTTCCATTAACATGAAAGTATGATGAGCAGTAAGAAAGGTTAGTAGCATACAAAATGCATACAAAAGTATTTATAAAATATATATGATATAACTATATAAATAAAATCCACATACAAATACTGAAAATATACTCTTAAAAAAAAAAGTATCCAATGCCATTGGCATCTTCTGGATGCCACTTCTCTTCAGAGGTAAGGTGTGTTTAATTTTTATGTTTGTCATTCATATGCCTCCTTAATAGTGATAACCTATATGCATGAAACCCTATAAATGGCTTGGTTTACATATTTTTGAATTATAAATAGAATACAATATTTATTCTGCCATCATTTGCTTGCTTTTTGTCTTCTCTAAGATGTATATTTGTGAAATTCATAATGTTTTCTCTTGTATACCGAGTTCAGCAATTAGCAAACTATGGCCAATGAACCAAATCAGATAAGCAACCTCTTTTGTTTTACAGACTTTGAGCTCATGTTTTAAATGTTAAAGTTTTGTTTTGTGTCATTTTGTTTTTAAAAAAAATAAGTATATATGATAGAGAACATGTGTGGTGCTCAGAGACTAAAATATATACTGACATTTAATTAGAAAAGCTTGCCAAACCTCCTCTACTTCATTCTTACCTATTTCCACCTTGTCCATAAGGTTTTCACTGACTGCCCAATTTCATTTGTAAAATGTCCACATTCTCTATTTCCTGCCATAATCTTTCTCTATATCACTGATTATCATTTCATGTATTATATGCTTAGTAATCAATGTTATCAAATCAATCATATAATTTATTATTCTGCGGCTTTGGTGGAAATTTGATTATTTACAGATCATTTTTTGTTTCATTTTGCTGTTTTGCTATTGCAAAATCTTATGTATTTACTTTCAAATCTATATAATAATAACTGAAAAATAAAATATGGGGTACTTATATAATATGTATTTTCATTTTTACTAGGTTCCAACATGATTACACAAATTACACTCCATTAAAATGTGTAAGTGTTTTCATTCTTACATATCCCAGCCAAAATTTAGAATACAGTTGCAGTAAACATTATTTCATTGTGGTTCTTATTTTCACTTCCCAGATTAACAATGAGATCAAATATCTCTTCATATCTATTGTGTGTCATGCTCTCACGTCTCTAAAATGCCTGTTCACTTCTCTTGCTTATAAGTCTATTAAGTTGTGGTGGTTTTTTTTTTTTCCATTGATTTTTGGTTCTTTATACATTTTGAATATTAATCCTTTATAAGCTATTTTTATCACAAATATTTTCTCCATTTTGTGACTTGTCTCATAACTTTATTGTGTTTTCTCACTGATCCTAAATTATTAATTTGAATGTTGTAAAATTAATAATTTTCTTTATGATTTTGTAGTTTTTGCATCTGAATTTAAAAATCACTTCTCCACCTTAATAAAGAGCTATTTGCGGCCAGGTGCAGTGGCTAACACCTGTAATCCCAGCACTTTGGAAGGCTGAGGCAGCCAGATCACCTGAGGTCGGGAGTTCAAGATCGGCCTGACCAACATGGAGAAACCCCATCTCTACTGAAAAAAAAAAAAAAAAAGCTAATACAAGATTAGCCAGGCATGGTGCCATAAGCTGTAATTCCAGCTACTCGGGAGGCTGAGGTTGCGGTGAGCTGAGATTGGGCTATTGCACTCCAGCCTAGACAACAAGAGCAAAACTCCATCTCAAAAAGAAAAAAAAGAGCTATTTACCTATTAAGTTGTTCTATTTTGAGGTTTAATTGAGTTTTGCATCTGGTATGAGGTGGGAATCCAATTTAATATATTTTCTCTGTGCATAACAACCCATCTATTAGAATATTTATTCTTATGGCAAGAGCACATTATATTAATATCTGCTATTTTCTACTGTCTTGATATCATAAAATATATTCTGCCTTTTGTCTCTACCGTTGCTGGTTATTTGTTCTTTCATACAAATTTTAAAATTAGCTAGATAAGTTTCTTATCAATCTCTGTTTAAATTTTTGTTAGAATTAAATTGGATGTGTTGATTAAATCTTATATATATAGTTGGTTTTATTACTTTTCCTATCTATACCTCTAAATTTTATTTCCTTTTATATTATGTCTTTTTCTTCACCATCAAGCACCCAAAAAACACTTCCATATCAAAGTTGCCTCTTTCTCTCAAAATAACTGCTACCATGTCCAATTAATTGGTCAGGACATCATGTTGGATATAATGTAATATAATTTCAAAATATCCAGAATTTGACTCTTTCTCACTACCTTTGTTGCTGCAATCACATAAAAACTAAATTGTTGCAAATTATTTCCATTTAAATGATCTCCCTCTTCCACCTTTGAGAATATATGTTAAAATTGTCTCAGATCATGCCACTGCATTAACCTAAATTCCTCAATGGCTTGTCTTCTCACCCAGAAAATCTTCTCACTCACAATTATTAAAATGAATAACACCGTCCTATATCATACCATGCTGTTATCATTCTGATCTTCTAGCTGCTATTTTTCTCTTCCTTCAGTGTGTTTCAGCACTCTGACCTCCTTGTATAGTTCTGCCTCAGGAACTTTGCCTATGCATGTCTCCCTGCCTTGAATGTTCTTGCTTTCACATCCTTCAATTCTTATCTTATTTCACCTTGTATATTAGGTCTTTACTGACCTCCCCATCTCATTTGTAAAGTCTCCACAAATGTTCTCTATTTCTTGCCACTAATCTATCTTCCTCCACAGTACATATCATTTTATTTACTATATATTTAGTTGGTTTATTTTATTAAGTAGAATATGAAAAAATAAAGCCATAAATGTTTATCTTTTTTTTATTACTGTTCACCATCAACTCCAGCACAATTCCAAGAATATAAGAGGAGCCCTATAAATATTTGTTGAATATATGAATAAATTAATAAACTCACAAAGATGGAAGTAAAGATATTGATACATGAATATTTCAAATACTTGGAAATCCTATCAACAAGCGATTATCCTGCCAAAAAGACAAAATATGGTATTTGCCTTTCATTAACATTTGTATATGTAATTCATAAAAATATATTTTAAACGAACAGAAAAGCTTTAGTACAACTTATCCAGTAAATTGAACTTAAGGGGATATGTGATAGTATGTTGACAATGTGCATCCTCCACTATTTTAACCTCTCCTTTCACTTAGTTTATTAGTAACTAAGTATTTCTTGCTATAGAATATTTTTATGCTTATATAGGAGAGACTTACCTTTTTTTCTTTTTTCTTTTAATTTTCCTTTGTTTTTTAAGTCTCATTCTTCTCCTCTGAAATAATGAACATTATGTGTTTACCTTACAGTATACAGAAATGAGTTCTATTGATAAAAAATATTATTTTTATTATACCAGTTAATCCAAATCTGAATCTGCCTTCTTTATCTTTCTAAATTTCATATTTTCTAATAGTTATTGTGAAACATACATTTGTTTCTTTCACAAATTATTTTAAAACAATTGAGTGTTGCATTAAACATAAACTATTGTAGGCTACCCATTATGATAATAAAATAACAAAACCCTAGAGGAATAATTCTAAACATACATAAAATAGTCAAGTCACTGCCTTTTGCATAGCAGATAAGACTTTAAGTCTTTATCATTCTATAAGTTTACTTTCTGAAAAAAAGGCAATATGTTAGAACATATTCTAGTCCAGAATATGTAACTTCACCTTACCTTTTTCTCAAAGTTCATTGGAAGATATTGCACAACTTAAGAGCTACCATTGCAAACATTTGTATTGTAAAATAATACAACAGCTAGAACTATAGGTGGCTTTATATGAAAAACAATTGGACTCAAAGTGAAACTGAAAACTTCTGTTTGTATAAAGACTCGTGTAACAACAATGACTATGATAATGAACTAACCACTACAGAACACTTGCTTTGTTCAAGCACTGTCCTAAGCACCTTAGATATATTTGATTTTATTACATACTTTTAAAATCAAACTAATATTGTCTCATTCTTCACAAATGAGAAGCCTGAAGCTTAAGAGGGTAAATAAATTACTGACCATTGTCTAGCTAGTAAATGCTAGAGCCAGAAATTTAAACTAAGTCTTTCTGCTCATCATAACCATCATACACATTGTTGGGTCTCTGATATAAGGATTCAACCATCAGAAAGAGAAAAATATGGGGAGTGAAATGCTACATATCCAACAATAATGTAATACTGTACTCACAAAATATTTTTAAAAAGTCTTGAAATGATCATAATTGTAACATTTGTCTTATTTTCAACATACCACTTTTTTTTTTTTTTGCCAGTTTCTCAAAGAGATTGGAGTTAATAATACTAAAAATACAGAGTGTATTACTGAAAGGCAAATGTTTGAAAAACTACAGTTCATAATGTAACCTAGTTATACTTTATAAACACCTACATCAAAGAAACTTTCTCTAGTATTTTAATTATAAACTAAATTTATATTTTTGGTCAAGAGTATGTAGGTTAGGAAATAACAGCATTAAGCCAGACACAATTGTGCATGCCTGTAGTTCCAACCGCTCAGGAGACTGAGGCAGAAGGAGCCCTTGGGCTCAGGACTTTGAGGCTGTAGTACACTATGATCATGCCCGTGAAAACCCATTGAGCTCCAGCCTGGGTTACACAGTGAGATTTCATCTCTAAAGAATTTTTTTTTTTTAAAGAAAAGGTAAAGAAACAGATTTTAGAGCATTTTTCCAGAAAAAGCCAATCTTAATTTTGTTATGTCATGTTGAATTATTGTGATCAAACAAAAAGAAAACACTGGGCTAATAATAAAATAAACAAACAAACAAACAAACAAAAACAAAACAAACAAACAAAAAAAAAAACCTGCCATTTCACACTAAAATCACATATTGCTTAAAGGCTCATAAATTTGAACATAAAGATATAGACATGTAGATTTTTATAAACTATTAAACTGTTTAATTTATGAATGCAAAAGGCATATACGAGTATAGATAATTTTTCTTAGGTTTGTGATTTTTTTAATGGTAATAGTAAGGAATGATTTTACCCTTAGAGGCTGGGAAGATACATGCATTCTACTCACACCCAGGAAGTAGAGGCCAAGTGTGGTGCTAACTATTCTATACTACACAGAATAGACTCCCACATCAAATAATTGTCAGGCGAACATTTCAGTAGTTCTGAGCTTTAAAAAGCCCTCATCTAGTTGTATAAAATGACATTTTCCTTGTAATATGATTCATCTGAGCTAAATGAATCTTGTAAAAATATGTTTGAAGTGAAATTTTGCAATAACATTGTATCTTATAAAGGTTTCTATTTGCAGAAGCAGAACAAAATCACAAAAGGATTATATGTCTAACACTCTATGCTAAAATATAAAAAATAACTTATAGTCAAGATAAATACATTATTTTATGATACACACAATAATATAATTCATTTTGAATAATATATGCTTTCTTAAATCAACTTTTAAAAATTGTCATAAAGACAAAACCAGTTCAATAAGAGGAGCAGCTGCCATAAAACAGCATCTTAATTTTCATGCATTATTTTTTTCTTTTTTATTTTATTCTTCATGCATTAATTTCTACACATTTTCAACTTTTCTACCCTGTTAGAAAACTTATTTACATTTTCTATTTCTACCCTATTAGAAAACTTATTCACAACATTTTCTACCCTGTTAGAAAATTTATGTCATAGTGAATTCAAGTGTGTGACATCGTTTTGTCTCATAAATAGTTTCTTTATTTTAAAGGGCAGAGAGACAATTTTCAGTTTTCTGTTGCCAGCATTGGAAAGTACTACGCAAGAAAATTAGCATTAATATACTAAAGGCACATTATTGTTGAAGTTTTGTTCAATACTAGGTGCTAACACATATTGTTCTGTCTATTATCTTCTGCAATAATGATTCATTACTTAAAAGAGTAGATGAGCTTCAGATTTCATGAGAGCAAACAGCTGAAAATGAACTTTTGTCTTGTTATTAACATTTATCCATAGAGACTGTGCACATAAAAGTAGTAATTATTTTGAAAACTATGAAATGAGTCATCTATCATCTATCCAATCCTAAAGCATTCAAACAGCTAATCAGAGCTCAGCAGGTCCCCACACTGAAGAAGGGAATGTAGACTCAGTAGAAAAGCTTGGGGAACTCCGATTCTGCCCAAACAGGGATGATTTGCTTTTTATCTCTTGAAATACAAATTCATTCAAAGACACAGAGTGGAAATCCTAAGCGCTGGAAAATCAGTACTAGCAAACGTTTTGTGAATAAAAGAAATTTAGAATTTGATGTATTCATCCGAATGTCAGAATTGTGTTCAAGATGACATAATATGATGAGTCTAGTATTCGAACACAAGGCTTCTGACTATTATTCCTGCTCTTTTGAAATTCATTCAAATCTACCATGAATAAAAGTGATTTCATCATTTTGAGTCTTTAAAACTAAATGCAAAACAAGTATTACCAATTTATTGATTGATTTCTTATTTTTTGTAGGCCCTTATTCTAGATATAAAGACATAAGTCGTTGTGTCTTTGTAGATACATTGTATACATCTTGCATGAAAGATAATGCAAGCATATGATACAGTAAGGCAAACAAACAAACAAAAAAAGGAATAAATAGTGCTATGAGGTAAATGCAAAGAATAGACTCCATACAGGAATAGTATAAGACTACAGGATGTCAGCATTATTTAGTTAAATTTGATGAATATATCCACAATATTTGAACCAAATCTTATATGATGGTTAATTTTTTTGTCAATTAGTCGAGGAAAATGTCCCTCCTTAAAAAATTCAAAAATAAAAAATGTATTTAAAGTATAGTAAGAAGGCAGAACCACTGAAAATGAGTATTACTTGGAAAACTACACTTTCAGTAGTTTGAAAATAAAAATTTTAAAAGAAAGAATTAAAGACTTGTAAACCATGTTGCTTAGGTATGGGATGAATTTATTAATATCTTAGAATACCATTAACTAGGTATGTTGAGTGTCAATATGTTATGTGGGTACTCACTTTAATGATTACCTAAGACAATGTTTCTATGAAACTTAGGATGTGGCACTTACGGATGATTGAATTACATGATGTTTTCATAGAAATTTCAGAGAGATATATATGTGATGCTTAACATTGACAGTAGCATGAATTAGGGAGCATTGACCTTGTGCTATAAAAGTTTTCACAATTGAAAAGGGCAGACTATACCAGTAGAGCTATTGCTAAATTGAACATTAAAGAGTGTGTTCTAAATAGTACACACTTAGGCTCACACATTTTTTAAATCACACTTTTCTACATTTGAGAAATTATGAATTTTACATTGGCAGAGGGGGAGTCAACATTCAGTATTTTTTTTTTATTCAAATTCAGCAAGTAATGTTCTTTTTTGTTTGTTTGTTTTTTGGTCTTCCTGAGATAAATTGTCTCCTGTTTGTCACAGACTGTACCTGCAGCATATGTACCTGAGACATAAGGAAAGCTGGGAAATTTGTAGAACCCCTCTTTCTTGGCTACTAAGGGGGGAAAAAAAGCTAGTATGTTGGAATCTTTCTCTTGAACATTTCAAATTGTTTTTGGAATAGATGGGTCCCTCTCTTTCTGTTTGCAAAGCATGAAATGAGTGACTGAAGATGTCTGTGTTTTAAGGAGAAAATCGTTGAAGGTAAATGAAGCCACCCATAGAGTGAAAAGAAAAAACATAGATGTAGAGAGATTCCTAGGCAATTCTAGTTTCCAATGATCTCTGCCCTTCTTTATGTTTTGTTTGCTTGTTTCGATGATTCCTTTGAGCCTACGAGATATGCAGTACACATATTATGAATTGGTTGTTTGGATTAAGCTTTTGCAAGAGCTGTTTCTTCATCTCATGCTTCTCTTCAATAAAAGATTTTTTTTTTTTGACTTTTTTTTTTTGACTTCTTATAGCTGTGAGTCTTCCTTACAGCTACATGAAAATTATGTGGGCAGAAAATTATAAAGCCAGCAAAGAGGGTAAATTACTAAAGTCAGGAAAATGTCATTTCATTGTTGTTCTGTTTTACTAAGTTGTATGTGTATGCATGCATACTGTTAGGTTATGCAATACCCAGATTACAGAATCACAGAATCAAGGATATTAAAACCAAAGAGAAAATAGGGGAACATGCACTTTAAATCTACAATTTTACCAGAAAGAAAAAGATAAAATATTTAAAGATTTCCTAGGCTAAATCTGACAGAACAGAGAAAATGGCAAAATCAAATAACATAAAAAATATAGTAACCTCTGAAGAGATGAATGAATTGGCAAATTAATATCTTTTGGATTAAGGGAAAAGGAGGTGCACATGGTATGTTGCAGATCTAAACATATTGAAAAACAGTATTCATTGGTCTTTAGATATAAGTAAAACTAATTTCTTAGCATCACATATATTCATAATTTATCTTCCAAGTCCTTTCATGTGATGTTTTTCACAAATATGAGTCAGTACCTTATTCTTCAATATTTATGCTCTAAAAATTAGTAGATTTTGATAAGCCACCTTTTGAATTACTAACAGCTGAACAATAATTCATGTATTCATGTTTCTATTTTTGACATTATCACTGAAGTAAAAATCTATTATTTCTTTAAATTTATCATTTATCATAACTTTTCTTAATATGCAAATATCTTGGCCTATAACATTTTACAAGCAAAAATAATATATTACTTAACATTTTTTTGAATCTTAAATTTCTTCTGAAAATAAGAGAAATGCAAATGTTCATTCTGAAATACAAAAACAGACATTTTAAAATCCCTGAAATATCAGGGCAAATATGCTTAATGTAGGCTAACAAAAAGACAGAGGGTTGTAAAGATATCTTACATGGTGGAGCCGGTAATCTTTTCCTGTTCCCCAAAACGCTTATGATAGCCTAGTCTCGGTTCTATGTTCTAAAAACTTATTAAAATTGCTAATACTTTCATGTATATAGATTATAGAATCTAAAGATTTCAAAGTAGTTTTAAGAGTTGGACGTCAGCATGATTATTTGTCTTCTTTAATCATTCATTTATTGATTTACTCATCTACTGTGTGTCTAGTATTATTTTAAGTCCCAAGTATGGAGGCAAGGAGAAAACATATCCTCATTGCTCTATTTTTTTATCAAGCTTAAAAACGAGTACAACAATGGGGAAGTAGATCAACTATTGGAAGTGCATAAAAAGTGGCAGCAGTCTGGTCTAGAATGGATTAGGCAAGACTGCCTGTGAAAGTCATTACTAAACTCACAATTCAAGAAAAGTAGTTTGGCAAGCAAGAGTGGAGGAGGAGAGCTAATAAAAGACAGAGGAGATCCACAAGTAACGGCTCATTTAGAAATACCTTGTTGGAAATTGGTTTAAAAGCTAATGTGGGTCAGCTGAGAAACTGAAAGAAACTGAAAGTAGCTAACAGAGAAATAAGAGGTCTATAAAAATAAATAATCTGGTAACCAAGATAGTCAGGGATCATATACTGAATGGTCTGTAAACAGTAAAGAAAAAATGTACACTAATCTAGGATTGTAGAATGATTAGGTTTGTGTTCTGAGAAAACAGTCAACATGTATCTTAAGTTGATATTCACAACTTACACAATAGCACCTTCTTTTCTAATAAATTATTTCTCTGGCAGTTCATAATTTTGGATTGTGCCCAGCACAGTTTGCATATTATGTTTGAGTTTTAAAATTGTGTCTAAATCCTATAGAGGACATGGGAGTTTTGTCTAAATCCTTTGGAGAATTCTATAGGGAACTTCTTTTCCAAGACTTGGTATATACTTTCAAATGGGGCTCCTCTTTTGGGCCTTTTGTTTAGAAAGCTGGGTCTTTAGTTATCCCAGTCTTCTGCACAATTACGTAACTGTGTCCATTGCTGAGTTCAAGCAGTGGGCAGGAAAATAATATATCAACCAGTCTGGCCCTTCCCTATTGGACCTAAATCTTCACAGAGCATAGAGAAAGCAGCCCCTTCAACAGAAGTTTGGCTTATGAGAACTTCCACTGCCAGTTTCTGCCACGACTACCACTAGATGTTTGAGCAGTAGAATACAGGGAACAAGAGGGAAAACAAAAGACAAAAGAAAAGCTTGGAATTTCCACCCTACCTCTGAGTTTTAGGTATTCCTTTTCCTATATAATAGGCAAGATAGAGATATTCTTTCATAGCTCTTAAAGTCTATGCTTTGTTGCTCACTTCCTGGTTTCCTGTGTAATGATTTCAGGATGGGGTGGTGGAAGGTATGATGGCGGTAAATTGATGTAAATTGTCGTGTTAATTGAATTCTGCTCTTCTTCCACATCAACCTGCTACAATTTACCTTTCAGAGCCCATAAATAACTGTTCCATGCATTCATTTCATGTGCTATAAGATTTGTGTCTCATCTTCTTTATTTTCCACATGGAGTTGGATACAGATATCCAATTTTAATGGTAACATTTGTTGAAAGACTATTCTTTCTTGATTTAAAAGCCTTTGCTCCTTTGTCAAAGGTCTGGTAACCATAACCATATAGAAATATTTCTGGGTTCTCTCTTCTGCTCCTTTGATCTATGTGTCTCCTCTTTTGTCAAAAAAACTCTGTCTTGATTGCTGTAGTTTTATGGTAGGTCTTGTGCTCAGGTAGTGTTAGTTCTTCAGCTTTGTTATTCAATATTGTGTTTGCACTGTAGGATGTTTGCCTTTCCACATAAGCTTTTAAATAGACTTGTTGATAGCCAAAAAATTGCTTTCTGGAATTCTGATCAACATTGCATTGAAGGAATCTATCAATTTTGGAAGGATTGACATGTTAACAAAAAAAATTTCTCTTTATTTAGATTATCTTTGATTTCTTTCCTCAGAATTTTGTAGTTTTCTTTGTATTTTTCCAGTATATATTTTGTGAGATTTATAAAGATATTTTATCTTTATCTTTTAGTGCTATTATAAATGAAATCATTCTTTTAATTTCAAATTGCAATTGTCCAATACTGATGCATGCAAAATAATATTTATAATTTGATGTTGAGTAGAGAAAACAAATTACAAACAATGTGGATGATACAAGGATAAATGTCTCTTAAACATGTGAAATATAAAACATTTCTTATGTGAAATGAGAAAAATATTTCTTAAAAAATACATTTGTTTCACTTGACATATCAATAGGAATTCAGAAATGTTCAAGAGTCACTCACTTCAGTTTCTTACCCTTGGTGACATGTGGATATAGGACCATGTCTTTCATGTTTCACAATCTTAAAGCATTTGGAGGTGGGATCTTCGGGAAGTAATTAGGTCATGAGGATAAAGCCCTTATGAATGTTTTTAGTGTACTTGTACGATTCCAGAGAGCTAGCTGACTCTTTCTACCATGTGAGAATACAATGGGAGGACCATCATATCCAGTCCAGTACATGAGCCCTCAACAGACACTGCATGTATCAGCATGTGTCTTGAAGAAGTTTCTCACAGGGAAAGGGTGCATAGTTCACAATGAATTTTTAAAAATTCAAGAGAATACTGTCAAAATCAGTTTAGGCTATTATAAATTACCTTATATTGGGTAGTTTCAACAGCAAGTATTTATTTTTTATAGTTTTGGAGGCTGGAAAGTCCAAGATGAAGGTACCAGGAGATCTGATGTTTGGTGATGACTTACTTCATGGTTAATGAATTGCTGTCTTCCTGTTATATCCTTACATGGTAGAAAAAAAGAGAGTTACCTGATATCTTATCAGGGCACTAATACTATTAGTAAGGGCATCACCCTCATCATGTAATTACTTCCCAAAGGTCCTACTTTCAAATACCATCACATTGGGATTAATGTTTCAACATATGAATCTGCAGGAAAAGGATGGGGGAATACCAATTTCAAGCCATTGCCTTCTGCCCTGGCCCCTCAAAACTCATGTTCGTCTCACATGCAAAATACAATTATTCCATCTAAACAGTTTTCAATGTCTTAACTTGTTCCAGCATCAACTGTAAGGTCAAGGTCCAACATCTCATCTAAATATCATCTAAATCAGATATGGGTGAAACTTGAGGTATGACTCCTCCTGAGGCAAAATTCCTTTCTAGCTGTGAACCCGTGGAACCAAGCAAGTTAAGTATTTCCAAGAAACAGTGGTAGGACAGGCATAGCATAGACATTCTCATTCTAAAAGGGCGAAACTGAAAAAAAAAAAAAGTAATAATAAGTCCCAAGTAAGTCTAAAACCTAGCAAGACAAACTCCATGAGATCTTATGCCTCAAGGATATTCATCTTTGGCTAGATTATTTGCCTCTTAGGCCCCCTGGCATGGTGGGTCCTCCTTCCAGATTCCCTAGGGCAGAATTTCTACCTTGTGAACTCACTAGGGTGAAATCCTACCCCTAGGGCTCTGATAAGACAGGGTTTTAGCCATGAAAGCTTTGAGTGGTCCCACCCTGTGCGTTTGAGTGGTGGTTTCTGGTCCTTGAAAGCAGTGTGATTCTTCCCCCTCCTTTCTGAAATCAAGAGGCAACCTGATTATCTCTGAATTGCTTTCGAGATCCTTTACCTTATCATGAAAAATAAAGTCCACTTCCAACTAAACAGCTGTATGGTCCTGTCCTATAAAATCTAAGACAGACAACATTCTTCCATTCCTACTCTCTTTTTGGAATATTAGGGTTCAGAGGTTCAAGGTGCCCTCAGCTCCCCTGAGAGGACATTTCTCCATGTTCTTGGTCTCCTTCCCTCTCAAGAATGAGAGAGGGGACCACGGTGCAGTGTGCCAGACTCAAAAGTATTTGTAGAAAGTGATTTATTTAAAGAGAGAACCAGGAGAAGGAGAGAGAAAGAAACAGCTAACTCTCACAATGAGTGAGAAAATCCAGAAAGATGGAATCCAGGAGAGGAAAGCTGCTTCCACACTGAGTGGAAGGGAATAGAGAGAGATGGAGTTTAGGAGGGGAAGACAAGCATCCACGAGAGAGTGTGGAAGGGGACTCCAGAGGGGAAATCCAGGAGAGAGAAAGGGGAGTGTTCATGGAAGGGGACCCAAACATGAAGGCTGAAGGGGTGTGGAAGAAGGGGACTTTTAACCTGGGAGGAACCTCCACCTTCTCTAAGACCCCTGCACAATGAAAGGAATTCCTTAGAACTTCTGCTGGAGAAATTGACTTTTGACGCTTTCCTTCACCAGCAAAATTCAAACATGAAAGGTTAAATCTTCCTGATGGAGAGAGATGTGAAGGTGACATGGCACTGGGCAGTTCTTGCCCTTAAAACTATGCCTCCTTGTGGACCCAGGAAGAGAACACATTCCCTCATTTTCTCTTTAGGTCAAACTTACAATTTTCCTGCTGGGGTGGTTGATTAAGTCCATGGTTCACCCCATACCAATATTTTTATCAAAGGGATGCTTTCTTTTTATAATATAGATAGGCTGAGTATGAGATCAAGAGATTGAGACCATCCTGGCCAACATGGTGAAACCCCGTCTCTACTAAAAAGTACAACAAATTAGCCAGGTGTGGTGGTGCATGCCTGTAGTCCCAGCTACTCAGGAGGCTGAGGCAGGAGAATTGCTTGAAACCGGAAAACGGAAGGTGCAGTGAGCCAGGATTGTGCCACTGCATTCCAGCCTGGAGATAGAGCAAGACTCTGTGTCAAAAAAAAAAAAAAAAAAAAAAAAAGAATTTTCTAAATCTTTTAAGTTTTAGTTTGTTTTGGCTTAAGGATTTCATATTCAAGATAGATCTCTCTTTTTGCATTTTACTTTAAGCAGTGAAGAGGAACAAAAATAGTTTTTCAAAACTTTGCTTAGTCTCTTTAGCAAAATATTCACTTTCATTGCTCACAATTTCTACATTCAACAAACCACTGGAAAATAAATACATGTCAGCCAATTTATTTGCCACTTAGTAAAGATTGCCTTTTTTGCCGTTTCCAATAACATGTTTCTCAATTCTGTCTGATAACTAATCAGAATGAGCTTTACCAGTCATATAGCTAGCAACATTCTGATCATTATTACTTAGGTATTCTCCTAGAAGAAGGAGGCCTTCTCCAACTCTCCTTCTTTTTTCTCCGAGCCATCACCAAAATTATTTTCCACAATTCCTTTACAACAATCTTGGTTTCTTTTTGCACGTACCGCAGAACACTTTCCACCTCTACCTAACACCCACTTCCAAAGCTACTTCCACATTTTATGTATTTGTTACAGCATCATACTTACTTCTTCATATGTTTCTGCCTTAGTTTGGGTTGCTGTAACTAATTACCATGGACCAAGTATAATAGCTTAAATGACAAATATTTATTTCTTATAGCTCTGAACTCTGGAAGTCCAGGATCAGTTGCTGGTACATGCAGTGTCTGGTGAGGGCTCTTGTACTGGATTGCATATGGTGGTCTTCCCATTATATTCTCACATGGTAGAAAGAGTCAGCTAGCTCTCTGGAATCATATGAGTACACTGAAAGCATTCATTAGGGCTTTATGCTTATGACCTAATTGCTATCACATTGGTGTTAGGGTTTCAACATATGGATTTGGGTGGAGACACAATCATTTTGTTATAAATGTTTAGAAGTAAACATTTATATTGCATGACCAAATTATCACTTAAAGAACATTCACACATACATCTGCCTCTGAAATCCTGGAAATGTGAGAAATCTGTATACCTGTCAGAATATTCTACATTATATCTTGCTTTGGTTGTGTATCTTTTGTTATAACTTAAACTAACTAGCACCATATATTATCATTTTATGTCAATAAAATCAGAGTGCTATATGGAGAACATACTCTACATAGGTATATGTCTTTAAGTGTAGGTTGAAAGTATATTGCAAAGGTAAATTCAAACTACTGAGAGTTGTTAGACATCAGAAGCATTTTGGAAGAGGAAATATGAATGACTTTTACATACTTTTAAAATGTCATTATGCCAAGTGGATTTAAGTATCTTACTAAGGTTTTGATTTTCTGTTGACTTACAAGATTGATCATTTTTAATGTAATCATTGTAATTTAGATAGCCTCATGCAAAAAGCTTGTTCAAGTTTGTTGTTCACTTTTTCTATTTTATCATTTTTCTTTTTCTATGATCTATAGGAAAATACTCATACTCTGGATAAGTTTTACAAATATCTTCTCCTACTGTCTGGGCTTGCTTTTAAATCTTATTTGATATCTTTTGTTGAACAAACATTGTTGATTTAAAAATAGTCCACTTCATAAATTTGTGAATGATTTGCATTGTTTGAGTACCAAATAATTACACTTCATTGATAAAGCCATCTCCCCAAATCTACAATTAACATCATACTTTATGGTGACAAACTAGGTGTCTTTTTCTAGATGCCTCTGGAACTAGTGAGGTAGATCCACTCTCATTACTCTTATTCAACATTATACTGTTAGCCACAGCTAGTATAATGAGGTAAGAAAAAGAAATAATAAAAGGTTTACAGGTTGGGAAAGAAGAAATAAAATGATGGTCTTTGTTGGAAAATTATATAATTGTCTTTGTAGAAACTTCCAAAGAGTTAAAAAAAAAAATTCTTAATGAGTTCTAACAAAAACAATCTATTTAGATCATATGAATTCTAAAGAAAATCTGAAAATTAATGAAATATATAGTTTTATCAGTTAAAGCACTATTTTAGTATTTCTTTTTAGAGCATATTTTATGATGCCTAGAATGTATACTGTAATGAAGACACAAAAATTGCATATCCATATGCAGTCAAATCAACCCAAACACAGGACATACAATTTTGAGAAAAGAGAATTCAAAATAGAGCATAGATTAAATTTAAAATACAAAATGATAAAATACATAGAAGAAAAAAACAGAAGAAAGGTCATGCATCCCTGAGATTAGTAGTAACTTTTTAGATATTAATACAACGTGAAAAGTATGACCCATGGGAAAACATATGGTAAGTCTGACCATATTAAAATGTAAAATGTCTCCTCAGTGAAAGACAGTGCTCAAAGAATGAAAAGATCCAGAATCAAAAAATATTTCCAACACACATATTTAATATAAAACTTGTACCCAGGCAAAAGAAATGAACAGATATTTCACCCAAGAAGGCATATAGATGGCAATGGGACATTAAAAAAGATGTTCAATGGTATTTACCATTAACAAATATCAAATTCAGAGATACCTATATACACCTATTAGAATGGTTAAAATCTAAAAACCTGTAAATAACAATGCTGGTGTTGATGCCAAATAAAAACTCTCTCATATTGTTGATGAGAATACAAAATGGTACAGCCACTTTGGGACACAGTTCGGCAGTTTTTTACAAAGCTAAACATAGTCTTACCATATGATATAGCAATCATACTCCTACATATTTGCTCAACTGATTTGAAAATGTATGTCAAAAAAACTCTATGAGCATGATTTAGCATATTTTTTTATAATTGCTCCAAATTGGAGGCAGTCAACATGTCCTTCAATAGGTAAATAAGTAAACAAACTGTGGTCGTTCCATACAATGGGATATTGTTCAGCCACAAAAATAAATGAGCTCTCAAGACAGTAAATAACATGAGTTAAGTCCAAAATGCATATTAATAAGTGAAATAAGACACTTTCAAAAGGCTATGTGCTGTTTGAGTCCAATTACAAATCTTCTGGAAAATGGAAAACTATAGAAAACAGTGTTTTTCAGGGTTTCAAGAGAGGAAAGGAAGGCTGAATAAGGAAAACACAGATTATTTTACGGCAGTGAAATTATTATTTTTGTTACTGAAATACTAGTTACATGACAGTGTGCATTTAGGAAAATCCATAGAATTTCACAACATAAAGTAAGGTATACAAATTGTGACAACAGTCTTTAGGAGATCTTGTGGTCCTAGGGTAGATGCAGACTATTACAAATCAGCTTCAATTTATTATACATGATTTGATCAATCTCGTTAAAAGATGTGGCAGGAAGTCACTGACCTAGACCATACAGTCTGTAAGACTAAAAGCAAAAAATAAAAACTGTAAATTCATGGTGTAGTGTAAGAGCCAGTTTTCTCACTGTTAGCATGGAAAGTTGCAGATGAGCAAAGAGAGAATAGAATGGTCCACATAGCAATGAATTAGAGTCAGAGGCATCAGCTAACTCATGCTTAACTTGTTTTAGTTCAGTATAAACACGAATGGTTACTTATAAAAATATTTATATATGACTTAGTATATACATACATTTTCATGCTCTATCAGTTGAGAGGTCCTAGAAGAATGACACCTCAGTAGAAACAAGCACAGCTAGGTCTTGGTTGATAATATGAATCACCAATAAAAGAAACCAAGGTTCCTTGGAGAAGTGGCTGATTTCAGGACTAAAGTAGAAAATGTACTAGATGATTTCAGAGTATCTTTTATGCCAAAATGTAAGGACATTCCCCTATAGCCCCTTATAACCCCTCATAACAGTTTTATGTGGAAAGGACATAGCCAACTGAAAGAGCTTCAAATGTCTAAAGTACTAACAATTTGAGGAAGAAAATAAAGTAGTATTGGGCTGTAACAAAAAGAATACAATAAGTATCCATGAGTCCACTAATATAAACAAATAATTGAAGCAGTACATAAATGAGACAGAGGAGACAAATGCTCCTGGTGCATAAAAGTTCCAAAAACTTTAGGTAATTATTCTGCTGTCACAGGAGGGAATGTAAGTTCCCACTGTTTAACGTTGGCTGCATGTAATGACTTCCTTCCAAAGAGAAGGGAAATTGGGAGAAAAATACTATTTTTATTGTGGATTAACCTGAGAAATACTGCCTCAGATGATCACAGGTAACATCAACAGTAATAGGTCATGTTAATAATTTGTGCTCTCAAAATGAGGCAATGAGAATGGCAATTTACTTCTATGATTTCCTCCCAAAAACAAAATCCCAGTCTAATCATGAAAAAACAAACAAAAAAACATCGAGGCACATTTTACAAAATACATGAACAATACTACTCAAAACTCTCAGAATCATAAAAAGCAAGGAAAATGTAAGAAGCTGACAGTCAAGGGCAACCTAAGAAGGCAAAAATATGAACTGTAATATGTTTTTCTCTACTGTGTTCTGGAACAGAAAAATAATATAAGTTAAAACTAGGGAAATACAAATGGGTTTCAGCATGCACTTTGGTTAATAATGTATCAATATTAGTTAATTAATTACAACAATGATACCAGATCATATAATATACTAATATTGGGGAAAACTGTATGTGAGGCAAGTGGGCATTCTAGTGCCACAAGTTTTCTCTAAACTTACAATTGTTATAAAATTAGAAATTTATTTAATTTTACTTACATAGAAATACAGTAGAACCAAAGATAGATACTGATCAGGTCATTCTACAATTTGATTTTATTTTTATTGTTGTTATTAGTTTCTAAGATCTTTTGTGAATGGTAGTGCTGATAAACAAAGACTCTAACCACTTTTTTACTTAAAAATAAACAATCATGTCATTTTTCATTATCAATTTGAGGAGTATATGTGTGGGGGTGTGTGTGCATATGTTGTAATTATAAAATCAGAATTGAAAATTACCATAGTATTGAGAATTCTAGAGCCTATTTATAAAAATGTTATAGACATTTTACCTAGAAATAAATACAACACACACACGCACATGCATACTATATATAGATAGATACAAACACACACACACACACACAATCTATATATGTTTCACATATACATGTTAACAGTAATTGTTTAAATTTTTCTCAGCACATAATATGGTATCTGGCTGCTAATGTTTGATAAACATTTGTTCATTGACATATAGATCTTTATAATTGATTTCACGTTCATTCTGTTTGTTATAAATCTGTGTTTTCCTTTATATACTTCTTAGACCTGAACAACTAGCACTACTGATTTATAAAAAGAAATTTTTTAAAATATGCTTAATCAAATAAATGGCACTTAGAGAAAATTTGGTTCCACATAAAAATTCCAGTGCAACATGTATGACTCATTATCTCATTTATTTGTTTAATAATGCTTTCTATTAACAATTTGTATACCAAAGTCTACTAATGTATTATAAAACTGATGATTATGCTTTTTGTCTATAGGCAGAATCTTTTACTTTTCTGGAATCACTGCCAGAAAAAAATCGATCTCAAGAGACTATGAGGAAGTTTTTGAGATCCCTTCTTCCTCCTAGATTTGTATGGATTATTATTTATATCTGGTTGCAGAAAGGAAAATTGGATTGATTCTCACTCCAATGCTACTGATAGTGAAATCTCCTGAAATGAGCATTTGTTGTGATGATTGACAGTATAAATTATATGAGCTTTTAAGTAACCATGATTTCATTGTAAATTCTCATGTTTAAATTTTTCAAGTGTTTTAAACCACTCATAGTCTTCAAAATTAAACACTTAACCCCGAAAGGCAGTGGAACAAATATATAAAGTTGAAAGACTCTTCAGATATATTTTCCAGAAAATACATCATTTCTGTAAATTATTTTATTATACTTATTTGATAAAGTCCTTCTAGAATAAACATTTCTCTATTATTTTTTAGTATTTTTAATAGAAAAACATGTAAGTTACATTATCTTTCAATATCTTTGATGTGTTATTTAATGTCACATAAAACCTCAGATGGTTAAGAGAACACAATTTTTAAGTGAGTAATTCTAAAAATTATATTACTATTATTTTCAATATTGTGATTTATTTTTAAAAAACTAAATAGAGACTCTATCATTCAAAACCAAAAACATATGAATTTATCTTGCTACTATTTTCTTATATTTAAGATACATTCACACTTTAAAAATATGAAAATTTTGCTTTAATGAATGTACGTGCATGTGTGCATGCATGTGCAGGTATACGTAGTTTTATATTAATATAATTAATATGTATACACACATTCAAACACACACACACAGTTTTTCACAACTACTAATGATTGTTGCAGAAATTCAGAAAACCATTGTGGTTTGGACAAAATAAATGATTTACTGGACTAAAGATCAACTTCAAGACATCCTGGCACCACTAAAAGTTCAGAACCTGACAACAGTGACTCAGATTTTCCAACAAAAATGAATTAAATATTATTGTGGTTAGTATTTGTGGTTTGTCTTGAATTCTTTATCTTTTTAAAGGTTCTCTGCATTTTTCCTCACTGTGTTTTTCTGTCAATTTAAATAAACATTGTTTCCCTTTTTACTTTTCTGTTGCTTTCACATCTGTAAATGTTAGATGTAGTTCTTTCTTTTATTTCTTATTTGGGATATATTAGAAATAAGACATACAAACACAATTTCATGTTTCTAATATTTCTGTATTACTCAGACTAAAAATTTTGTGTGTCTATTAATCTAACTTTTATTAACTGCTTAGATATACATATATTTATTGAAGAGATTATTTTCCTCTTAGAATCAAGGACAGATTTGCTGAAAAAAAATATAAGTGCATCCACACTAGTCTCTGTTTCTGTTGTTTTTCACTTATTAATACCTATATTAATGATGTTCAGTGATTTCTTGAAGAATTTCTTTGCCTTGCTTTGCATGTAATTCTTTTTTTCTTACCAATTTAATTTTATCAGGTTGTTATTCACTGGCTGTGAAAATCATGAATAAGGAAACATTTGAGTGCTGTCTGAAAAGATAAACAATATTTAAACATGCAGAGGTGAGATAGGAGACAATCCCAAGTAATGGGGAAAGTAAAAGCAAAGTACAGAGGACTATGCAGATCTTAAGAGCATAAGAGGTGCTGACCAATTATTTGGATATTCTTGAATATGTACGGATAGATTAAAGGTATCTTCAAGAGGAGCTTAAATACCTTTTACTTATTCTGTAGCCAATTATGAGCTCATCAAGATTTTTTTTTTTTGATGTGAGACATGTGATCAGATTCATGCTTTAAAGTTACTAATGTAAATATGGACTATAAAATATATATCAGGGTGAGTTTCAAAAAAGGTGTTAGATTAGCTAGATGGAATGCTTCTCTGAAAATGTAAGAAGGGCTGGGACTAGAATAGTAAGAAAATCAAGAAGAGAGGATTACAAGTGATTCTGAATTGTCAGGTCTAGATTGCCTGAAGAAAAGAAATTCTAGAATTCTATGCTTTTATCATTAATTCAGTTATAAACACATTAACTTCAAAATCCCATCAGCAGGCCAGTGGCATACACCTGTAATTCCAGCACTTTGAGAGGCCAAGGTGGGTGGATAACTTGAGTATAGGGAATTCAAGACCAAACTGGGCAACATGGTAAAAAAAAAAAAAAAAAATCTCTACAAAAAAAATTAAAAAAAAAAAAAAATTAGCTCATCGTGGTGGGGCACACCTGTAATCCCAGACTTGGGTGGCTGAGGCAGGAGGATCACTTGAGCCTGGGAGGTCAGGCTGCAGTGATCAAGATCATGCCACAGCACTTCATCCTGGGTGAAAGAGTGAGATCCTATCTCACAAAAAATCTTATCCTTACCTAGAAATATAAATACAATGCACAATTAGAGCAAAGAAGATAGTTGAGGCAAACATGATTCTTAAATTTTATCTTTTAATTTAATTTTTTTATAAAGATGGGGTCTTGCTATGTTGCCCAGGTTAATCTCAAACTCTTGGTCTCAAGTGATTCTCCTCTCTTGGCTTCAAAAATTTCTAGGATTACAAGTGTTAGCTACCATGCCTGGCTCATGTGAGGATTGTTTTGTTTTGTTTTGTTTTTCTTTTACATCATTTGTTTTTTAAGTTGACCAACTTTAATGACTGCTTTTTGTGCTGCAGATGCTACACTGGAGACAGGAAATGAACCAGTCATCATTCTAGTTCTTGAAGTGCCCAGTGTAAGAAGATCATATTTGGTGAAACCAAACTAATTTTGGGGTAAGTACAAGAAATTTAGTGTTTTTAATCTAAGTGTTAAATCTTAGATGCCTAACCTCTAAGGGATCAAATTAGAGTCTTGATTCTATGTAAGGGCTACAGAACTATTAGGTAACATTTGTGAAAATAATCATATGTACATTATTCTGATAAATAAAGCCATAAATTTTATCAGCTAATAATATTGATATATATCCCCCCAAAATTAAAATCAATTAGAGTAGAATGAATAGAATGAAAGGAATCAAGACAGTACATTCTGAATGTCTATATATATGTGTGTGTGTGTGTGTGTGTGTGTGTGTGTATATATATATATATATATATATATTTTTTTTTTTTTTGAGACAGAGTTTCACTGTTTCACTCTTATTGCCCTGGTTGGACTGCAGTGAGCAATCTCGGCTCACTGCAACCTCTGCCTCCCAGCTTCAAGGGATTCTCCTGCTTCAGCCTCCCACCACCAAACCTGGATGATTTTTTTTTTTTTTTTTTTTTTGTTTTTAATAGAGACAGGGTTTCAGCATGTTGGCCAGGCTTATCTCAAATCCCTGACCTCAGGTGATTCACCCACCTCAGCCTCCCAGAGTGCTGGGATTGCAGGAATGAGTCACCATGCTCAGCCTATATATTTTTTTTAAAAAAAAAAAACAAGAACCAGAGCAATTATAATCAGAGAGTTAAAATAATTAAAACAATCCATTACCACTAAATACAAAAGAAGGAAGAAAGTTTCAAGAAGGAAGAGATTGACAAATGCTACATATGAATTATGTTCATAGATTTGAAGGTAGAGCAATTGCAACTACAAACAACATTATCTTCTGCAGACAATAGAAAGAACAGTGGTTGATCAGAGTAAAAACTAATAGTAAATATGTTCAACTGTCAGTTCACTATTGACTTTAAACTGTGCTGCTACCAAATTATAAATAATATGTGTTTTCTTTTAATTTTGTTTGTTTTATTGTGGTAGAAAGTTTACCCTATATCAAAATGAATGCCACCTGAGTGTAGCCTGAATGACTTACAACACATAGGAATTTATTTTTATGTTTTGTCTTTATTGTATAAATTTGAGCCATAGAGTCCGGTGAACTTGAGCTCAAAATTCAAATTTTGTCATGATCTGGTTACATAACCTTAGAAAAGTAATTTTACCACTTTCTAATTACTAATTATTTTTTCATCTATTAATATTATAAAAATAATTAGCAACATATATATGTTATATATAAAATGTTTGTATATGAGGAAATAATAGGAGACATCTGGTGGCCTCATGGGAGGTTTGAAAAGAAGCCCAGAGTGAATGACAAAAAATCATTCAATGGTAAAAATGGACAAAGAATGGAGATGTTGGAGCAGCAAAATATTGATATACATTAAAGCATATTTCAATATAGTCTGTAAGATCAAGTGCAGTGGAATTCTTTACCTGTTTAGTTTTGTAAGTAGTTAAGGATGATGTTGTCATGCTTTCCATAAGACAATAGATTTCAAGTGATTTATTACTTTAAAATGATATCAATTTTAGTAGCATTTCATCTATCCTAAAGGTTTTTTGAAAGGGGCACTTCAATATATTCTGATTTTCATGATCTCTTTCAGGGTACTGCAGTAGCGATTACAATTGTTATGTGTATAGTCTGCAGTGCAGAAAGGCAAACACCTACTGAATTTGAAATGATTAATCTAAATGTAATATTTACAAATGGTGATTGCTTAATCTTGTTAGCCTGGACAATAGCTCTTTCAAAGTTTATATCAGATATCAGAGAAATATTTTAATTATTTGTGGCAAAAAATACAAAAAAAACTCCACTTATCATACTGAAGTTAACTTGCTCAAGCAAATAATACGTATTTGTAGACCTGCTATAAATTGAGGAAGAATCAAAATGATAATAATTACAATAAAAAAGATAGCAATAGTGATAATAATCATTAATAATAATTGTTATGATTATGAATAAACCACGTTTCAGGTCTTGTTTTAGGTGATATATATGTCCACATTGAACCCAAAAGCACTTATGAGATAAATGGCTTTCTGACATCCTTTTTTATGTAAAAAGACAGTGAGATACAAAATGTTCAAGCAACTTGGCATAAATCTTGAGATACAGCGTGTAGGAGAAAAGAGAAAGTTGTAAGTAATCTCCAAATATAACCACTAATTCCTTCTATGGTCATGAGAGCATATTGTTCCTCACATCAAGAGATGAAATCTATTTCCTGTTCTCTTGAATGTGAGTTATTCTTGTGACTTGCTTTTATATTAAAATGTGGTGCAAATGACATACTTGGGTTTCTGAGCTCAGAACATAGTGAATTCTGCTTCTCTCTTTTGGGTTCAGTCTCCTTTGTGTAAGGAAGACCAGCCTAGACATTGAATGATTAGAAGCCTTACATGTGGGATCCTGGAAAATGAAAGCCATCTTGCGTTATTTTCATCCCAGCTCAGTTGCCAGCTGAATGGAGCTTTGTAAGGGACTGACCTCCAGCAAAATCTACAGAAGAATTACCCAGCTGAGCCTGAGCACATCCAGAAAAATCTTAAATAAAATCTTAAATCTTTAATAAACCGTTATATTAAAGCACCAAGTTAAGCAGATGAGTGTCACACAGTTGACCACGAATGTAGATACTGAAACCTATGAAGTGCCAGTATAACCAAAACCTAAAACATGTTTGTATGGCTTAGAGAAGAGTTATTCCTGCTGGAAGTATGAATTATAAAATGCTGCTTTGCTTGGCAAAAAAAGCAGACCCTGCTCTGAACTGATGCAGCCTCATGCCAATGCACACATTACAAGCTTGCAATCCTTGTTTTATTCTGTACAAGCAACTCTTCCTGTCTTCTTACTCAGGTACAACTTACATAACTTTAAATGCTGAGAAAAATGGCAGAATTTATAAATGGGGAAAAAGACGAACAAATATTAAGTCTTCAGTGATTATAAGGGGCTGAAAGTGGGTGAAGACTACAGATGACAAGGGCCATACAATGGGTCACCCATGGCTTAAGCCTCAAAAAAAGAGTTTTTTCAGAGTCACAAGAGGATGGGAGAGGAACGATCTTCAAGCAGCACTAGGAGCAAGACCTTGAGATATGTGTCCATCAACGCCACATGAGTAGCTGCATCTGTTTTCTTATCACTCTGACCCCAAACCATTCCACACACATTCAGTCTTGATCGGTAATTTTACTTCCTATCATTTTAACAATTTAGCACTTGATTTAGAATAAAGTACACTCTATTTTAATTCTCTAAATATACTAAACTAACCTTCATTTGAAGGTATTTTCATAGGTTTCTAAACCTATCACATTTTTCTATATCTTCTTTCCAACATATCGCTCACATCTCACCCTAAACCTTTATTTCTTTAAGAGGCATTCTTTGACTTTAACAAGATGAGTTCCACACGTTATATCTTATATTTGTACTTCCCTTACTCTACAGCTTGTCACACTTTAATATTACTAGCTTAACATTACTTTTTTCTCCAATGAACTCTAAACTCTATAAGAAAAAGGATCATGGAAGTCTTGTTCAAGATATATCCTCACTTCTCAGCACAGGAACTGAGGCAGAGAAGTGGAATAAATATTTGTGAAAGAATAAATGAGAGCTGGGTGTACTGGCTCACGTCTGTAATCTCAGCACTTTGGGAGGTCGAGGCAGGTGGATCACATGAGGTCAGGAGTTCCAGACCAGTCTGGTCAACAAGGTGAAAACTCATCTCTACTAAAAATACAATAAAATTAGCCCGGCATGGTGGTGGTAACACCGCCAGTAACCCCGGTAACCCCGACTCCTGAGGAGGCTGAGGCAGGAGAATCGCTTGAAAGCAGAGCGGGAGATTGCAGTGAGCTGAGATTGCACCACTGCATTCCAGCTTGGGTGACAAAGTAAGACTCTGTCTCAAATAATAAATAAATGAGTTACTGATGCTGACTTAAGGCAGAATGAGATATCAGAATTCTTTCCGCTGAACAGAGGAATAATTTAAGCATGAAAATAAGGTAACTTTATTGGGTAACAGGTATGAGGAAAATAAAGAACTGAGTGCTGAGACTCAAAACGCTGGTGACTCAGGTTACCAACACGAAAAGAGAATCAAATGCTCATACTAACCTGATTCATCAAGTGACTTGGATCTCGCCTCCGCCTCCGCCCAGGCCCCTACGCCTCCGCCCCTACACCTACGCCTCTACACCTACGCCCCTACGGCTACGCCCCTACGCCTCCGCCCCTACGCCTCTGCCCCTACGCCTCCGCCCCTACGCCTATGCCTCCGCCCCTACACCTACGCCTCTACACCTACGCCCCTACGGCTACGCCCCTACGCCTATGCCCCTACGGCTACGCCCCTACGCCTACGCCCCTACGCCTAAGCGCCTACGGCTACGCCCCTACGCCTCCGCCCCTACGCCTCCGCCCCTACGCCTCCGCCCCTACGCCTCCGCCCCTACGCCTACGCCTCCGCCCCTACACCTACGCCTCTACACCTACGCCCCTACGGCTACGCCCCTACGGCTACGCCCCTACGCCTACGCCCCTACGCCTATGCCCCTACGGCTACGCCCCTACGCCTACGCCCCTACGCCTAAGCGCCTACGGCTACGCCCCTACGCCTCCGCCCCTACGCCTCCGCCCCTACGCCTCCGCCCCTACGCCTACGCCCCTACGGCTACGCCCCTACGCCTACGCCCCTACGGCTACGCCCCTACGCCTCCGCCCCTACGCCTACGCCCCTACGCCTACGCCCTTACGCCTCCGCCCCTACGCCTACGCCCCTACGCCCCTACGGCTACGCCCCTACGCCTCCGCCCCTACGCCTCCGCCCCTACGCCTACGCCTACGCCCCTACGCCGCCTCCGCTACGCCTCCGCCCCTCCGCCCCTAGCCTCCGCCCCTACGCCTCCACCCCTAGCCTCCGCCTCCCTCCTCCTTTGTTGAGAGCAAGTCTGCCTCTGCTGTGCAGGCTGAAGGGCAGTGGTGCGATCTCGGCTCACTGAAACTTCTGCCTCCCGGGTTCAAGCAATTCTCTTGCCTTGGCTTTCCTGAGTAGCTGGGGTTACAGGTGCACGCCACCACGTCTGGTTAATTTTTGTATTTTATAAGAGACGGGGTGTTGCTATGTTGGCCAAGCTGGTCTTAAACTCCTGACTTCAGTGATCCGCCGGCCTGGGCCTCCCAAAGTGCTGGGATTACAGGCATGAGCCCCCGTGCCTCGCCAGATCTCTTCTTTAATAGAGAATAAAAAGAGAAAGGCACAATCTAAAACCACAGCAGGACAATTGTTTGTAAGGTTTCACGTTTCAACTATATCTGCAGCTTCTCTTTGGCTTAATAGTTACCGGTAATTATCTGTAATCGTAAAGATGGACTTAGCTTTACAACTACTGTTTCCCCCTTAAATACTTATTTGTTTTCACACTCTCAGTTTTCTCATACACAACTAGCGATCATTGTGTAAGACCAATACCAATACCTACGTTGCTTACAGTAATTGTGGTTTGGGCCCTGGGCATCACAGCAGTATACAAACCACCTCAAGAACAATGCAAATGCAAACACCATGGTTTATTAAATTCCATAGCTCAAGTTCTTGTCCATCTTTCTTCACAATATAACATATTAATAGTCTTAAAAAATCTTGTATAGTACGTATTGCATAATAATTTTTTTTTCTCCAGGACTGATATGCAATGTAATTCTGTTCCATTTCTGGAACAGAAAGGAGGCTTTCATATGATTTGCGTGCGTGTGTGCCTGCTGAAAACGTGTTTAAAAATATCCTTATCAGGATAGTGGCCCGACGTCTATCAGTTCGTAAGCAAGTTTCAGTAATTTATAAGACAAAAGCTGCATAAATGCATAGTAGAGACAAAATAAAAGAACAAATACATCCCTGACTTATGGTGGCATCACTTACAGTTTTCTAACTTTAGGATGGGAAAGTGAAAGGCACTGCACAGAAACTATCCTTTGAGTTTGGATCTTTTCCCAGGCCAGCAATATGCAATGTGATTCTTTCTAGTGATGCTGGGCAGTGGTAGTGAGCTGCAGCTCATGAGGGTAAACAACTGATACTGTACTCTGCAGTGCAGTATATAGAGAAAATATGAGATATCCAACACTTTATTGTAAAATAGGCTTTTTATTAGATGATTTTTCCCAAATGTGAGCTAATGTAAGTGTCCTAAGCACATTTCAGGTAGATTAGGCCAAGTTGTGACATTCAGTAGGTTAGATGTGTTAAATGAATTTCCAATTTAATGATATTTTCAGTCTACAATGGGTTTATCCCTCCATAACTCCATGGGAAGTTGAAGAGCATCTGCAGATAAAAAAATAAATAAATAAGCAAGGAGACAGTTAATTAACCCTAGGATCATTTATTGATCATATGATGATTAAAATAGAAAAATTGACTTGGTTTCTTCAAGCCTATTAGTGTAATAGTTATACATAAAAGTCAGTAGAAAGTTAAAAACTCTGGCAACTCTTGACCTTTCTAAATGCTGTATTCTATGTTTCTGATGTGTGAGAATCATAATGTTTTTTTGGGGGGGTGGGGGAAACTGAGGGGTGGAAGGCAGCTACTAGGTTTTAATTTGGGGCATTGATTCCTCGAGACTTACTTTTGAAACCAGGTCCTGAAACACTGCCATCCCTCCACATCCATAGAATCACTTCAAATTGCTACTGTGTGGGCATAGCTGGGCAGAATCAAATTCAGAATATACACAATAGGGCATTGCTGTGTGAAAGTACCAAACAAGATTAGGACTTACACTTCCTTAAGGAAATAAATTAAATAAATATAAAGGCTTTAAGTTATTTTGCTTTTAAGAATTATAGATTCATCGAATTTTGGAGCTATACGCAATCTTATAAAAATTGGGTTTAACCATTAATAGATGATGTATTACAGATCACACCTTTGGCGGCTGAAGACTTGAAAGGCTCTGATACTTGACGGTCTAGTTCTTGCTTTTAAAAATATTATCCACAAATCATTTGACAACTAAAAAAAAAAACAAAAACAAAAAAAAGGGAGCACCTAGCAAAGTATTCTGACAGGGGCTGGGACTGTCCCAACCCCAATTATTTCATATGTAAAGTGGAAAAAGTAAAAGTAATAATTTTCTATAAAAATTATACTTAAATGAAGTTATGAATACAAAAGAAATTTACACAATACCAGAACATAGTAACTGGTTCTAAAATAACTTTTAAAATAATAAAAATAGTTGTTAATGTTAATAATTTAACAATTAATAAAAATGTATTCACATTTCTTTCACTATAGATGCCACCCCCCAACCTTCAAGCAATGTTCTCAACCCTTTTATAGAAGCTCGTCATTCAATATCTTTTGCCGTGGATTCCTAGTCTTTGTGCACATGTCTTTTTCCTTGACACTTGAAAACTTTTCTGAAATCTACTACCGACATTCATTTTTACTTCAATAGAACTATGAGGGTTCTAGATTCTCCTGCCCCTATTTCTTCCTTCCCACAAGATCAGAGTATAAAATTTATATACATATTACTTACATATTTGGTTTTCTGAACATTGTTTTTTTGAACCTATGTGTGTGTTATCCATCGAAGAGTCAAAGAAGCAGATGGTGGCTATGGCTAATGACAATACCATTGATAAAAATCACCATGAAACTTATTAATGAGCAATCAATTTATTATTGGTTATCATTATTTTGAGGAAGAAATTGAAGATATCTAGAAAGTTGCCTTGGATGATGCCTATGTGTAGGGGCAAAGAATATTTAAAAAAACAATAAGAAAAAGAGACAAATATCCAAAAAGAAATGCTATAAAGCACATGCATGGTTAAAGTGTTCAAAATGGAGACAGAATGTTTGAAAAGATAATGACATTAAGCACTACTAAATGCCATGGACATAAAAGAGAGAACTAAAAGTTTCTATGGATCGTTTTTGCCACATTTTTGAAACTATTATCACGTGGACATGTTCATATTTTACCAGCTTCTAAGTCTAGATTTTCCTTCCTTGATCTTCATGTTTACGTTCTAGTTTCTGTCCTCCCTTGTATATTCAGCCAATAGATTGGTGTTGATGAGATAAAATTTCATACATTCTGTCTTCCTTAAGTTCTCAATGCCTTAGTGGAGTGTTTCTCAAAATGTATCTCCCAGCACACTTGTGTCAAAATCCCCCAAGATGTAGTTTGCTTACAAAAAAAAAAAAAAAAAAAAAAAAAAAAAAGTCAGGTACCAGGCTCTATCCTTTAATCCATTCGACTAAGGGACATATCTTCCTGCTTCCTTTTAGTGATAAGTTTTTACATACTTTTCAGTTTCATCACGGCAATGTATGTATCACATTTCCTCTTTTCCTGGGGTCAATTTCAATAATGTTGGAAAGATGGAAGCGTCAGTGAATCCAACCTTCTTTGTTCCTTAGATGGAATACAATTAATGTTCCTCAACTGAAGCTTTAAATGCTTGGAGTTTGGAGGCAGATAGCAAGCCTCCTGGCAAAGCTGTGTCCCAGAAAAAGCTCTTCACCTAGAAACTCTTCTTACATAATTACAAATACAAATTTTTTAAAAAAGAGGCTTAATTCTCTTGACTGAAAATAACAAAGGTGACTCTACCCCTATTTATATTTCTTAAAGCATTTATTTTAGCAAACTTTTGTAGTTGCAATTCCTGTACTTTTTCTCTTTGAAATGTATGGAAATTTTCATAAAAGCTAAATAACCCTCTTGTCAAATTTACACATAGGAATTTGTTTCTCAAGGTTTTTTTTTTTTGTTTTTTTGTTTTTTTTAATTTAATGATCAAGGAAGACAAAACATCTATCTTCTGGTTTCTGCAGAAGGGTGGGAGCCTAACTTCCATTGGCAACTTCCTCAAGTTGCAAAACTACCTTTTGTCATGTTACGTGAAATATAAGAAGTTTATTTTTCTTTTGGATAAAGCTAATGAGACAATCAGCTAATACAGATCATAATTATTAAAGAAGAAATAACTGAGTACTTAATCAACTTGACCAAAAAGAAAAATATAGCAACAAAGAAAATCAAAATGTAAGGAAAAGGGAAAACAAAAATAAAGTCTGAAATTAATAAAATAAAAAGCCAGTAAATTCATGTGAAAGACAAATTTTTAAAAAGCTTATTTTATTTGACATGAAGAATACCATAGATAAATGTCTTTTGAGATTAAGGAAAACAAGCAAACATGTTAGTTTCAATTAAGAAAGATAACATTCAAATATATGGAAGAGTATAAAATAATTAAAAGAAAATGCAGCTTTTTACTGTAAAAAAAAAACTTAGAAATTTCAAGAATGTTGATGATTGCTCTAAACATTTTTACACTTGCATTACATCTTTCAAAACCAAAGACATTAAAGCGGTAGCTTTCTTCTTCACAATTCAATTAGCTTTCTTAAATTAAGATTTAGACATTAATTTAATGGCACATTCCCTCTCATAGTTGCATTTATAATGCTAACATATTTGAGACAGTCATCTAAAATGATACTTGCCCGGGAGGCCCAAGGCAAAATAGTTTACCTTCAGGCCTATTAAGCATCATTCTGTAGGCCTAATGCAAATTAGATTCTGACTCTAGTCTAGTTTGGAATTTTGATTAGCCTGAGGGAACAGGGCAAAAGAGAAAAGAAGGAAGTATTTATTGAATATCACTATGTATCAGAAAGTTATTTTATGTATGCTTTCATGTAAACGAATTCATTTGATTTTCACAGCTGAAAAATATATTGTTATATGCTTTTCATTTTGTAGATGAAAGACAGAGTTTCACAGAGCACAACTTTTTCAAATCAGCCAGCAGGCAAAGGTAAAATTCGAACTTAGCATGATCGATGTCAAAGGTCGTCCCCTTTTCTGCTGTGTAATACCTCACTTTTTCCCGGAAAAGGTACAGAATGAATTCATCGGTTTCATATTTGGTTTATTTGCCTTCTTTGGTTTGTTTCTACAAAATTCTTTTTAATGTATGCACAGGGCTGGGAAGTGGACAGTTCAAGAAAATAAATGGTGGTAGAGAGAGTGTGCAGATATAAAGACATCAAACACTTATCGAGTACTTACTCTGTATTGTACTCTGTTGTCACGAATAAGAACAAACAGGAAATGAAATTAAATCTTTCATGATAGATATAATAAACAAGTAACAACTGAATAAGAAAAAATAATTTATAATGTTCTGATTTTGTGTGTGTGTGTGTTTTTTTTTTTCAAAATGAATGATGTTATGGAGTGTAAGTGGGGTAGAAGGAGCCAGTGATAATTTGTGGTGGTTTGTTAAGGAAGCTGTCTAAGATGAAGTGACTTGAATTGAGAGCTGAATGAAGAGAAGAAGCTGGTTTTGCAAATAGATGAGAAGCCCAGAAATCAAAGGTAAATCTGAAAGGAAATACAAAAATTCTGAAGCCTGATCCAACAGATAAAAGAGCCTGGGCATGGCTTTTATTCTAACTTGTGTAGGTGATTAATTGATGCAGATGTGAAATTCTAGAGAGAAAGAAAGAGGGGCTGCAGAAGTACCAGTAGCTCTTGTTACAGTGCAAGTTTCAATAGAGATAGAGAAAGATGTACTTAGTGTGAATTATACCAAATTTATATGAGCATTTTTGCTAAAATTTATCTAGATATATTTGCTAAATGTTTGGGACTTCAAGCAGTGGGTATGATTAGGCCTTTGCCTAAATAATTAATTCAGTGACTACATCTTTCATAAGTTGTCACACTTTCTTCAACCAAAAAAAAATATATATATATATGTACATATACTAAAACGCCATAGATTTGTTTTGTATATATCTTACTGTTATCTTCTTCCATTGTGTTTTAAAATTATTTGAATGAATCTTAAGTTGTTTTTCTTCTACAGCTTTTAGGTTTTTGAGAGTTTACTACTTACTCATTTTATGGGTTTAATGTTTATTAAATGAATGAGTGAATGTTACAGTGTCATAAAATATTTGTTATGTTTCGCTAATTGAAATTTCACTCTTCAGCATGGAAACTCTTTTCCTCGGCCTTCCTAGTATTACACTATTGAAAGACTTTTTTCAAGGTAAGAATACTGAAAACTGTAAAGTCTAAAATGGACAGATTAACTAAGACTTTTATCATTGGAACTGGACAGTTCAGCTTCTAGGGCAATATTTTTCTTTTGATTGAGATTTTAGAATCACAATTTGCATAACAGAATCTACCTTCACAAGTCAAACTCCCAGAGTTGTAAATTTTCATCTAGTACAAACATGTGCACTCAGCCAAGTGCACTCAGGATAATTCTTTATGAGTGTGGTCTGTTATGAAAAGGATGCACCAAGCAGAAAGCCCCAGGATTACATTGATGTAGGTCAGTCTCTTATTTTCATGATAGTATACCAACCTCAAAAATCTTCCAATTGCTCTGATGTTATCCCTCGAAGGCAAGCAAGTCCTGAGGGCAAAGCTTATATCATTAGATATGGACTTTGATGTGAGTTCTTTTGTTTCCTGTTACTTTGTCAATCTTTCCAGTACTGAGTCTGTAAAATTGCACTTTGGGAATGGCTAAAATTTGGCTCCAGAGAGATGCAGCAAAATGAAACTATTATGCTTATTGCCTCCAGGATAGATTCTTCTTTGGAGATCAACATGCTGTATATCACAGTAATGATGGGTCTCACGGTGTGGAGGAGGGACAGAGGAGTTTTCTCCTGGAGTGGTATTTCTGGAATGTCTAGTGTCAGGTAAAGTTCACAGTAGGCTCTGTCGATTCACTTTTATCACTGCAATAGGAATCCACAAACTGTGGCTCAATACAAAACAAGAAGTGTTATTTATTATGATGACCACCACAAGTCATCATGCAGCAGACCATTCCAAAATATTGGTCAAGATAGTCATTGGCTATATTCCCCTTTATAGCCTTGAAGATTCCTGAACAAGGAGAATACATTTTAATTATATTATCTCCATTAAAAAAGGACAAATAGGCCGGGCGCGGTGGCTCAAGCCTGTAATCCCAGCACTTTGGATCACAAGGTCAAGAGATCGAGACCATCCTGGTCAACATGGTGAAACCCCGTCTCTACTAAAAATACAAAAAAAAGTAGCTGGGCATGGTGGCATATGCCTGTAATCCAAGCTACTCAGGAGGCTGAGTCAGGAGAATTGCCTGAACCCAGAAGGCGGAGGTTGTGGTGAGCCGAGATCGCGCCATTGCACTCCAGCCTGGGTAACAAGAGCGAAACTCTGTCTTAAAAAAAAAAAAAAAAAAAAAAAGGACAAATAAAACTTTCCCATGTTCTTAAATTAATCCCATCTGGATACTTCTGCGTGCATCTTCCTTAGAACATAAATTTCACATTGCTGCAACACATGAGACATGTATCTCTTGGCAAGTTACAGTGATGGTTTTTGCTGACAATCTTTGGCAGCTTACAATTTGATATGGCTACTAAAAATTAGAGATGGACATCCCTGTTACTAACATTGCTTCAAATGTGAAAAGTGAAATTATCACCGTATGTTCTCACTGCCAAATTATCCTGTGCCAGGAGGTGTTATAAGAGGTTATAGAATATGTTACAATAATACATTGGTGGAAAAAGGCAACGATTATGGCAAAATATTTGTGTTTACCATCTTCAAATGGAAAGAACATGATTTTCTGGATTGTCTAGATCTCTGATAAAGAAAACAACCAAGTGCAGTGTACCAAAGCAAATGTAATAATGTGTTATAACAATATGTTGAAGAAAAGGCAATAAACTCAGGCCAATCTTGAAGACTTTTTTTATTGTGAAATTTCTGCCCAAACGAGCTGTTTTACTTCTCTCCTACATATCTCAAGCCCTTTGTCAGTTTGTTCACTCTACTGTAACCACACGAGCTTTTTTCTGTTGGATCATGTCCCAGAACTTTTTTAGTTTCTTCATTATTTATTTTTACACTCTCTGCTACCCATATACGCGCAAGACCAGCCTCTTCTCTTTATTCAAATCTCATCCAAAAATCTTTAGTTCATCTAGAAAATCCACAAAAAACTGTCATCCCTATTCTCACCCTAGGTGCACTCTATTCAGTACCATGGCAATGAACAAGCCAGGGAGAACTCCGTAACTCATGGCGTTTTTCTCATATTCAATAGAGACAATAAGCAAGTAAGTAAATGCATAAAGAGAATAATTTCAGATTTCTGTAGAAATTTTTAAAAGCATAAAGTGAGATACTGTAGGTCAACAGAGGTGGGAGTAGAAGATGGTTATTTAATATGCATCATAATTTATGAATGAAAACTTTAAGTTTTAATATGCAAGAAGAATAATCTCTACAAAATCATATATTTACTACTCCTGAATGGGAGAATGATCAGAGAGCAATCAGGTAATTTTATTGTGTGTCCTATTCTCCTCAATTGGAAGTATTTGAATACATTTTTACAGGTGCTACTTAATATCTCTCACAAGAAAAGAAGGAATGCCTCTGGCTTTTAATGTTCTGGGAATAGGAAGGATAAAGGAGACAGAGGTGAACCCACCAAGGAGTATAGAAATTTCTGGTTGTCTCCTTAATAGTGCAGCACTTCACTCACACAGCAATGTTATATAGTTTCACCAAATGATGAGTTCAGCCCCTTTCTTTTGCAGAAAATGTCAGTTCCCAGCTCCTTGCCCAGAAAATAGAAATTAGAGAAGTGCCAGCTTGTCTAGCCAGACTACAAAATTACTTTGACTAAATCCCTAAAAATTCAGGCTTACTACCAGTTTCCACAATTCCTCTGGACTGGTTACTCTAAGCTCTGTTTGTACCTTTCAGGAATCCAATGGGCAAATAAATTATTCTTTCTCTAAAACAACCCTCTCTTCAGCCCATTGTGTTTTAAGTCTTTTCAGTCTGCTGAGAAAATCATCATTTCTCTAGCTGACTTCCGTCTCCCCCAAAATGTATTAACATTTATTCTTTGCACTTGCGTCCTTTTTCATTCACTTTATTCCTATCGATTTATGCCCTCCTTCCTTTGTTTTCTTAGAGATAAAAATTTCTTTACTTTTATTGCAGTGATAATTGGGAAACTGTCATAAATATGAGTAGTCAATTTGCTCTGTTCCTTGAACTGTTATATCAGTGATTAAAACAGCATCATGATAAATTTTAAGAAAAGAATATATTCAGATGAAGCCTTTCACTTATTATTTCCTTTCGCGTAGTGATTCTAATTTGCACTGAAAAATGATTACTTGTGGAAAGATTTTCATATGTCTTACAAATGATCTAGAACTTACATGAAAGATTTTATGTGTACAGTTAAAAACTATTTTGTGCATACTGACCTAAGAACATGTATTAATTTATACATCTAAGTGTATGTTTGCATATAACAATTCGATTTATTTGTAGAAATAAAACATTACAGAATAAAGCTTAATAGCATTTCTTTAAAAATGAACTATATTTCAAACCCTGAATGAATATTAACTTTTAAAATTTCAACATAAGCATCGTGCTTTTTAAAAAAAAAAAAAACTACTACTCTCTAATTTACAGTTATCTCCTTTCAGTGAAGTGACACAAATTCAATTAAGGAATTGAGTGCTTTTATCAAATGACAAGATTTTTAGATTTGAAACATAGGAGTGCCAGTGTGTTATTCAGGAAAATATAAATAGGTGTCATTTTATCATCATTCATTATTAAACTGTTAATTAAAAAATGTCTTTTTCCTAAGGCATATTTGCATTTAACCCTGCTACATTAATTTTGAATTTGATAAATAGCTGCATTGTTATGCATGGTGGTAAGTCTCAAAAGTTTTTGTGACCTAGTTTGCCTAAAAGTCACATATTCAGGATTGAGTAAAAGTCTTAGCAGCTATGAACAGAAATTCAATAAAGAAACAGACTTAGGGTCATTTCTCAGCACAGAAAAAAACTAATTTTATGGAAGTCAATAATACTAAGATTTCTACAATTACTATTTTTAGGAATATAAGAGGGTGGTGATTACTTTCTGTAATATTGTTCACATTTCCATTAGCCTCAATGTAAATCAACCAAATACCCAAATAACCAACATAGAATTACTGGTAGATCATTTGTTTTGACTTTTCAAAACAAAGCTTGATTAATGGAAACAATCAGTGAATGAGAATTGAAGTCATTGATATGACACCATGCCTTTAAGCTGCTTTATTGATTTAATGTATTGTCTCTATTACGTGCCAGACACATTGTTAGGCACACCAAAAAAAAAAAAAAATAGTTATTAAGGTTAGCAGTTTCCCTGATCTCACCTAGGGTACAAATCTATACATGTAGGTTATGATCATAAAAGAAATCTCCATATTACTCATGTGAATATTTAAAGATTTATGTCTACAATGAATATAATTTCTTATACTACCGCCCATAAGTTTATTATAAAATCATTATAGATGTTTTCTAAAAACTGGGAAAGCTGCTTGAAATATGCAATTGTAGTTTGATACAATTATATGGGGGTATGTGTGTGTTTGTATGTGGCCACAAAATATGGGTGCCTTTTTAAAATAAAAAAGTCAAGAATTTTACAATGTAAGGCAGCATTTTACTTCAAAGCAGCCATCTTCAAGAAATGTGGAAATATTCTGATTATCTGCCTTTGTTAGTCTGAGTTCCTAAGAAAACAGGTAAGAGTGAGAGAAAAGTGAACCAGTGAAACAGTGACACATTAATGAGCTAGTCATAGCTTTACAAAATCTTGCTCATGTTAGATCATGTGGGACATCTCTAGTGAGACCACATGGAAACCCTCCATCTCTAAACACAACAGAATAGGGGCAATCAGTTTAACTTTCAGATCTTTCTGGAATGCAGCATCCCACTAGTCACTATCTCCTAGGGGGTCTTAACTTCCCTGAATTTCAAGGTTCTTGATCTGACACTTCCTGGCAGCCATTAGGGAAGCCAATGCATCCATCCTCAATGCATCCCTCCTGCAGTAGAGTACAGAGTGAGTTTCCTTGTTATTGAGCATAACTAAGACTCCTAGGTCTATAGAATCATTGTGGCATTGGTGGCTGGGTATGTACAGTTACAAAAATCAGTCATTCTGCCAGAAAACAGAACAAATACCTAGAGAAGGAAAGGTGGAGGAGTATGCAGCTTCCCAGTTGTATGCTAGTTGAGTGTAAAAACCAAGTTCACTGCTATTTCTGTTTTTCTCTCTCTTACTAGACTGTGAATCAGATATAATTGGATACTTGATATATTATTTGCTGGATTTAACTACAAAGTATTTTGTGTATTTCAAAGTTAAACCACTTATCATCGTGAAAATTAACATCTATAATGACACTAAAAACATTAATTGCAGCTGAAGGCGGAAAACACAAAAAAATTACACTGTATAGAGCAACAGTTAATTGGTGATATCATTTCCAGTATTTTAAAATAACCTAACTTTCTAATTTTAAAACATACACAAACACACACACACACACACACACACACACACACACACACAAACACACAGATATTTATAAAAAAGAGTTATAATTTGACAGTATGTATCAAGTGAGCTTTTATTCCTTAGCATCTTGTTTTTTTTACTCTAACAAGGTAGTGTATCATATTGATTTTTTTAAACAGCCTTCTTGTCCAAATGATATTTCAGTCCCTTAGACAAGTTTGTAATATGAGTATTTGGTTACATTAGAATCACATGTAAAATTATGCTAGTGCTTTCTTAAAAAAAAAAAAATTTGACTATTTCTATGAACAAAAAGCAATCATATCATCCCCAGATTGTAACATTCAAAAAAATTTCCTCCATATACTATGTAAATTGACTAATATCACAGTTCATCTAGTCAATTTACACTCTGTATCAGTTGTTTATTGTTTAGCAACTTTCTAATTCAGCACCTTAGACTTGATGAATAGAAAATAGGTGGAAACAAAATAATATATTAAGAATGCTTTTTATATTTTTGTACTCATCACTATCTTTATACTTTTTAAAAAGATACATTAGGAAAAGTAATATATAAACTCTTAATACAGTTTTATAATACAAATGAAAAAGTCCAATATTCCTCACTCCCTCGCTTAACTAAAATTCATGAATAAAGGATTTTTAAATAGATTAGGTAGGTACACTATGGTAACTGATACTACAATGAGTATGGTAGATTGAGAAACATTTATTTTTAAACCTGTAAATCTTACTTTATATTTTGAATTATATGTATTATGAAAAAAGATGTTGCACTTTTAATACCTGTTGCCTTAGTTTATTATTACCTTTTCAATCATGATTGCTGAGTATTTTACAGAGTAGGACTTTTGTCTCTTTAGAAAAATTATGTAGTACATATGTTCTGAATGGTGTACATGTGGTGGGCTGTATCTATTTCAGGAGTAAATAACTTATTACCACAGTTGATGGTAGTGTTTCTGGAAGATAACCCTTGGCTTTATTTCTCAACTCGAAGTAGCACAAAATGCTTGTATTAGTCCATCTTCATACTGCTGTAAAGAACTACCTGAGACTAGGTAGTTTATAAAAAAAGGAGGTTTAATTGACTTACAGTTGTGGATGGCTGGGGTGGCCTCAGGAAACTTAAATCATGGCAAAGGGTGAAGGAAAAGAGACCACCTTCTTCACAAGGTGGCAGGAGATGGGTGTGGGGGAACTGCCACACTCTTTTAAACCGTCCGGTATTGTGAAAATTCACTCACCATCATGAGAACAGCATAGGGGGAACTGCCACCATGATCCACTTATTCCCTCCCTTGACACATGGGGACTACAGACTGAGAAGAGATTTGGGTGGGGATACAGAGCCAAACCGTATCAAGATTCAAACCATGTTCTGAACTCCAAGGGGTTGTCTGAGCATTGGTAGATATTATATCGCAGTTCAATTTCTCCCTCCACTGATTTTTGCTTTCTTCTTTTCCCTTCTACAGATGTTTATTTCAAAAACACTTCTAATAATCCTTCTGCCTTCACCTCAGAGTCTGATTCCTGGGGGTCCTATCCAGTGACAGAATATCTGAAGAATAATTAAGGCATCTGCAATTTTTTGAATTCATAGTTTACATTGTAGAGTAAAAATGGCGGCAAATATTTATGATTTGTTGTATTGAGATATGGATTCTGGAAAGCCTTAAGGGGATTGTAAATAAAAATGAGTATCTCAAGGAGGATGTTAGCAGAAGAAGAAAAATTATGAGATGCTACTGGAAATGCTAACAAGGAAGGAAGACAACTGTTACTGGCAGAAAAGAAAAGAAATAAAGTTATACCTTGTTAGGTAGCTGGAGAATTTATAGCAATTCTGTCACTTGTAGTAATGTGGTAAATAGAAAACGTAAATAATGAATGACTAGATTTGGCTATGGAGATATCCAAGTAGTTGGTTTAAAATACCAACTGGTTTGTTTTAGCTGTGTATAATATATGAAGAAAGAGAAAAGAGATAGTAAAAATTCAACAGTTCAGTTTTTAAGAAAAAATTTGGAAGAAAGAGAAATAAAACACAACTTGACTGATTTTTTTAAGGAAAAAAAATATTACTTCTAAATTTTTTTAGATGGCAATAGGCTCTCAAAGTAAGAAATGGACTCAGGGTAAGATCATATTAAAAGTGTTGCTGGACAATTCTGTATTAAGCCTTTACAAACATTTTATGGATATAAGCACTATAAATAAAGCAAGAAAATTGTTTAAGATTTTTAAGATATTGTCTCACAATAATCTAGTTCTTACACTATTCCAGAGAGGGTCCTGTCTCAAAGAGATTGGTGGACATGTCATCCTCTAACAGAGTGAGCCCCATGAGATTTTAAAAGAATCATACAGGCAAAAGTAACACCAGCTTTTATTGAGAGAAATAAATTTCAAATTTAAAACAACATGGGGGAGAAAGTAACATAAGAAGTCTACTGGATTGCAAACACAGGTTATTTCCTTCAGAAAAAATAATAACAGGGTCTCAGGAAAAAGGACAAAGAGTCTACAGTGGAGTCAAATAACTTGAAGAACCATTCCCAGAGTTTCCTTTAACTGGCAACATGTGCCCCACAGGATTTTAGAATTGCTGCAGATCAATAACTGCCTACTATTTTTTTACTTTTTAATCCGATGTTAATGAAAATTATGCTTATTTGAAATCATTGTATGATGAGGTCAGGAATGCACCCACAAAAAGAGGGCAGGTAACTTGTCTCTGAAGATCAATAATAATTATATTTATGAAACTATAGCCATTGATTCTCTCTAAATCAGAAAATTTAGGTCCTGAGATACTGGACTTTGAGGAAATGCTGTAATAGGATGAAAGATTCTAGTGACTTAAAAAAGGAGACTATGACATGGGGGAGAAATGTAAATATTAATGCTTTGTGCCCAGAGGTATTTTAATGGTACAATTTTCACTGAGAGGTGGGGTCTGATTCTTCTCCCCTTCCCTTCAATCTTATTAGGACTAAGTGACTGGCTTTATCAATAAAATGTTGCAGAGATAATGTTTTGCACTTCAAAGGCTAGGTCATAAGAAGCTTAGCATATTCTACATAATCTTCTTGGCACTCTCACTGATACTTAAATTACAGTATAAGATGTCCAGCTACCCTGAGACTTGTGCGAAAGGGCATGGTCAGGCATATTGACTAGTAACAGTTCCATCTGATTAAGCCTGATAGTCATCCTCAACAAAGCACTACAGATGTGAATAAAACATTCTTAGAACTTCTAGGTTGGACCATCAGGTAGCTAAGTTCCACTGGGTGCCTTTCTGTGATGGCACATTGAACAAAGGACTCAGACAGGACCCTGCCCATATTCCTGACACAAATTCCAATCATGACATATAATAAAATGGTTCTTTTAAAGCCCCCAATTATAAGGTAGGTGAACATCTAGATGTTGAGAATCAGAATAGCTTAGGACATACAACCCTGTACCTCTTTTAAAAATTTTAACTGCATTTATAGCATATGTAATAGGTAACACTATATATATTACCCAAACTATATGTTAAAAGTAATGGCAAAAGTCACAATTACTTTTGCACCAACCTAATAAAACTCCATACATATATTTTGCACTTAATTTTAAAACTATAGTAAAAGTTAATCTGATAAACTTAAAATATAAAATTGAAAAAATGAAGTATAAACAAAGGAATATGTCAAAATTTAAGTAGTGATGATTTGTAGGATTCTATAGAATTTTTGTTGAGAAATATTTTAACTCCATAAAGATAGACTTAATTCAGGAAATACTACTTAATCTTTCACAAAGTGTCTAATCTATAAATTGTGTTATGATATTGGAAACATTTGTGGTAGCTAGAGAATGTATGTTAATATAGGGCAAAAAAGTTAATACTTAAAATTGAAAACAGTTGAAGATTTTTGAGCAAAGAAACAGTGGTCAGTATGTGTTTAAGAATATTAATCAGATCATGCTTAATAATGTGATTTTGTGTGGAAAGAAAACAAACAGAGAAGAGAAATAATTAAGAATTTATTACAGTGAGCCAGGCAGTTGATTGAAAATATCTCAACCAATGGAAATGGAATGTTAGAAGCTTTTTTTTTTTTTTTTTTTTTTTTTTTTTTTTTGAGACGGAGTTTCTCTCTTGTTACCCAGGCTGGAGTGCAATGGTGCGATCTCGGCTCACCGCAACCTCTGCCTCCTGGGTTCAGGCAATTCTCCTGCCTCAGCCTCCTGAGTAGCTGGGATTACAGGCACGCACCACCACGCCCAGCTAATTTTTTGTATTTTTAGTAGAGACGGGGTTTCACCATGTTGACCAGGATGGTCTCGATTTCTTGACCTCGTGATCCACCCGCCTCGGCCTCCCAAAGTGCTGGGATTACAGGCTTGAGCCACCGCGCCCGGCCATCAGAAGCTTTTGATGTAAGTTGTTTCGGTATAGCTTCAGTAGGTCAAAGTGACTGAATGAAGGTGATGAGAGAAAACAGGGTGTTGATTGTGAGTTATTTAAAGAAAGGGGATGCCATTATAAGATTTTGAAAAGCAAAAGACAAAAGACAGTTTTGGGAAATAAAAAATACTGACATTATTTTTTTCTCTAAAATATAACAGGTTTTTTTTTGTGTGTCTTAATATGTTTCCTATCCTGAAGTTATCCATATATAATAACTTGAGATGTAAGTCATTTTAATGAGAATTACGTTTTTGGAAAATCATGATTTTTTTTATTATAAAATTTCTTTTATTAAAAATGCTTTCCTGATTTTACTTTAAACTTCTTTAGAATTTTAAGAATATTTTAAATATTTTAAAATGTTTCATGAATGTGTTTGTCTCTTATTTGCTAACTTTTGCTTGTATTTATAGTATGCTGACTAGCTGCTGTGAGGAGTAATAGGAAAACCATGTTTGAAAAGCTATTCATTAAATCCTGTAAGGAATCTGTAGCTTCTCCATACTAATGAGATATTTAGCAAAAATCACTGACAAATTATATCTCTTCTTTAGTATCTTTGTATTTTTATGGTGTCCCATTGATTCAAGCCCACAATATTTACTGCACATCTGTTTTACATTTACAAATATACAGAATACTGCTTCATTTAATGTTTTATTTCTTACATCCCTTATGCCTGATGCAATTACAGCATTTAGGGAAAGGAAAGAAACCTAGCTGAATGAGTAAGAAGAAGACAAGTATATCCGCAGCTGTATAATACTTAAACTTTATAATACATACAAAGAGAGTCTTCAAGCTCCTGCAGGATGCCAAAACACCTGGTAGATGAGAGGGAAATGCAAAGTAGCTTAAATATTTTAATTCACTTTGCTCAGAGAGTCAGAATATGCAACTATGTAGTCATAAACCGAATATATAGCCTGCGTCGGATATTTTCTCCTAACATGTTCTTCAGTAAATGATCCCAAAAGAGCTTTAAATACCTGTCAACCTAAATTTAGAGTAGCTTAAGAGCTTATCTAGTGACTCCAATCAATACCTGTAGTGGCTTGACAGAAAACTTCAGTTTTTTCTTCTTTAAAATCAAAATATCAAGGACGATATGTGTGATAGAGACTTTGCAGTAAATATACACATACATTACTTGAGGGTCTGGCTTTCAGCATGTGTTCTTAAGACCAGTAACTGTGTCAATTTTCTTAGCAAAGGGAAGACAGTGGTAAACATGTAATTAACTTTTCTCTTTCTTTTCCCTGAATCAAAATATTCAAAAATATTCCAAATATTCAAAAAGCAGATATTGGGTGGGATGTTATCCAATAATCCCAAACCTTGTGGTTTGCTACACTCGGGCTGTTAACTTCAATGTGTTTTCCACGTGTTGTGTTTCTCTCCTGTATATTCCTACGCGATCCTTTCTTCCATTAAAACCAAACCAAGCAACAAACAAGAAACATTGATAAATGCCATAGCCAACCATGTTGTTGCACTTAAAAAGCTAGAGTCCAATTATGGGTTTTTGACCTAAACCCAGTGTTAACCTATGTCGTAAATGCTGTAGCTATTAGCAGTATGACTGCCCTATGGTCTCTCAGTTCAAGAGTATATAAATTTTTCTTTAAAACAAATGGTGCGACGCTATGCACAAACAAAACTAAACAGAAAAGATTAGGCCTTTGCAATATTGTAAATATATATATATTTTTACAATCTATAGAATTAATTGTATGTGTTGGTAACATCAATAGAATAAATATGTATAAATATATTTATAGAATAAATATATATTCTATAGATGTTAGAACACATACACTATTACACATTATATGCTTAATATACATACATTGCACTTAACATATATTATATAACTTATGCATTATCAAAAATAGACCCTTCACAAAGGAAAATATTCTACATGTTTATGCCAGTTGAGTAGATTATCTTGCACAGGTCACTCACCTACCATAGATATGATCTGAGATCATGAGAAATTTATGATCTACTGCCTGGCAATTGAACAAATCAGAGAAAGAGAAGTTCTGCCCTATTAATTGCAATCTGTAATGAAAAAATTTTCCTGCCATCTCAGATTGAATTCCACAATAAAATTACCCATGAAAATGATTTTGTTTTTATTTTGGACCATCTGGTGGCTTATTTATTATGCATATTATTTTGATGTGGAAATGCAATCAGAAGTTTACATATTGGAATTATACAAACATATCTGGAACATGATCCTTTTTAATCTAATACTTGTTTTTTAAAAATAAAGATATCTCTTATATGTTATTATTGTGAATTCATATCACTAATATTTTTTTAGAAAAAAATGGACCATAGCATTAAGCAGTGATTTTATTTTTTTTTTTTTTTGAGATGGTGTCTCCCTATGTCACCCAGGCTGGAGTGCAGTGGTGCGATCTCAGTTCACTGCAACCTCTGCCTCCTGGGTTCCAGCGATTTTCCTGCCTCAGCCTCCCAAGTAGCTAGGACTACAGGCGTGCGCCATTACACCCAGCTAATTTTTTTGTATTTTTAATTGAGGTGGGGTTTCAACATGTTGGCCAGGCTGGTCTCAATCTCCTGACCTTGTGATCCACCTGCCTCGACCTCCCAAAGTGCTGGGATTACAGGCATGAACCACCACACTGGGCCAAGTGGTAAACTTTAACATTACATTTTATTTTTGAATTTTCAGTCAAAATATTATCAGTTTTGACTGCAATTATGCTAAAATACATGCCACCTTTTCTATTATTTCAAAGAGTTTATGTATTTTTTATTTTTTAGAGACAATGTCTTTCTCTGTCACCCAGGCTAGAGTGCAGTGGCACATCATACCTCACTCCTGGAACTCAGACTGGAACTCCTGGGTTCAGGTGATCTTCTCATCTCAGCCTCCTGAGTAGCTAGTACTACAGGCATATATCACCATACTTGGCTAATTATTTTTAAATTTTGTCTAGACAGGGTCCTGTTACGTTGTACAGGTTGAACATAAACTCCTGGCCTCAAGTGATCCTTCCACTTTGACTTTCCCCAAACACTGGTATTACAGGCTGGAGAAGCTGCACTCAGCCTGTAAGAGTTTTAATGAAGAGTATCATGAAAATATTGATGCAATTACAACTTTAGAAATTATTGCTATACAGGGTTAAATGAAGTAATTTTTCCATTTTGCCTAGTCCTTAAACAATGGGTTTACATAAGGTTTCACAAGATCTGGTTACTTCATGCCTGTAATATAATAAGAAATTGGAAAATGTATGAAGAATGAATAAATTAATGGGTGTTAAATGAAATAATCATTAATTAATTCTGTTTTGTGGACTCAGAGCTAGTTACAGAGAGCAAAATGCATGAAATAAAGGAAAAATCAATGAGTCTTTTGGTTAGGACTTGAGTTTATTTCAGCCAGATTTCTAATATTTCTAGTATTTTCAGTCTTAATACAGATTAACTAAAACAGTTCCAACAGACAAAAATGCCTGGGGGAAATTTTATGAGGTACTGCTATATTTGGAGGAGTAGCATAATCCCAGGAAGCAAAATTAAAAGAAGGAAAATGAGGCAGGCAAACAAGGAACTCAAGTGCAAGATGGCACGGAAGTAACCTTTCAACTTTTTGAAAAGAGCAAAACCATTCCCAGAAACATCATAGGAACCTAGAACATTTTAGAAAGTTGATGGAAGAAAGATGGATGAGAACAATTTTTTCTGGCTCTTCCCAGTCTCCCATCTTCTAAATTTCTCCCAGGGGCATTAACCCTTCAATACAATGATGTTAACTGGCCCTTCTAGACAGACTTTGGCATAGCCAGATTTTTTTTTTTTTTTCCAGATATGTCATATTTAGGCTGAGAGTTACAGTCTCCCGTTGCTAACAGGCCCAGTGGATGCCCCGTATAAGCCCCATCCACATCTCTGGGGCAGGTTAGAAAATCAGCAGTGTGGCAGTATGTGTTGGTGTGTAACACAAGTGACAGCCAGGATTTATAACCACAGGTCAGGTAATTTACCATCTAGAAAATAGCCATAGGTGGCTGAAACCTGGGTGAGTAATTGGAACTGAGTGCGTAGAGGAAGACGCATAAATTGGTTCTAGAATATTCCACCATAGTAGATCTTAGAAACCAGTCTTCATATTTCCAATTCATTCCTGTTGTTTTCACTGTCAATCTTTTAGCCTGGCTTTTGAATTTCCTAGATAATCAAACAAAATAATAAATATTATTTATTAAGCAAATAATATATGATGAATATAATAGCAAGAACTTATAAAATGTTAAGTTCTTACAACAAGCCACTGTTTGGTTGATAGTTTTTATGCCATGTTAAAAATAATATGACTAAGATATAAAATTTTAAGTTATACACTCAAGGTTAATAGTTCATAATTTATGACACCAAGATTTATACCCAGAACTTCTGAATACCAGACCAGATCATGTTTTATATTCAGTATCAATATAACAAAATTCAACATCAGGATAACAAAAACTGATGTACTTAAATTTTGAGTAAGAGACAAATTGCTTAGACTTGTAAATTTATTAATGTATTTACAATTTTAGGTTGTAAACTATATTTAGCTTCAGGTACAATTTTAAAAAGTAATACAATTGATTGCTTACAATGGCATCATAAAAATCTAACAATTTTTTTACAGATAAAGGTAGGATGGGGGTGGTGCTGTTGACAGCAATTGTCTATGTTCCAATCAACAAGAGGAAGAGCTGAAATTACGAGATAAGAGTACCTAGTCAGTGTTTGGAGTTTTATGTCATCGAGATCTTACTCAAACACTATTAATATGTTTATTTTTGAAAATGACAAGATGTATTTCACTTTGGTTCTCTGGGGCAATTATAGTATCATCCTATAATATGAATGTCATGCTAGGTTGTTTTAAAAAAAATAGGGTGGGAAAATTTTATTCTTAAATAGTTCCGTTATTTGGCAATATGTCTTATTGCCCATTAAAACGAAAAAATAATCACCGAAAGCACAAAATAATCTGTTTACGAATATTTGAATGTGTATGTTTCCGTGTGTGTGTGTGTGTGTGTGTGCATTATACGCTCAAGGTTAATAGGAGAGAAACCAAATAATAAATTCACTTATAAAATGGGCCATTTGAGTGATAAAGCACATGTACACTTTGCTTCCTCTTGATACTGATACCTGGAATCAGTAGCCAAGACTTCTGCATTGAAAAGTTCTAAGGATTTCCAGGGAGCCAATATGGAAAACAACCCAAAAAAGTAACTATATCCAAAGTAATCGCTTAAAATAAAAGAAGGTGTCCAACATTGTAAAATTTGGTTTCATGACAGTTTACATTTTATGTATTTATTGTCTTAAATGGTACAAGCCTTTCCACTATATGCAATGAGAAGCAATTGTTTTCAATGCATACTTCTGACACAATGAATAAAAGCTAATCTAATTAGCCACCTAACTAATCTAATTAATTAATCTGAGTTATTAGAAGCTAAAAAGTGCCACAATAATAATTATGGCAATAAAAAATTAGTTCCTTGATTTAAAGTCATTTAAATAAAAAGGTAAATGTTTTAAACAGTAACAAAGAAGGAATTATGATAAATACGTTATATAAAAGCTCATCTTGGCATCATTGTGTCTTCTTCATAAATGATTAGAAAAAAATCCACACATCTGTTAGCTTATTTAAGCACTTTATTGAGACTCAACTGGTAGTTTAAAATTATTGAGTGTGTGTGTGTGTGTGTGTGTGTGTGTGTGTGTGTGTGATGGAGTCTTACTCTGTCTCCCAGGGTGGGGCTCGGGGAGTGCAATGGCACAATCTTGGATCACTGCAACTTCAACCTCCCAGTTTGAAATGATCATCCTGCCCCAGTTTCCTGAGTAGCTGGGATTACAGGCATGTACCATCACACCTGTCTAAGTTTTGTATTTTAATAAAGATCATGTTTCACCAGGCTGTTCTTGAACTCCTGACCTTGTGATCTGCTCCCCTCTGCCTCCCAGAAGTGCTGAGATTACAGGCTTGAGCCACTGTGCCCAGCCAGAAAATTATTGATAATTTGTTTCATTTTATTTTAAATTCAAAATGAATTAACTGTATGCAACATTAGAAATCTAAGCACATTTTTAGATTTTTTTAAAAGCACATTTATGTTTTTTATTAATGCTCGTATAAAATTTTGATTACCTAACAAAATTAAAATAATACTGCTTTCCACAGAATAAAACTTCGGGAATTACGGCTGCATTTAATCCTCAAAGTATTTATTGTGTTTACTGTGTTCAATGTGTTCATTGTGAATTGATTCAGTGGTTCCAGCTTCTCACTGAAGCCCATCAACTGCTAGCAGAAATGAAAATTACAAACACTTGAAATGACTGTCAGAGCCCCTCTCCTGGCACACACATGC